>NC_137031.1:22088845-22141345 GCF_032717465.1 Coenobita brevimanus
AGGTCATATGGAGTAGATGAAGAGCATAGAGCGGATGACCTTTGACCTCTCCCCCTCTCCCTCCCCCCTCTCTTCCCCCCCCTTCTCTCTCTCTCTCTCTCTCTCTCTCTCTCTCTCTCTCTCTCTCTCTCTCTCTCTCTCACGTCCTTGGAGTAAAGAGGTAAAAGGAACCAGCGCCCGTAACAGTGCATAAAGGTGATTGAGAATGCAAGCATAATAATGATGAGAGAGACAGAGTGGAGTGTGTGTGTGTGTGTGTGTGTGTGTGTGTGTGTGTGTGTGTGTGTGTGTGTGTGTGTGTGTGTGTGTGTGTGTGTGTGTGTGTGTGTGTGTGTGTGTGTGTGTGTGTGTGCGCGCGCGCGCGCACGTGTGTGTCTGTGTCTGTGTCTATGTGTGTGTGTGTGTGTGTGTGTGTGTGTGTGTGTGTGTGTGTGTGTGTGTTTCTGTGTGTGTGTGTGTGTGTGTGTGTGTGTGTTTCTGTGTGTGTGTGTGTGTGTGTGTGTGTTTCTGTGTGTGTGTGTGTGTGTGTGTGTGTGTGTGTGTGTGTGTGTGTGTGTGTGTGTGTGTGTGTGTGTCTGTGTCTGTGTCTATGTGTGTGTGTGTGTGTGTGTGTGTGTCTGTGTCTGTGTCTGTGTCTATGTGTGTGTGTCTGTGTCTGTGTCTATGTGTGTGTGTGTGTGTGTGTGTGTGTGTGTGTGTGTGTGTGTGTGTGCGAGAGAGAGAGAGAGAGAGAGAGAGAGAGAGAGGGGCCAAGAATGAGAAAGTGAGAGAATGTGTAAGACAAACATGGAAAAGAAAACAAGAGTCTATGTAATTATATCCTTCCACATTGCTTGTCGGAGAGAGAGAAAAGAGAAAGAAAAAATCGATCGGTAAATAGTGAGACAAGTAGACAGACAGAGATAGATAGAGAGACATGATAAACAGACAGGCAGACAGACAAGGATAAGTAGGCAGATGGATAGATAGACACTGAGACAGAGACATATATATATATATATATATATATATATATATATATATATATATATATATATATATAACTATCTTTCTATCTATATCTATATCGATATATACCTATATCTATATCTATCTATCTATCTATCTATCTATCTATATATATATATATATATATATATATATATATATATATATATCCTATACGGGGTGGCCACAAACAAATCGGCTCTACGTAGCACTGTCCCCCGTCATTTCACTGCCCTGCTCCCAGCTCACACCTCCCTCTCTCGTATACCTCTACACTCCAACCCTCCATCTCATCCTTGGTCTTCCCCTCCTTCTCTCCCCCACCACCTCCCTCACATACACTCTTCTCGTCGTTCTCTCACTCTCCATCCTCTCCACATGGCCAAACCACCTCAGTTTCTCTTAACGCTTCCTATCACACACACACACACACACACACACACACACACACACACACACACACACACACACATACTGTATATAGATAGATAGATAGATAGATATAGATAGATAGATAGATAGATATAGATAGACAGATAGACAGTTATATATATTGTTACATAGCCTATGATTTCATCATCCTTTGTGTAATTTTAACGCACAGTTGCTGCATGTTTGATCACGAGCGTGTTCTGCCTCAGTCCCCCCCTTCTACCGTTATAGTAGAGTAAGTCGTTCTCTCTGTTATACTTTGCGGGATTTTCAGCTCTCTGTCCCCATGGTTTCATTTGCGCGTCCCTCTTACAAGTTGTATCAAGCTCTGCTGGCCCCTATATAATGAGCTCAGTCTCTGCATCATTGCCACTTAGATCTGCTTCTCATTTTGTTCACATCTCTGTCCTCCCCTGTACAGATATTATTATTGTGAGTGCTCAAGAAATCTCCAACCATCTAGCAGCTGTGTGTAATTTGAGTATAACTGTTGTTGCATTTTTTCTTGTACTGTATAGCATAAGTTTAATTTGTAGGCCTAGTGAAGTTTTTGTAATTCGTGTGGGGTTCTTTGTCAGTCATTTTTGATACTAGTTTGTATCTGTAATTATTTATCTGGCATTCACTGAGTATTATCTGGTATCTCATTTTATCAGGGCTGACTTAGATAAATTTATTCTTGCTAATTTCGTGTTAATAGAGGCTATTGCAGTTAACCATATATTTAACCTGTTTTTGCCATTACATTATCCTTATGAGTCCTGAATGTTTTGTTGTTAGTTTGAGCATTAAACTTTAACTTGTAATTTTACCTAACTCTTTTGTTTTGAACCTGGAACTTTACGGGACAGTAGTGATTTTTAGCATTCTCACTTAAAGTGTACGTTATCTTTCTCTGTTCCGTAACATAAATTTGGCGACCTCATATCAGGATATTCAGGATATTATCATAAGGATATTGCCTGATATTTTGTGACTGTTACTTATTAATTATGTCTACTATTACTACACTTGATGAAGCCAAAGATTTTTTGTCAAATGTGCAAACAGTGTGTGATATAGAAAACAGAACAAAGAATGAACTTAAGCTTGTTGCTCAACAATTGGGAATTGCAGTTCACTCTCATCATTCTAAAGATCAAATTGTTGGCATGATTAATAAAAGCTTGTTTAATGTAACTCCTCCAAATGAGCAAACGCAGATTGAATTAGCTAAGTTACAGCTAGCTCTGCAGGAGGCTAAGGCTAAGGAAGCGGAGTCTCGTGTGAAGGAAGCTGAATTTCAAGCACAGGCTAAGGAGGCTGAATTTCAGGCAAAAGCTAAGGAGGCTGAGGCACAAGTTGAAATTGCTAGGATTCAGGCAGACCATGAGTATCGCATGAAACAAGGTGGAACTGGATCATCTAGCTCTGATGATTTTGATGTGGCTAAAAATGTTAAACTTGTCCCTCCTTTTAATGAATCTGATTTAACAAAGTATTTTCAGTTGTTTGAGAGGGTAGCTACAGGTTTTAATTGGCCTAAGGAGTATTGGCCAGTACTCCTTCAAACTGTTCTCACCGGTAAAGCTCAAGTAACTTATGCATCTTTGCCTCAGGATCAGTCTGATAATTATGATGTAGTTAAGAGCTTGATTCTTAAGGCCTATGAGCTTGTTCCTGAAGCTTATAAAGTAAAATTTAGGATAACTTATAAGCAAGATAAGCAATCCCATGTTGAGTATGCAAAAATGAAAGAAGATCTGTTAGAGCAGTGGTTAAATTCTAAGAATGTGGATTCTGATTTTGGTAAATTTAAGCAGATGATTTTGCTGGAGGATTTCAAAAGGTGTATTAGTAAAGATGTAAGCCTATATCTTGATGAGAAAAGAATAGATAATTTGTCTGATGCTGCAGTTTTAGCTGATGAGTATGTTCTCACTCACAAGAGATATTCTAGAGAAAAAGGGAAAGCTGAGAGTAAGTACGTTGCCTCTACTCAGAGTACAGGTAACAGGAAAGAGAATAAGGATGATGTTTCTCAGGAAGTAAATACCAGCTTCACCTCTAGATTTCAGAAAAGTAAATGTACTTATTGTAGTAAGCTTGGTCATACTACGGAGAGATGTTTCAGGAGACAGCGTGATGTGAACAAAAAGGAGTCTTTAAATATTCAGTCAATTGGTCTAGTGTCCACTCTTGAGAGTTCCCAGAATTCTTTAACTGAGTTAACTGAACCTGCTTTGAGGGGTAACTTAAATTCTCATGATGGAGCTCCTCTTTTGAGCAGTAACGTGGGTGACACTCTCAAGAGTTCATGTGCTAATTTCCTGTCTGATGGTTTTGTCAGTCCTCTGGACAGTAATGACAGGAAATCAGTTCAAATATATCGTGATACAGGTGCTTGCCAATCCCTTATGCTGACCAGTGTTCTAGGCTCTAATGTTAATTCCTCTGATGAAACTGTAATCTTACAAGGTGTAGGGAATAATTACTTCTCTGTCCCTCTGTGCAGAGTGAATTTAGAGTCTGGTTTTGTTAATGGTTCCGTTATGGTTGGGTTGGTTGAGACACTCCCAATGTCAGGTGTAACTTTCTTACTTGGAAATGATATTGGTGGAAGTCAAGTGTGTCCAGCTCCTCAGTTGTCTAGTGAGCCAGTGGCTGCATCCCAGGATTGTGATGTCCCTGATGTGTTCCCTGCATGTGCTGTCACTAGGGCTAAGTCTAAAGTTACTGGTGATTTAGAGGATAATGATGATGATGATGTAATCCTAGCTGACACTTTTCTTGCTAATTTGGACCACTCACCAGATGAGGCAGTACCCCGTAGTGTTGATAATTTGTCTCGTCAAGAGTTGGTTGAGTTGCAGGTTGCTGACCCTGAGTTGAAAGGTCTAGCTAACTCTGCTTACAGTGAAGAAGAGTCAGCCGGTGCTTCTACTTGTTATTATGTAAAGTCAGGAGTACTTATGAGGAAGTGGAGACCCCTAACAGCATCAGCCGACTGTGAATGGGAGGTTGTACATCAAGTTGTCATCCCTCGTGTTTGTAGGCAGGATATCATTAGAGTGGCTCATGATTCCAGTTTGGCAGGACACCTTGGAGTGAGGAAGACTGTGGCACGCATTTTGAAACACTTCTACTGGCCAGGTATCTTCAGGGATGTTTCCTGGTATTGTAAGTCTTGTCACACCTGTCAAATTGTGGGGAAGTGTAATCAGACCGAAAAGGTTGCACCTCTAGTTCCCATTCCTCCTTTTGAGGCGCCTTTCACCCGTGTGTTGGTGGATATTGTGGGCCCTCTTCCTAAGACTTCTTCAGGATTTTCTTATGTGTTGACCATGATTGATATGGCTACTCGTTATCCTGAAGCCATTCCACTTAGAAATATCTCAGCAAAGAACGTGGTTAAGGAAATACTAGGGTTCTTCACAAAGTTTGGTCTGCCCAAGGAGGTACAGTCAGACTGGGGAAGTAATTTCATGTCAAACGTTTTCAAGCAGTCTCTGAAAGAGTTGGGCATCACCCAGATCACGTCTTCAGCTTACCATCCCCAGACCCAAGGACCGTTGGAGAGATATCATCAAACACTCAAATCGATGCTCAAGAAATGCTGTTTGGAACATCAGAAAGACTGGGATAAGGGTCTT
This sequence comes from Coenobita brevimanus, assembly GCF_032717465.1. NCBI lineage: Eukaryota > Metazoa > Arthropoda > Malacostraca > Decapoda > Coenobitidae > Coenobita > Coenobita brevimanus. The sequence goes on from NC_137031.1 coordinate 22,093,897, forward strand.
CCGTTCGTTGTGTTTGCTGCAAGAGAATCTCCAAATGAATCACTGGGCTTCTCACCTTTTGAACTACTGTTTGGCCATGAAGTAAGAGGACCCCTTAAGCTACTCAAGGAATGCTGGCTGTCGGAGGAAGATGACGTCAACCTGCTGGAGTGTGTGATGAATTTCAGGGAGCGGCTGTCCGCTGCTTTGCAGCTGGCGAGAGAGAATTTGGGAGCTGCTCAGGAGAAGATGAGGACTTGGTATGATGGGAGGTCCAGGTTGCGCCACTTTCAGCCAGGAGATCAGGTTTTGATTCTGCTACCAGTTCATGGGCGGCCTCTTCAAGCCAAGTTTGGTGGCCCTTGTTTCGTGGAGAAGAAGCTCAGTGATGTCAGCTATGTCATCGCCACACCAGATCGTGGAAGGAGCAAGCAACTTTGTCACATCAACATGCTAAATTTATATCGCGGGCGGGACGAGAATAATCAAGTCTGCACTGTAGCTGTTCCACCCGAGTCTGCAAGTGAAGCTCTCCCATGCAGTGTGAGCCTGAGTGATGGTTTGGGGAAGAATCCTGATATCATGAATGATCTCCAGACTAAGCTTTCTCATCTACCACCCAAGGAAAGGCAGGAGTTTTCGGCATTACTGCTGGAGTACCCGCAAGTGTTCCGTGCCACTCCAGGAAGAACCACTGTGTTGATGCATGATGTCGATGTTGGAGACGCAAAGCCAATTAAATTGCCTCCTTACCGTGTGAACCCAGTGAAAGTTCCTCTCATCCAGAAGGAGCTTGGCTACCTGTTGGACCACAAGATGATTGAGCCCTGTCAGTGCGAGTGGAGTTCTCCTGTCACTCTAGTCCCCAAGCCAGGTGGGTCACAGCGGCTTTGCATTGACTACAGACGTGTTGATCAGATAACCAAAGCAGACACTTGCCCTCTCCCTCGTGTGGAAGATTGCATGGACAAGATCGGAAAGGCTAGGTACATAAGTAAGTTTGATTTGTTAAAGGGATACTGGCAAGTACCTATGACTGAGCGTGCTAGGGAGATCTCATGTTTTGTACCATTAGGAAAGACATTTGCATGTTCTGTAATGCCATATACAGATTGTTTTAGAGTAATAAGAAATTTCCTTTGTAAATTTCTTTTTCTTTGTGGGGAGGTGTTACATAGCCTATGATTTCATCATCCTTTGTGTAATTTTAACGCACAGTTGCTGCATGTTTGATCACGAGCGTGTTCTGCCTCAGTCCCCCCCTTCTACCGTTATAGTAGAGTAAGTCGTTCTCTCTGTTATACTTTGCGGGATTTTCAGCTCTCTGTCCCCATGGTTTCATTTGCGCGTCCCTCTTACAAGTTGTATCAAGCTCTGCTGGCCCCTATATAATGAGCTCAGTCTCTGCATCATTGCCACTTAGATCTGCTCCTCATTTTGTTCACATCTCTGTCCTCCCCTGTACAGATATTATTATTGTGAGTGCTCAAGAAATCTCCAACCATCTAGCAGCTGTGTGTAATTTGAGTATAACTGTTGTTGCATTTTTTCTTGTACTGTATAGCATAAGTTTAATTTGTAGGCCTAGTGAAGTTTTTGTAATTCGTGTGGGGTTCTTTGTCAGTCATTTTTGATACTAGTTTGTATCTGTAATTATTTATCTGGCATTCACTGAGTATTATCTGGTATCTCATTTTATCAGGGCTGACTTAGATAAATTTATTCTTGCTAATTTCGTGTTAATAGAGGCTATTGCAGTTAACCATATATTTAACCTGTTTTTGCCATTACATTATCCTTATGAGTCCTGAATGTTTTGTTGTTAGTTTGAGCATTAAACTTTAACTTGTAATTTTACCTAACTCTTTTGTTTTGAACCTGGAACTTTACGGGACAGTAGTGATTTTTAGCATTCTCACTTAAAGTGTACGTTATCTTTCTCTGTTCCGTAACAATATATATATATATATATATATATATATATATATATATATATATATATATATATATATAATTACAGGGAATTTGTATAACCACGAAGTACATGAAATCCCTAGGGAACTCATGAAATGAGTTTTAATTAGGATGGGTTAAAAAAGGTTAGTTTAATATAGGCTGCGGTTAGGTTAGGCTGGGATAATCTAGGTTAGTTAGGTGATAGAAAAAGATAGATAGATAGATAGATAGAGAGAGAGAGAGAGAGAGAGAGAGAGAGAGAGAGGTGGATCAATGATCATAAAGTGAGAATGAGAACATGCAAATCAGAGAGAAAACACTAAGATTCTATTTAATTACCTGTGTGCTCCACTAATTACCTGGCGACATTGTGACGAAGGATTTTATAACGTGTGTGTGTGTGTGTGTGGCGATGCTGAGAAGAATTTCTTAAACTGCCTTCACAGTAAATGCTTCTTTACCTGTCTTTTCGCTATATTCTTGCAGCGTCTTGAATTTAGCTTAGATCTTTGTGGTAGTAGTAGTAGTAGTAGTAGTAGTAGTAGTAGTTGTTGTTGTTGTTGTTGTTGTTGTTGTATCTTTGTATGTGGCATGTGTTAGGAGTGTAATGCTGAATGGTAGCGTGACCTGGGCAGTGGAGGAAGAGGATATTCGTCGGCTCAAACGTACAGAAAAGACAATGATTAGATGGATGTGTAGTGCGTTCTTTAATACGAGGGCTGGGGGCGGGGGAGCTTGGATTACGATTCAAAAGTTGAGAGGAAGGATGTGACTGGAATATATTGGTGTTGTGATGGGGAGGGGTAGGCTGAGATGGTTTGGGAAGAAGAATGGGACAGGAGTGTATTGATGCTGTGATGAGGAGGGGTAGATTGAGATGGTTAGGGAGGAAGGATGAAACTGGAATGTATTGGTGCTGTGCTTAGGAGAGGTAGATTGAGATGGTTTGGGCGTGTGGAGGGGATGGAGGATGACAGCTGGGTGCGGAAGGTGAGAAGTGTGAACGTCGGGGGTAGAGCTGCGACAGGCAGACAGAAAAAGACATGGGCCTAGGTCATAGAGTGTGACCTCAGAGATAAGGGACTAAATAGGGGGGCTACCAGAGATCGAGCAGCGTGGAGAGTTGCCATTAGTTTGAGGTTGTAATAAATAAAATAAATCGCTAAGGAAGAGGTGCTAGGGAGCCAGGAGTAATACCCTGCTAGACTGATGAATGAGAAGCATTAAATATAAAAAGAATAAATTGGTTAGGAAGAGGTGTTGAGTACTCCGCTAATTATATGACAATGCGTCTCTTCCACACTCTGTTGATCACACTAATTAACGCTTATTATCACCTGCAAGTGACATTTAATACAGGTGAAATATGCAACAAGGACAAAATCTTGGTCAAGTTTAGGTGAAAGGAGTATAGCATAATCTAGCTAATACAGACGATTTTATTCAGTTGAAAGGGAGTTTTGTGCCCTTGAGGGAGTGAAAAATTATGCTAAACATATAAATAGGGAGGGAAAGAAGGGAGGAAGGAGGAGGGAGGGAGAATATGAGAGAATTTGAGAGGTAAGGGTGAAAGGATGCTGAAAAGAGGAGGAGGAGGAAGAGGGGAGATGGATAGGATAAGGTGTGTGTGTGTGTGTGTGTGTGTGTGTGTGTGTGTGTGTGTGTGTGTGTGTGAGAGAGAGAGAGAGAGAGAGAGAGACAGATAGAGAGAGAGAGGGGGGCGGAATGAGTTAGTGAAGGAAGGATAGAAAATTCTCCCATCCACAGTAACAGACTCTATTTCACACCTCTTAATCACCTCATATTGGTTAGAATTCAGACCTCATCCATCATCCCCTCACACTATCACTCTGCCTTGGGTCCACTACGATTCCACTACGTCACTCTACCTATATATGGCTCACTCTAAAACACACACACACACACACATACACACACACACACACACACACACACACACACACACACACACACACACACACACACACACGCACACACACACACACACACACACACACACACACACACACACACACACACACACACACACACACACACACACACACACACACTTTCCCCATCGTCAATATCACTCCTACACAATATTTGTATCCTTCTCAGCCCACTTAATATCTACTTATCCATCTATCTATCTATTGCCTCTATGTCCCCCTGTCTTCTACCATCAGGCTGCCTTCTCTCCAACTCACACTTCCTTCAGTCATATACTTCTCCACCTCATCCTCCATCTCATCCTTGGCCTCCCTTCCCCTCCCCCTCTTCAACTCACACACCCCTCACTCATACACCTCTCCAAATTGTCTCTATATCACATCCTTGGTCTCCCTTCTCTTCCTCCCTCATCAACTCACCCCCCTCACTCATACACCTCTCCAAAACATCCCTCCATCTCATCCTCGGTCTCCCTCTTCCCCTCCTTCCCAGCAACTCGTTCATACTCTACTGGTCAGTCCCTCATGTCCCATTCTCTCCACATACCCAAACATACTTAATACACTCCACATCTCTTTCCACTATCAATCTCGGTTCTATGCCTGATTCTCACTCACCTGTGTCTAGCAATTCTAAGCAGTCAACTTTCAATTGCCACATCTCGTCTGAATGCGCAAAGGAATCCGGATTGATCAGTTTGCAACTACACGAACGCCTGACAAATTGTAAACAGACGGGCTTGTGTTTGGTCGCTTATATACCGATCTGTTGGTTTAGTTTTGATGTTATGATGGAGTGAAGGAAGGAAGGAAGGAAGAAAGGAAGGAGAGAGGGAACGAGGGAGGAAGAAAAGGAAGAATGTGAAGTGTGAGTGATAGCAAAAGGAAGAGAAAGAGTGAGAGCAAGAGACTCAAAGCTAGACCCACAGCCAGAACGAGAGAGAGAGAGAGAGAGAGAGAGAGAGAGAGAGAGAGAGAGAGAGAGAGAGAATTATATTAACTACATCTCACAACACTATACTGTAAAACAAACAACACATAATAGGAACAATAACACCTAACACACACACACACACACACACACACACACACACACACACACACACACACACACACAAAACCCCTTTTCCACCCACAAGAGGCTATGACAGTGAAGTATAAGACTCCCCCATACCTGCCAATTACCTGCGTAGTAAGGAGTTGGGAGGGGAGGTTGGAGGAGGGGAAGGGGGAAGGAATGGGGAGGAGGGAGAAGGAAGGGGAAAGAGGGGGGGAAGGAAGCTGCGGGATATATGAGGACGAAGTAATAGCGCTTCTCGATATGGACTACCTCTCAACCTTCCATCCAGTTGGTATTAGATTGAATAAAAACTTAGATATCTCACCGCCCAAACTAATGTGAAAAAAAAAAAAACGAATAAATTGAACGGTTTTTATTGATTTTAACCAAACTTGGTGGGAAGGTTGAGGGGTAAACCATGATTAAACCTACAATTTTCTCAGAACATTAGGTTAATTATCAAAGTCATTAGGAGAGGAATATAGGAATCCAGATGAGGTAACTTGAACATTTTTTTTCGATTTTAACCAAACCTGGTTGGAAGTTTGAGGGGTAGACCGTGATTAAACCTGCAATTTCTTAGACCAATGGTTTAATTATCAAGGTCACAAGGAGAGGAAAAAATTTAATCCGGATGAGATAACTTGAACACTTTTTATTCGATGTTAACCAAACTTGGTGGGAAGGTTGAGGGATAGATCATAATCAAACCAACAATTTTTTTGACTAATAGGTAAATTACCTAGGTCACAAGGAGAGGTGAACTTTGACCTTGTCTTGTGATATTGATCTTTGACATATTATACTGATACACAATAAACTTCCTCAAAACATAACTCTCAGTTCTTCCATCAAGTTTGGATAGATTCGGATAATCATTGTTTGAATTATGTTAAGGTCGGAACTATTCTCACACTCGCACTACCGTGAGAATAGTTCCGAAAAGGAAATGTTTCAAAATTTGGGGGAATGACTACACTCATCTAATTATGAAGTTTTTTCTTTTTTCTTTTTTTTTTCTTTTTTTTTTTTTACAATAGGTCACGGAGCAAGATAAAACTTTCCACTTACGTGCGTGATTACGTGGAGTGTGGGTTGTCACTTAAGTGGTTGATTTAAGTGGCCTGTGTGTACTACTACTTAAGACAGAGGTGTTAGTATTAAGTGTACGTGAGTGATGAAGTGTAGCAACTATCACTTAAGTACATAGTGAATTGTAGGTATTATCACTTAAGATAGAGGTGTAAGTGTAAAATGTAAGTGATTAAGTGAACTATGGTAAAGTCTAAGGTTAATGAGAATGAATCGCTGTGGTGCAGGGGTTAAGAAAGTGGTGGAAGGATGTGGGCCCTTAATCTCATTCCTTTGTTAAGTGGGAACGTTTTCATAACGAGGCCTATCTCTCTCTCTCTCTCTCTCTCTCTCTTCCTTTTCCTTTCCTACTCTATCACATGACCTCTTACTGTCTCTGCTTGTCTGCATATCTACTGAATGTAAGTGAATATATATATATATATATATATATATATATATATATATATATATATATATATATATATATATATATATATATATATATATATAAGTCTGTCTGTCTCCCCCTCTCCTCTTTCTCCCTCTTTCTCTCTCTCTCTCTCTCCCAGTACTGTTATCCAGCAGCAATTTCACAACAAGGCCTCAGTAATATTCCTCTTCCTCTCTGATCTATATTTCCCCCGGACTAATTTCCTTCTTCTTTTCTTCATTTTTTTTCCTGCCTCCTTTGCTCTATGGTCGATTTTTTCTGTTTTGGTGTGAGCAGGAGTGAAATGGAAAATGTGTCACTGTATGGATGGTTGATTGGATGGATGGATGGATGTGTGTATGAATGGATGCTTGGATGGATGCTTGGATGGATGGATGGATGGATGGATTTGTGCATGAATGGATGCTTGGATGGATGCTTGGATGGATGGATGGATGGATGGATGAATGGATGCTTGGATGGATGGATGGATGCATGCATGGATGAATGGATATGTGTATGAATGGGTCCTCATATGGATGGTTGGATGGATGGATGGATGTGTGAATGGATGAATGCTTGTATGGATGGATGTGTGTATGAATGGATGGATGGATAGATGTGTGTAAGTATGTATGTATGTATGGATGGATGGATGGATGCATGTGTGGATGGATGGATGGATGTGTGTGTGTGTGTGTGTGTGTGTGTGTGTGTGTGTGTGTGTGTGTGTGTGTTGTGTCTGTGTGTGTGTATGGATGAATGTATGGATGAATGGATGGATGGATCTGTGTATGTACATAGCCTATGTATTTATGTACAGGTATGCATGGATGGATGGCTAGATGGATGTGTGTACTGTATGTATGTATGGATGGATGGATAGGTGGATGTATGTATGGATGGATGGATGGATGGAGAGATGGATGTGTGCATGTATGTATGTATGGATGGATGGATGGATAGATGGTTGTGTATGTATGTATGTATGTATGTATAGATGGATGGATGGATGGATGGATGGACGTACATTTTATTTACTTATTTATTTGTCTCTGAGTTAGTTGTTTTACGGCAAGCATTAGGCCAAGTAAAAATGAACTGAGTATAGACGAAAAATTGCCATCTCTCCATCTCGAATATTGAGTTATATCAAGAAATTATGAATAGGATATGGTACTAATCACGAAGAAGTGCTGTGGAAATGATGTGGAGACGAATTAGTAGCTTCTGAAATGAGCCAAGGGAAACAGGTTGCAAAAAGGACGAAAATCTGAGCCAAGCAAAAGTGAATGAACTATAGACAAAAATAACTGCCTTCCCGCCATCTCGAACTGAGCTGTAGAAAGAGTTCAACACTAGAATATGATGCTAGTCATCATCATCATTATCATCATCATCATTAGTACCATTTGCAGCACTATCATCATCACCTTCATCATCATCATCACTACCAATACCAGCATTGTCATCATCATCATCATCATCATCTATGAGGGAGGCTATCTTGTTTTGCTATCCCTATCCTCAGCTCAAAATCAGATATCATAGGCACACTTTTAAAAAAAGGGGGGGGGGGAGGCATTTGATATATTTATTCTTTTACTGAAGATAAATAGAGGAAGGAGAAACCAACTTTAAAAACCCGTATACCAGATTACAGGTGTCCTCCATTCATTAAAAATCTGTAACAGGTGGATGTGAGGTCCTGTAGGTCGAAGTTCGAGGGAAACTGATCTGGGGAAGCGAGTTGTAAAGAGAGGCAGTTCGGGGAAATAAAGAAATTCTGAGAGCCAAGAGGTGTGCTATATGGAAGTAAGTGAGTCTTGAATTGTGTATTGTGATCCGACTAAAATCTATTGACTTTACTTAAATGGAAAAAAAAAAAAAAACGAAAAAAATCTTGACCTCTCACAGTGCTGGAGGCCTTCGTGTAATTTCTTGCATTTAATATTGAGGCAGACTATTACCATATCAATGTGCTATTAATAACACTAAGTAAACTAAGATGTAATATGTACTATATATTACTTCCAGATGTGCAAAGTATTCTAAGCCAATCAAAGTGACTGCAAAGTATTCTGTCTCTCAAAGTAACTGTGAAAAATACTCTCCTTACCAAAGTAACATTATTTTATTATGTTTTTCATGTTCTCGATTTTCTTTTATTTTCTGCCTTTCTCCATTTTTTCTTCTCTTCTCTCTCTCTCTCTCTCTCCCTCTCTCCTGCCATTAACCAAATTCTCCTATTTCTTAACCTCAGCCATTATCCAATCTTGCTTTCCATTTTTCATTCCCCTTTGCTCTGTCTTTCCCATTCCTCTTCACTCCATCCATTTTATTATCAATATTTGCTCTCATTCCTTTTTTATCTATTGCCCTCTGTCTTTCCCTCCTGCTATCTATCCAGTCCTGTTTATCTATCGTTATCAGTCCTTGTCCTCATTCCTCCTTTATCTATTGCCCTCTGTCTTTCCCTCCTTCTATCTATCCAGCCCTGTTTATCTATTGTGTTGCGGGCTCATGGCCTTTGGTTCCTTCTTCCTCGCATTAAAAAAAAAAAAGCTTTCATTCCTCCTTTATACTTTGCCCTTCCTCTCTTCCTCCCTCCACCACATCTTCCCTCCTTTTCCTCCACTGAGAGATATTGCGTCACTGCCGAGGTCCTCACAGTCAGTATATAAGGCGCTCGTTCTCCTTTCCAGGCATAGTCTTCAGCTCCCCTCCTCTCCTATCACAACTACCTGCTCCTCTCCCCAAAGCTCCCCATCCCATTAATTGCCTACACTGGTGGCTGGTTCTCCATCTTGAGCTTTAGTTTACCCTCAAGTCGTCTTCGAAGAAGACATGACTAAGATAACGAGGCAGCTGATATTTGCTGGTAAGAAAATGGATTAATGTTTAGATAGATAGATAGGTAGACAGGCAGATAGATAGGGAGATAAGCATAATATATTTTACATGTAAGACTGCATAGTATATTTTCAAGTATAGCGATAATATATGCCATACTTTTCTTTGCCCTTGGACTCATTAAGTTTATAATTAAATATTGCTTCAGTTATATATTACCTTTAAGCAGCATCCAAAAATATACCTGTTACTATAATGATATATATGTTCTTATTAGCTGTTATACTGTATAAGCCAAACATAACCCAGCTCTAACTCTAAAATAAGCTAGCTCTAACCTCTACGTTTTTTCAGCTTGACTTTGTGTGTGAGTGGACAGGACACAAGACTCCCTAGACGTCTCTATTACCCCCCCGACCACAACGAAAGACAGCCATTTCACTGTTCCTAGTTAAGCCACTCTTCTGGGTCAATCCAGCCACATAAATGCGAGGTGGTAACTGTAGTGGTGGTGGAGGGGAGGGGGAAGAACTACACTCACGCTCAACTGTTTCTGAGGATGTACAAGCGAGCACAATTGTTCGGGGTCACGGGAGGGGGATGTAAACTCGCGCGCACTTGTTCCTGGCCACTGCGAGGGGATGTACACTCGTGTGCACTAGTTCCTGGCCACTGGGAGGGGATGTACACTCGTGTGCACTAGTTCCTGGCCACTGGGAGGGGATGTACATTCGTGTGCACTAGTTCCTGACCACTGGGAGGGGCTATACACTCGTGTGCACTTATTCATGGTCACTGGGAGGGGATGTACACTCGTGTGCACTTGTTCCTGGCCACTGGGAGGGGATGTACACTGGTGTGCACATTTTCCTGGCCACTGGGAGGGGATGTACACTCGTGCGCACTTGTTCCTGGTCTTAGGGGAAGCGGTAGTACATTTAGCACATCCAGCTTGTACTCACAGTAGCCTGAAGGACTTTTAGACGAAAATTTAAAAGTTGTAGAAATACATTTAGCTGGACCATCTTTCTTGCTCTCGACATCTTTTTTCTTTTCATTTTCTTTTTTCTTTTTTGGAGGAGGATATTTATAGTGAGGAGTTGTGAAGTTCAGTTTAACTCTGTCTATCAACCTATTTATCTATCTGTCTATCTATCTATTGCCAGACGCCATATAGTTTCATTGCTATCTATCTATTACCAGACGCCCTACGCAGCACCTCTATTGCCAGACGCCCTATACCATCTCTATCAATCTATAGCCAGACGTTCTCAATATCCTCTCTATCTATCGCCAGATGCCCTAATTATCTATCTATCTACCTATCGCGAGACGCCTTAGGTATAATCTCTATTGATCTGTTTCTCTATGGCCAGACGCCTTTCAGTACCTGACCTCTACTACTACTACTACTACTACTACTATTATTATTCTTATTGTTATTATTATTATTATTATTATTATTATTATTATTATTATTATTATTATATTTTGCGTATTGTTAGCAATGTTATTTACTTTTTTTAATTCTCTCTCTCTCTCTCTCTCTCTCTCTCTCTCTCTCTCTCTCTCTCTCTCTCTCAGCCCTGTTGGGAGCGTGTCTGGCTCAGAATACCTACCTACCGCCAAGCAACGGTAACGGAATCAACGGAAACGGAAACGGAATCAACGGGATCAACGGAAATGGCAACGGTGCTGTTAATGGTTATGGCGCGAACAACAGTGGTCTTAACGGTAATGGAGCAACCATTGGTAACGGAGCAATCAACGGTAATGATAACGGAGTAATCAACGGTAACGGAGCAATCAACGGTAACGGCTATACTAACGGCAACGGTAACGGTGTAATCAACGGTAACGGCTATACTAACGGCAACGGTAACGGTGTAATCAACGGTAACGGTGTAATCAACGGTAACGGTGTAATCAACGGTAACGGCTATACTAACGGCAACGGTAACAGTGTAATCAACGGTAACGGCTATACTAACGGCAACGGTAACGGTGTAATCAACGGTAACGGAGTAATCAACGGTAACGGAGCAATCAGCGGTAACGGTAATGGAGTAATTAACAGTAACGGCTATTCATACGGCATTGGTAACGGAAAAGGAGCAATCAACGGTAATGGAGCAATCAACGGTAACAGAGAAATCAACGGTAATGGTAACGCAGTAATCAACGGTAAAGGAGCAGTCAACGGTAACAGTTATACTAACGGCAACGGTAAAGGAGTAATCAATGGTAACGGCTATACTAACATCAACGGAAATGGAGCAATCAACGGTAATGGAGCAATCAACGGTAATGGAGCAATCAACGGTAACGGTAATGGAGTAATTAACAGTAACGGCTATTCATACGGCATTGGTAACGGAATAGGAGCAATCAACGGTAATGGAGCAATCAACGGTAACGGAGCAATCAATGGCAACAGTAACGGTTATTTTTACGGTATTGGTAACGGAAACGGAGTAATCAACGGTAATGGTGCAATCAACGGTAACGGAGCAGTCAACAGTAACGGAACAATCAACGGTAACGGACTCATCAACGGTAACGGTAATGGCTACACCAACGGTAACGGAGTTATCAACGGTAATGGCAATGGAGCAATCAATGGTAACGGTGCAATCAATGGTAATGGAGCTGTGTATGGTAATGGTGACTTTTACGGCAACGGAGCTGTCAACGGTAATGGCAACGGTGTCATCAATGGCAATGGAGCAATCAACGGTAACGGTGCAATCAACGGTAATGGTGCAATCAACGGTAATGGGTACGCTAACGGAAACGGTGCTATCAACGGTAACGGTGCAATCAACAGCAATGGGTATACTAACGGAAACGGTGCCATCAACGGTAACGGTCCAATCAATGGTAATGGGTATACTAACGGAAACGGTGCCATCAACGGTAACGGTCCAATCAACGGCAATGGGTACACTAACGGAAACAGTGCAATCAACGGCAACGGTCCAATCAACGGTAATGGGTACACTAACGGAAACGGTGCCATCAACGGAAACGGTAGAACAAGCATCAGTAATGGCTTCACAAACGGTCTCAACGGTAACAGCATCAACAGGATCAATGGTATCAACGGAGTCAACGGCATCAACGGTAATGGCATCAACGGCTTCGTGGACCTCATCACCGCGTTGAGCTCTGCCATCGGGGGGGGCGGCGTTGCAGGCGTGGACTATCCCATCCTCGCCTCCGTCCCGCTGACCGGCTTCACCTGCGCTAACACACAGGTGCCCGGATATTATACCGACGCCACCCCGGAAGCTGGATGTCAGGTGAGAAGTTACGGTGATTTACTGTTTTGTGGCACCGTATCTACTGTGTAAGTCCTCAGGTATCATAAGTACAGTCCTGCAGTCTACCAGGTTTACCTGCTCCAACACACAGGTACCTGGGAGTTATGTTGACGCCGCCCTGGAAGCTGGATGTTAGGTGAGAATACTGTGAGATACTGTTCTGTGGCACCGTATCTACTGTGTAAGTCCTGGCACTGTATCAACACTCTTAGGTCTTCATGACAGTTAAGTCTTTTCACTGCAGCACGCCGGTATCAGTAATTATACCATACGAGGCCGGATGTCAGGTGATAATACTGTGAGATATTGTGTCCTGGCACTGTATCTACTGTGTAAGTCTTCATGTATCATAGTACAGTCCTGCAGTCCACCGGGTTCACCCGCTCCAACACACAGTACTCTACTCCCCTACCTAAGGCTTGATGTCAAGCTTCATTAAGACTTCTTTTTGAGCAATTTATTTAACCTACTGCATCATAATATTCCTTCATACATTACTAATAAGGTTTTCTATCTATCTATCTATCTATCTATTGCCAGACGCCTCAATCCCGTTTGGGGTGGCCACAAACAAATCGCCTCCAACTTGCCCTGTCCCCCGCCATTTCACTGCCCTGCTCCCAACTCACACCCCCCTCTCTCATATACCTCTCCACCCCATCCCTTCATCTCATCTTCGGCCTCCCCCTCCCTCTTCCCCCCTCCACCTCACTCACATACACTCTCTTCGTCAGTCTTTCACCCTCCATCCTCTCCACATGGCCAAACCACCTCAGTGTGTTCCTCATAACGCTTCCTATCACACCCACATCAACACCACAACACTCCTTTATATCCTCATTCGTCAGCCTGTCTCTCCATGTGACTCCATATGCTCCTCTTAAAAAACTCATTTCCACTGCTCTCACTCTTGACTTGTGTCCTTCCAACATCGTCCAAGCTTCACTTCCGTACGTTAGAGTTGGTATCACAATACTGTCATGTAGTAACTTTTTCACTTCCATGCTCACTTCCCTGTTTCTTATCACTGCTTTAAAAGAACCAGCAACCTTTCTTCCCTGCTGTACCCTTTCAAGCACTTCACCCTCCAAACCTCCATCCTTACTCATCACACTACCCAAGGACTTAAACGTACTCACATTTTCCAATTCCTCTCCATCCAACCTCGCTGTACATTCACTGACTTCACCTCTCTCAAAGACCATCACTTTACTCTTCCCTACATTCACCTTTAGATTCCGTTTCTTACACACTCTCTCAAACTCATCCACCAAGCCTTGCAGCTCCCCTTCGTCTTCACTCAACAACACAGTATCATCTGCAAACAACAGTACAACACTATCCTCTCTCACCAGGGCCACTCCAACATCCACTACCCTACCTTGTACCTCTTTTTTTTACCCCATCCATGTACAGATTGAACAGCCATGGAGACATGACACATCCCTGTTTCAAACCAACTTTCAAAGAGAAAAATTCACTTAGTTCACCATCCACACGCACTGCAGCCTTTGCACCATCGTATATACTCTTCACAGCATTCAACAACTTCCCATCTACTCCATATATTCTTAACACTTTCCACAATCCTTGTCTATCCACCCTGTCATATGCTTTCTCCAAATCCATGAAAGCCGCATACAACTTCTTTCCCTTCTCTAGAAACTTTTCCACTAAAGATCTAAGAATGAATATCTGATCTACACAACCTCTTCCCTTCCTAAAACCTCCCTGTTTTTCTCCAACTAATTTCTCTGTTCTTTCTCTAACTCTGTCAATAAGTATCCTACCATACACTTTTCCTATTATACTAAGAAGACAAATGCCCCTATGATTACCAGACACTTCTTTTTCTCCTTTTCCTTTGTACAAGGGAATAATTATACCTGACTTCCAATCCTCCGGGACTCTACCTTCCTCCCAGGCCAATCTGCACATCTTCCACATCCATTCTACTACTATCTCTCCCCCATGCTTCAGCATTTCACCACACACTCCATCAATTCCTGGGGCTTTCCCCGATTTAACTTTCTTCATTGCTTCCACAACTTCTATCATACTGATTTCTTCCTGTCTTCTCACCTCCCTCCTTCTCCCAGCCATTCCCCAGCCACTTATACTCGCATTACTTCCATCCTCTACGTTCAACAATTCCTTAAAGTGTTCTCTCCATCTGCTCACTTTTTCTCCCTTCTCCACTAGTAATCTACCATTTTTATCTTTCACTCCCCTGCTAACTTCACTTCCACCCTGTCTTACTCTTTTCACCTCTCTCCAGAACATTTTCTTACAGTCCCTCCACTTTACACTCAAATTTCTTCCAAATTCCTCATCCACTCTCTTCTTACTCTCTCTTACTAATCTTTTCACCTCTCTCTTTCTTTCTACATATAACTTTCTCTTCCGCCTCTCAACTTCTTCCACGCCCCTATTTCTCATCCATTCATTGTATGCTTTCTTCTTTTGTGCCACAGCCTGTTTCACCTCTTCAGTCCACCACGCTGTTCCTTGCACCCCCCTCCGTCTTCTCTTCCTTCCACACACCACATCAAATGCTCCACATATTTCTTCTGTAAATATCCTACACACACCTTCCACGTCTCCCATCTGCTCCAATTCATATTTGCCCAATCGCTCCTCCACTTCTCTCTTATACTCTGCCTTTTTCTCATCCTCTTGTAACCTTTCCATTCTCCTTGCAACTACTCCTTCCTCTCGTCTTTCCCTTCTTCTATTCCTCCATCTTACTTGAACTCTAATTCTGGCCACCACCAAGTAGTGGTCAGAAAGTCCACTCGCCCAACCTCTATACACTCTTGCATTCATTACACATCTTCGCATCCTTTCATCCACACACACATAATCAATCATTGCCTTCCTTTCATTCAGTTCACCACCCACCCTTCTCATCACTCGCCATGTATACCTGTGGATCATTTTATGCCTGAAGAGGGTATTGGCTATCACCAACCCCCTCCCAGCACAAATGTCCACTAACGCACTCTCATTCTCATCTATCTCAGCAGGCACACCCCACTCACCAACTATTCCATCCACCTTCACATTCCCAACTTTACCATTCATATCACCAATCAAAAACACTCTCTCATTCCTTCCAAACTTTTCCATGCACATTTCTACATTTGTCCAGAACTCTTCTCTCACTCTTCTAGCACGATCTTGCGTTGGTGCATACACACACACAATTGCCCACATTTGTATTCCAACTTTCAACTTTACCCACACAATCCTTGACCCAACTGATCCATACTGTCTTATGCTCCTCTTCCATCTTTTACTCACAACTATACATACTCCTTCCTTCGCCCTCTCATTCTCACCTACTCCTGCACATATACCCCATCCATACTCCCATTCTCACACACTTTCTCCTCTCCATTTTGTTTCAGTTATTCCACATACATCCGCTTTCGCACCCTCAAGCACCTGGACAATCTCTCTCTCTTTCACCTCATCATTCGCTCCCCTTACATTCCAAGTTCCAATTACCATGTCCTTTGTCCGGTCCTTCGTCGTCATCGTTTGGTCAGTCCTTGTCCGAGGCTTATTGTTTGTTTTTTTAGTTAGTTGTTTTCCGGGGAGGGGCACTAACCCTCCGCCAACCCTTTTAGTCGCCTTTTACGACAAGCAGGGATACTGGGGGAGTATTCTTGAAAAAAAAACATACCCCCAGGGGGTAGCTATGAGCCCATGAAGGCTCATAGCTACAAGAGGCAAAATAAATAGCTGAGGAAGATGAACAACGAAATCTGTCACAATACGACCCCTCACATCCATTATAATAGTTACTCAGTCCTTTACTTCACTACATTCACCTTCCCAGACACTGCTACCATGTATGTCAGGTAAGGATGAATGCAACTTATTACCATTGTGTATACTGTTGATTCCTTTATACACTCCTTCATGGTACTATATCATGGTAGGTCTCCACGGTAGTTATTGAGGTTAGCCCCTTCACGATCAATCTGTGCATTCCTTCACGGTACTAAGGCTTTTTCATGGTAGTATCTTAGGCTAGACCCCTTCACGATACCATTATGCACTTCTTCATGGTACTATATACTTATGGGAGTTCTTCATGATACTTAGCTAGCCTTTTCACTACACTGGGTATAGGAGCGCCAATACACCTTTCCCGACACCATTTCTAATTTTCCTACACCAACAATGCCCTGCAGTCTGGGTGTAACATGAGGTTACACTATTATGCTTACTGTCTAGGGTGTGTATATTTAGCCAGTTCCTTCACTACACCCGGGTTAGCTACACCAATACACAGGTCCTTGAATACCAAGCTGACATTACACCCAGGGTAGGTTAGGCTATAATAAGCTATCACGAGAAGGAAAGTAAAAATATCAACCAATTTTAATAACAATCTGGGATGTAGGACGTTTGCTTCTCATCATGGGGGTAAAAATTAGCAGGTTTCACTCCTATACGTTGTGGTTAGAGGAGCTTGCTTTCAAATGGAGATCTGCTTCTATGAGTTATTAGCATTTTGCCTCTCATAGGACAGATTTTGAGGAGATGAAGACACCAAAAACTGCCTCATGTCCAGTTCCATCTGAGTTCAAAATGACCCCACACATTATACCAAAAATACTGTCCAATACATTCTGAAGTCCTTGTGCATTGGAATGTTAAAGAAGTGAGCTAGCTTACTTAAAGACATTTCATTCTCCCTCACTTTGGCCACAAACAATGCTCTCTCTGGTGAAATCTACAAACACATCACAAATTAAAAGCTTTCCAATATAGCCGTAAGTCCTTGGGCATTGAAAAGTGACGGAAATGAGCTAGCTGACTGAAAAACATCCCCTTCTCTCTCAACTTTGGTCATAAATCAGCCTCCCCTTGGTGAAATCTGCCTCTCATCCCCGAATTACACTAATCTTAAAATCATGCAGAGAGTTCGCAGTCATGACACGTATATACCAACTTTCTCTTGCATCTTCAACCTTGATTTCTAAACAGTACGGTCGTTCTCCCTGACCTACCTAATTACCTCTTAATGCCATCTTCCGGTATGCCGAAGGTGATGACTGGGGCTTCTTCCTTACCGATTTCTGCTACTACTAATGCTTCTTTTTCTTCTTCCACTACCACCACTATTCTGCTACTATTACTACTTGTTCTCCTCTTTCTTCTTCTCTTCCTCCTCCTCCTCTTCCCTCTTCATCTTCATCTATGCTACTACTACTGCCTACTGCTGCCTCTGATACTACTGTTACTACTATTTCTTGTTCCTGTTCTTCTGTTTCTTTATCTCCTCCTCCTCCTCCCACTACTACTACTACCGGTACTATACTTCTACTTCTACTACTGTTACTACTGCTACTACTACTACTACTATTACTACTACTACTACTACTACTACTACTACTACACTATTTCCACAGGTCTTCCACACTATTACAACTACCACCACCAACACCACCACCACTAATACTACTATTACTACTACTACTACTACTACTACTACTATCTCCACAGGTCTTCCACACTATTACCACCACCACCACCACCACCACCGCCACCACCACTACTATTACTACTACTGCTGCTACTACTGCTACTACTACTACTACTACTACTACTACTACACTGTTTCCACAGGTCTTCAACACTACTATTAGCCTACTACTACCACCACCTCCACCACCACCACTACTACTACTACTACTACTACTATCTCCACAGGTCTTCCACATCTGCCAAGCTGATGGACGTATGGATTCCTTCCTTTGTCCCAACGGTACTGTTTTCAACCAACAGTACTTTGTGTGTGACTGGTGGTACAACTTCGACTGTGCCACCGCTCCCAGTTTCTATGGTCTCAACGCCAATATTGGACTCGTCAACGGCAACGGTGTCAACGGTAACGGTATCAACGGTAACGGCATCAACGGTAACGGTGTCAACGGTAACGGTATCAACGGTAACGGTATCAACGGTAACGGTATCAACGATAACGGTGTCAACGGTGACGGTGTCAACGGTATCGGCATCAATGGTAAT
The DNA here is from genome assembly GCF_032717465.1 of Coenobita brevimanus. Lineage (NCBI taxonomy): Eukaryota > Metazoa > Arthropoda > Malacostraca > Decapoda > Coenobitidae > Coenobita > Coenobita brevimanus. The sequence goes on from NC_137031.1 coordinate 22,112,569, forward strand.
GGTTATGGTAATGGTGTGAATGGTAACGGTATCAACGGTATTAACGGTAACAGGATCAACGGTAATGGTAATCGTAATGGTATAAACGGTAACGGTATCAATGGTAACGGTATCAATGGTAATGGCTATGGATATGGTGTGAATGGTAACGGTATCAACAGTAACGGTGTCAACGGTAACGGTTACGATTACGGGCGTCGCAACGGTGATGGAGCCATCAATGGCTACGGTGTCAACAGAAACGGCCTAATCAACGGTAATGGCAACGGAAACGGCTACAGCAACGGTTACACAAACGGTAACGGTGCAATCAACGGTAACGGTGCAATCAACGGTAGCAGTGCAATCAACGGTAATGGAGCAGTCAACGGCAACGTCTACACAAATGGGTATACAAATGGCAACGGTGCAATCAACGGTAAAGGAGTAACCAACGGTAACGGCTACACAAACGGTAACGGTAACGGAGCAATCAACGGTAACGGTGCAATCAACGGTAACGGTGTGATCAACGGTAACGGTAATCGAGTAATCAACGGTAACGGTGCAATCAACGGTAACGGTAACGGTATAACTAACGGGCTGTACCAAACTCCCAGCTTTTAATAGTACAATCTATATAAATTATTGCCCTATAGATGTATATATAAATTTCTATATAAATAATGTAAATAAAATATATATAATTATTTACAGGTAGGTGCCAGGTAGACTAGACAGGTAAGATACTAATTAATTTCACTTGTGTTGGATTTCTTCACATTTTTGCGATTTTCAGACGGTTATTCTCAGCTTAGAGGGATTTCTCGGGCTGAAGGGGTTGAGGGAGGCTTGGGCTGCCTTTCCGTCGGGTAAGGTATTCCCTGACACCTGTTCCTAAGCGATTTATTTTGCTGATTGTACCTTGCCTTCCTGTTACTTAAGTCATTCTAAAAAATAAATCGGTGAGGAAGAGGTCTTAGGGAGCTGTCTTAACTGCCGAGAATACGGCCCTTGGACTCACAAGGAAGCTCCCTAACACCTCTTCCTTAGCGGTTTATTTTTTGGATATGGCTAGGTAATATCCTTTAGCACGTTATCCATGCAGAGTATGGCGATATTGGAGGCGTTTATGGACCACGGGATAGGACAGTAAGGTATAATTCACAAAATAAGTCGCTTGGGAAAAGGTGTTAGGGAGCTTCCTTAACCAAGAATACTGCCCTTGACTGAACCCCTCCAGACCTGAAAAAACCGTCTTAACAGCAAGAATAAAACCCTTAGCCTTTCACTGCTATCTGGGCTGACTTCAGATGCTTTTTCTCAGCTGTAAAGGGGGAAAATCGTCTCCGTTAACTTCTCAGTGGGGAGACGATTTTTGAGTTTATTTCAGATGCCTTCAAGGGCGGAAAACCGTCTTCACTTACCCCTCAGTGGAATTATTTTTTTAGTTCATTTCAGCTGGCTTCGGACGATTTTATTCAGCTTTGGATGGACTTGGTGTATTTGGGGGGGTTGAGGAAGGCCTTATCTAATCCCCGAGCTCCACTTCTCTCTCCCCAGCAACATAAAATCGTCTGGAAAGCAAGAAGAAAGTCCTACACGTCTCCCTAGCTCAAACCACTTGGATATATAGACGGTTTTCCCCATCTGAAGTCTAACAGTGAAAGAGTTAAGACTACCCTGTTCCTCAGATCTGACTCAGTACTCCCTACCAGCTGAGAAAAAGCGTCAGGTGAAGCCTAATTAGCAGCTGGGTTGAGCTAGCGAGGTGCACGTAACAGGTCAAAGGTCACGAGGTCAAGGGGTCAATGATTACTTAGTGTCTTCTGGATATACTTAAGTTATTTACACCAAAGATAATTACTTCAGACCTAATTCACGTAATATATTTAAATTGCGTTTGAATATGGTTTTTAAATTCATACATACAGTTTTTACTAATAGTCTATATTCTTTCAAAACTTCCAATCTTATATATGTATATTTATTTATTCTGATTTTAATAGGGTAGTCATTTTTTTCCCTCTTTTTCTTTACTATCAAACTCACGGATAGTACTCAAAAGTCTGCTTTAACATCATTATTTATTTATTTATTTGGCTGTCTGTTCTTTCATTAATATTAGAACACGTTTAACTCCTTTTAAAAATATATATTCTTAATGGTGGCCTACTTCATGATTTACTAATTTATCGAAAGGGATCCTTAAATTTTTGCCCTAAAAAGATATTCCTTTGACTGCTTATCATTTCTAGTTCAGATCTAAGCAATGCACTTAAAATTTTGCCTTTAGATGGTCTATTTTTGATGTTTTAAAAATTTGGGACAAATTTTGTTAAGGAAAAGGGATATATTATTTTTATTACTCACCATTCAGGATATTTTTCCTTTCGTCTAATAATATATTCAGATTTCTCCCGCCAGATGTCAACCTATTCCTAATGCTCATTTTTTTTTTATTCAATATGCATTTGGTCAAAGGGATAATTGTATATATTTTCAAATTAATATCTAAATCAGTGTTGTCTATTTAAACTCTTGCCTGAAACGAGCAACGTATTTCCTGGTCAATATTTTGATGTTTGTAAGTATTAGGCCACTTACTTCTAAATATAAGTGAGATCGCTCCTGCCTAGACGCTGGGGAAGACTGATACTATGAGTGAAAGATGACCTGTTGTAGTGTATCCTCCATGCTCTCTTCCCTCTCAGTATTTTCCCATCTCTTCCAGTGACCCTAGGCGCTAGTTATCTTCAAAGTGTATGGAGAAATATATGAACTGGTGAAGAGTGATGGCCTTATTCTACGATCATGTCTTGCTGTAATTTACTTTGCTACCTAAAGACGGCTTACCCATTCCAAGAAATGTCTCTCTTGTCGAAGGAATTTGATAAGCTTATATCCTACCCCACCCAGTTCGAACACCCTCACCAAATTCGATATCTGAACCTCAGAATTCCAAAAAAGTTTTTCTCAAACATCTCTCTGGCCTCCTTTAGTTCAAATGTCTATCCAACATTCGAAATCTGAACTCAAAAGTAGGAAATATCTCTCTGAAGCATCTATTTGAACCCGACCAGCTCGAAACGTCTCTCTGAAGCATCTCTCTGACCTTCCCCAATCTCTCTCAGTGAAAATAAGTTTCTGGAAGTAGCAAAGAGTAATATAAAAAGATGTTGTCGTACTGAAAGGTTATTCTAACGCTAGGATCAGATATTTCTAATACGATAGGTGCTGGGGAGGGACGCCTTCATGGGGTGGCACTGATATAACTGTGTGGTGGAGCTGCCTGGTTATACAAAAACCCCTCAGCTCCCTCCCCATCCACCAGAGAGTAGGATGGTGGACTGCAGGAGAGGGGAAATTTCAGCCTGCAGTCGGCTGGGTTCACATTTATATGAGCTAGGGTTACTACTACTACTACTACTGCTACTACTGCTACTACTACTACTATTACTACTACTACTACTTGTATAATACTGCCCGCAAAACTTAAGTAGTACATTTTAGAATATTTTTAGCCCCATATACAGATATATATTTTGTGCCATAAGTCTTTCATGGATCTTTTTCCTTTTGCAATAATTGTTTGTATATTATAATTTATGGGAAAATGCAATAAAAATGTGTGCACTTATTCTGTGTCTTCTTCGCCTTCGAGGACTATTTGTAAAAGAATCATTAATATCATCATCATCATCGTCATCATCATTTAATTTTCTTCATAATAATTGCCCTCTTCTTCTCCCTCGTTCTGCTCTTCTTCTTCCTCCTCCTCCTCCTTCTCCGTTTCTTCTTCTTCCTCCTCCTTCACCTCCTCTTCCTCCTCCTCCTCCTCCTCCTCATCATCATCATCATCATCATCACCATCATCAACTACAGTAACTTTCATTTTCATAATCCTCCTCCTCCTCTTTCTCCTCCTCCTCCTCTTCTTCTTCTTCTTCCTTCTCCTCCTCCTCCTTCTCATCTTCTTCTTCTTCACCTCACCTCCTCTTCCTCTTCCTCCATCTCCTCCTCCTCATCATCATTATCATCATCATCATCATCATCTTATTATCATCTTCATATTCCTCCTCTTCTTCCTCCTCCTTCTACTTCCCCCCCTCCTCCTCCATCTCCTCCCCCTCTTTCTCCCCCTCCTCCTCATCATCATCAACATCCCCCTCATCATCACTCAAACTCTATATTCCTCTCCCATAATTGAAGTGGAAGTAACCAAGAAAGGAAACCACAGAGAGACACGAAAATGTTAACCCACATTTGTCCTAACTTTTAGCTCTCCCAGGCCACTATAACTCACTTGATAAATTCTTCTTGGCTTCTCCCGATCTTGAGACAGTCTGCTGGTGATCCTACATTAAACTATACAACACTAGAGTTGATGACTGAGTTAACAGATGATGTTAATGATTTCTGTGATCACCAGAATCGTTGGTAAAGTTGAAATTGAAAGTGGAAATAAAGGGGTGAAGGTTTTTGTTTTGCTAATAAACACACACACACACACACACACACACACACACACACACACACACACACACACACACACTATGAAGCTCCACTTTACCACACAAATCCAACTATCTATGTATCTATTGCCAGACGCCTTAATCCCGTAAGGGGTGGCCACAAGCAGATCGCCTCCATGTCGCCTTGTCCCCCGCCATTTCACTGCCGTGCTCCCAGCTCACACAGCCCTCTCTCATATACCTCTCCACTCCATCCCTCCATATATATATTCCAAGCCTGTTCTTCCTTCCTCACTAATATATTTAACACAATGCCCTGTTTTTAATGTTATACTCCTTTTGTTTTAACTGGAGAGGGGCGCCTTCACGTGGTGGCACTGATATAACTGGCAGGTGGAGCTGCCTGGTTATACAAACGTCCCTCAGTTCCCTCCCTATCCCCAGAAAGGAGGATGGTGGACTGCAGGAGGAGGGTAACTTCAGCCTGCAGTCCACTGGGTTCACGTTCACATGAGCCTGGGGTTACTACTACTACTAGTACCACTACTGCTATAACCTGGCCTACAGTATGTCATCTCTTAATCTTAAAAACAGAGTGGTAACAATTGAGTAACACTAGAATATGTTGCTAGTCACGAGGAAGTGCTGTGGAAAGGATGTGGAAACGCATTAATGTCCTATGCTGTCACTGAGCTACGTGAAATAAGCTACAAAAGGACGAAATTCTGGACCAAGTTAGAGTAAAATGACTAGTAGTAGTTGTAGTAGTAGTAATAGTAGTAACCCCAGGCTCATATAAACGGGAACCCTGTGGACTGCAGGCTCAATATGTCCTCCTCATGCAGTCCACCATCGTCTTTTCGGGGGATAGGGAGGGAGTTGAGGGACGTGTGTATAACCAGGCAGCTCCACCTCCCAGTTATGTCAGTGCCACCACGTGAAGGCGTCGCTCAAAAGGTTAAATTGGATTTTTAACATAGGATGAAGTTCAGAGGAAGGAAACGCTCTTCTCTTAACTAGGTAGGTAGGTAGGTAGGTAGAGAGAGAGAGAGAGAGAGAGAGAGAGAGAGAGAGAGAGAGTGTGCGAAGGGTACCACCTGCTCACTTTTCACCCCAAACATCTGCCTGGCTACTGAAAAAAATTGTAACAGAAAATTTCAGTGCCAAATAACTAACATATATCCTTAACTGTCTTCAGGGTAATTAATTTGATCATTTTTTATTTCAGGTAAGATAATAAGCACTTTTTTTTTTAGTTGTACAAATCGAAATATTTTGGTACGATTTAATTGCAGAGACTGTGGTTCATGTCACTGGGCTCTTATTTCCTCTCTCTCTCTCTCTCTCTCTCTCTTGGGATTCACTTTTCCTGTTTTATATCCCTTAAAGTGGGGGGAAAATTACAATGATGATGATAATGATGATGCTTATGATGATGAGAGTGATAATGATGATGATGAATCAAAAAAATGATTGTGATAATGATGATGATGATGACGAGGGTGATAATGATGATAATAATGATGAAGGTGATAGTGATGAAGATGAAACCAGAATATGATGACGATGACGATGATGACGATGAAAATGGAAAAGATGACCTTAATGATAACCAAGGAGACTAAAAAGATGATGGTGGAAATGAATAAGAAAATGACGAAGACGAAGGTGAAGAAGGAGGAGGATGTGGACATAAACACACGAACGACTGGCTATCACAACACATCCGGTGGTGTAAGTGTATTGCGTACTGAGACAGGATTCCAAATTAGCTCAGTGTCCAACCAGGGTGTATTGTGGTGCGCTGGAGACATCAAGAAGGACATTCTCGCTGAATTTCTTTGCGCTGTCTCCTTCGTGAGCGTTGTTGAGTGACGTGGAACCTTGAAAAGGATAGTTTAAGTGTATTTCTTTGCATGGGGGAGAGATAGTAGTAGAATGGATGTGGAAGATGTGCGGATTGGCCTGGGAAGAAGGCAGAGTCCCAGAGGATTGCAAGTCAGGTGTAATTATTCCTATGTACAAAGGAAAAAGGGAAAAAATAAGTGTGGGATAATCATAGGGGCGTTTGTGTTTTTAATGTAATAGGAAAAGTATATGGTAGGATACTTATTGACAGAGTTCGGGAAATAATAGGAATTAGTTGGATAAGAACAGAGGTATTAGAATGGGAAGACACTGTGTTCATGAGATATTCATCCTAAGGTGTTTAGTGGAAAAGTTTCCAGGGAAGGGAAAGACGTTGTGTGCGGCCTTCACGGATTTGGAGAAAGCATATGACAAAGTGGACAAACAGGGAATGTGGAAAATATTAAAGGAAAAACTGATGAATGCCGTGAAGAGTATGTACGAGGGCGCTAAAGCTGCAATGCATGGGACTGGTGAACTGAGTGAATTTTTCTGTCTGAATGTTGGATTGAAACAGGGATGGCTCATGTCTCCATGGTTGTTTAGTCTGAATATGGATGGATACAAGGTACGACAGTGGATATTGTAGCTGCCCTAATGAGAGGGAGCAGCGATTGAAAACTTCCTAGTCTGTTGTTTGCAGATGATACTGTATTGTTAAACGAAGACGAAGGGAAGCTGCAAGACTTAGTGAATGAGTCTGCAAGAGTGTGTAGGAAACAGAATCTAAAGATGAATGTGTGGAAGAATAAAGTAAATGAAGTCTCTGACTGAATGATAAGGTTGGATGTTGAGGAAATGGAAAATATGAATGCACTTAAGTACTTTTGTAGTGTGATGAGAATGAATGGGAGTATAGAGGGTGAAGTGCTTGAAAGGGTAAGGCAGGCAAGAAAGGTTGGTGGTTCTTTGAAAGCAGTGATAAGAAATAGAGATTTGAGCACTGAAGTAAAGAAGTTGCTGCATGACAGTATTGTTATACCAACTCTAACATATGAAAGCTAGGCTTGGACCTTTTTGGAAGGAGAGAAGTCAAGAGTGAGTACAGTGGAAATTAATTTTTTTAGAGGAGCATGTAGAATCACATGCAGAGACGGAGTGAGAAATGAGGAAGTGAAGGAGCATTGTGGTGTGGGTGTGGCTGTGATAGAAAGCATTAGGAAAAATACACCGAGGTGGTTTGGCCATGTGGAGAGGATGGAGAGCATGAGACTAAAGAGGAAAATGTATGTTAGTGAGATGGAAGGGGGGAGAGGGAGGGGGGGACTGAAGATGAGATGGTGGGATGGAGTAGAGAGGTATATGAGAAAAGCTGGGGGGAGGGTAACAAAATGATGGGAGACAGGGCAACATGGAGGCAATTTGTCTGTGGCCACTCCTTATAGGATTAAAGCGTCTGGCCATAGACAGATAGGTTTTAATAAATCTTGTAAATACATCTTGAAAAGAGAATGTATAAGGGTTATTGGTCCGACGATAACAGTATAAACTTTTTACTGACAAGTTCTGACTCACCACCTAATTATTCTGTATACAATGATAACTGTAGTGAGTATAGGGGTGAGTTGCTAGGTGAGGCGTTCACATCAGCTGGCTGGCTTAGACATGGCATTGCTTGACAACGCACTCTCGTTCTCACAGCTGGTTCGGAGGGGGGAGAGAGAGCGAGTTCCGGGTCACTGGATCACGAGAGGTTGAGTCAATCAGCACACCGACAGCGGAATCATGGTAGGTAGGTAGGCAGGGTTGGCAGCAAATGGCAGACAGACAGGCTTGGTAGTAAATGGTAGACAGCCTTGACAGTAAATATGACCTTGAGCGGCGGCAGAATCGGTAGAGAGGCGACCTGCAGTCCAATGGACCCAGGTTCGAATCCCGGCTGGGACAGAGAACAGTTTAAGGATTTGAATTCTTAAAAAGCAGACTTTTCTGGTCTACCAGATGTCCCGCCGACATGTCATAAAAGTACCCCAGCTAATACCAGTACACCAGTCCTGAATGAGACAGCCCTAGCATGTGACGGTGGGTGTTAGCGCCGAAGTGGTGACATGTGGAGATGTAGGAGGACTACTGGGTCCCAAGGAGGGCTACTGGGTCTTAGGAATAGGCCTAGAAGCCTTTGCCCTGAGTCGGACACGTAAATAAAATGGCAGACAGGCCTGGCAGCGGATGGCAGACAGCCTTGGTTGGAAATGGCAGGCAGGCTTGGTGGAAAATGGCAGGCAGACTTGAGGGCAAATGACAAGCAGGATGAAGAGAAGGAGTGTTCTTGACCTTGACGCTACCAACATGTAGGATGCTTCTGCCATGTTACTGTAGTTCGACTTGTAGGACGATAGAACAATCACGAACTCAGGGAAACAGCTCCAATGACGACAGGTTACTTTATTGGAAAAGGTTTCTGGTTAGTACTTGGATGGGTGACCGCCTGGGAACACCAGATGCTGTTGGCATCCCTACGTGTCAAGTGGGGTTGGTGGAGGATTAGTGCCCCTCCCTGTAAAACAATTAACTCTAAGCCCTTGGCCACCCCGTCTAGGATACATGGCGTCTGGCAATGAATGAATGAAATGAATTGTCCTAATCCCTGGGAGTTGAGTTGCCTTCTGCCTCTCATTAATTACGTTGGTAGAGAGGTAAAGGGAGAATCACCTGTACCTGTTGCCATCACCTTATGCTGACTGATCAATTGTTCTGTTCTGCATTCTTTCCCTTACTCTCCACGTTTGCAATAGGAAGCTGTCAGCGTTAAACAGCGCATTCAAGCCAGTAGCTAGATCATCATAACACACTGGCAGCAGAAACATTGCACACACATCACCCACATTATCATACATATTACAGGGGTATTTGCTCGTCGACAGCAATTTTGACAAGCTTGGTTTTTTTTAAACTTCAAAGCATGCGCAGGACCCAAGCTAGAAATTGTTTACCAATGGAAGGCACAAATGAACTGCTTAAAAGACTTTACAAAGATCTGAAACAACCTCAGGCATATGGAAGTTCTCAGAGAATTATACAGAGCTGCTAACCTGTTGAATCTGAGCATCACAATGACAGTGACAAAAAAAAACTCTTACATGACAATAATCTACACACTCCATTACTTAACTAAAAAAAAAAGGTCCTCACCTGAAGCAAAAGTTATCCTGGCCTGTGATTCGTGTGACACAAGGTGGTTAGCAAAGTTTAAATAAAGTCACCCAGTTTCTGTGAGTAAGTATTGATGTATTTAGTCGGTTTGCTAAAGTCTTGCCCAGAAAAAGTCAGTAACTATGGTCACTGGTGCTTTAAGGTGCTGGAGGGCAAGGCTTTTAACGGAGCCAGCTGCATGTTATTGCGATAGAGGTACCGAATTTACGAATGCCACACTGAGAAAGTACAAGGATCCCAAAGGAATTAGAATACACAGCAAATTCATCGCAAGAGATAAACAGCTCACTGACTGAGAGATTCATACTAACTATGAAAGAAAAAATATATCGATGTCAAACCATGAACGACACGCACACATATATCGGTGAGTTGGTGGAAGGGTATAACAATACTCCCATAGGGGTCTTACATCAGGCCAATCCCCCAAGCAAGTATACACCACAAAAGCCACTCGTTTATTCAAAGCCCAGTTCTGGAAAATGTGGCTATCACGTGCATAACACCGAAGATGTGTTTGTTATTGACAAGGTTGAACAGCAGCCGGATTTATACATGTACAGGTTGAAAGAATTAAATGACGAACCCTTATAGGGGGTTCATTTATAGGCAAGAGTTAGCCCTTGGAACCTTACCGAAGATTTTCCATGTGCAATTTATCTGCTTGCACACTAAAAGTGGTAAAAGAGAGTATTTGGCTAGGGGTTGGGATATCCTGGAAGCAGTAAGACGTGGATTGCAGCCCAAGATCTGAAAATTATATACCATGCCTCCCTCTCTCTTCCTTTAGAGACACAGAGGTATTTCACCGTTCCTGAATCACATGAAACCAGCAAAATGAGCGAAACAGTTTCTGAATTGTTTAGTAACTTCTTGTGGGGTAACATCATCAGCGATTCGCCTATTGTGAACACGTTAAGAAATCTGGTAAAGAAAGCAAAGTGGTATTGCTTGAAAAGACGGAGATTAAATCAAGAAACATGTTAACCCTCGTCTGCCTATCTCGTCAGCGGATTAGTAATTTGATGATAACACAAAACTAAAACAATATCTCTTAATCCCCCGACTCCAACCAAAAGTTTATTAAAAAAAAAAAAAAACGGTCCTTTCCTCTAAACTATTGAAAATAAACCTAAATCCACTAGAAAAAGAAAACTCTGGGCCTTACCTTGATGCATAGTGTCGTAAGGTCTCTCTCGACCCCCCCTCCTTCCTCCAAAAAAGACAGGCGAAGCACTCCATGCCATCTTCTTTCGCTGTACATCCCTTCCAATGTTCAGGATTACCCTGATTCTCTTCTCTCTAGTTTTTAAAACAGAAGTGGAATACTGTGGGACACCTCAGGTAAATTAGTCACACTCATGAGGGGGAATAATATCCTGGAAATAATATCTATGTTGGGTATGCCAAAATCCCCCCAGAGCTCCAGTGCGGATATCCCAGGGCTTAGGTTCCTAGATACCACCAACATGCCCACAAGCTTTTGCAGATCGTTAGCTTAAAGGCAATGCTTCATAAGGTCATGAGGCACGCGTCATTATGCAGAGCCAGCAGGTTGAATGCCTACTGCTACTCCCTTTCTGTCCCTACCCCATCCCCTGACTCAAGTACGAGAGTCAGATCAGTCTGCAACATCACCTGACCAGAGCAACATGGACACCCACCCTCTTATTCTAAGAGCCCCGAACCACCTCGTTGACAAAGTTTACGGGAAGGAGGCCTGCTGCCTGGTGGTGAGGTTAAACTCAACTGCATGCGAATCTTTTGGCTATGTCAAGGAACTGGAGAAGAAATATTCCCAGCTCAACTTTTATACTGCTCACAAGATACTGTATAATCTAACCTGCCGTACCAGAGAAACGCGGATCAGACCAGATGGCATTTGTCTTAATGAAAGTAGAAATGAGGACCCCTGTTTTGTTGGTATCGCAGTGCAGTACGCCATCGGTTACATCACGGAGGAAAATGAAATTTCTAAATACTGTATTACATACACCGTTTAATCAATGAGGATTATATCAAGTGAAGATCAACATCTGCGACGAATGCAGACTAAATTTTCTTGAGGCCCTGGGACGGTTGATGGGTGGTCTGAAGTCCAGGAAAAATGAACTGTGAACACTGGTGTTCGCTGTGAAGAACGGAGAGTGTCCTAAAAAACTGGGCAGGAAACAAATTCACCGAGCAATATCTGCCTCTGACTCGTAAAGCTGCCGAAGTTGTGCAGCAAGACGTGATTAAGGAGGTGTTAACATCACCCTCGGAAAACCTCTTTCAGGATGTTCGTCTTCATGCTCAATACATAAAAGTCAAGAAAGAAGCCACTGCTGGAGATACAGAAGATATGCCCATTCCAACAAAAGAAGGTGATCCCCCCAGCCCCCCAAAAGAAGATCTACCCAGTCCCTCAGAGGAAGATGATGGTGATGATGATGATGATGAAGAAGATGGTAGTTTGTTTCCAATTATGTCTGTAACCGTTGAAAAATGCAAGTAGACTGTCTTGTGAGTTTCCACCTGGGAATGTAGTAAAACAACAACCAAAAAATTTACACTGATAATGCAACACCTTTAGTGAACATTGAAACAAAACAAACATATATATTCTATAAATGCATGAACGCTGGCCCTTTGATGGTTCAGAGTGTAGGGCAACAACAATGGGCGACCAGGGGCTAAAACTTTGCTGCTCCAGGGCGACCAGAAAACATCACCCAAATGGAATGAAAATCGTTGTGCTTTGTTTTTGTATAGAGTGGAACAAAGGCAGGGGATAAGACAAAGAAATATCAAATTTTTATTCTTGAGACACACCCTAATACATAACTACAGTATATATATATATATATATATATATATATATATATATATATATATATATACTTTGATCACAGGCAATGAAAGCTCTAGCACTCATTCGAGCTGATCGTTTTCATACTTTGAACAGAATATTGCTCAAGAACTAGAAGGAAACACTGATTAACATAAGCATAAGATATGGTCGAACTCAGACAAATAAATATAGTTTGATTCATACTGGTACTCTATAACCGCTATATCAACCAAAAAAAAAAAAAAAAAAAAAAAAAAGCAGTTCTAGTTACATATATATGCTCTCAGCAATTTTGCATGCCATGACAGTACTGTATATTTATAAAAGGAGTTTCAGCCTACTTACTTTTCTCTTTGAGAACCGATCCAAAATTATGTCTGCATGACGCTGACTCACTACAGTTATCTCTCTCTCTCTCTCTCTCTCTCTCTCTCTCTCTCTCTCTCTCTCTCTCTCTCTCTCTCTCTCAAATGATTTATTCATGTTTAAAGATTTATTATTATTTTTTTTTAGCCTCATACGATTTCAAGACTCTCAAGGGGGGGCGGCCGCCTCCTCCCCCCTCCTTCGCTACGCCCCTGCCATAGGTCAAGATTATAAGCCCACTAAGTTTGGTGTCTCTAGCTTTACTCTTTCTTGTAAAATCAGTTGACTTCCCTGTTGTCCAAAGTAGCCCATAATTTTGGACCACAGGCAATCTCTGAGAATAATGATCTGATCGGGATCTGCATTCTGGTCATGCCTCAGGTATGTGCCATTAAGTTCAGTCCTGTAACTTAAGCGGTTCTAGAACTTTAGGGTCGTTGTTTTTTTTTCCTGATCCTATCCGGGTTCCGGTAGTCGGATCAGGAAGATATGTGGTCAGCTGAAGCGGCCAACCAGTACTATAATATGGCCAAGAACGAAGGCTGTAGCTCAAATGATGGGCGAACAGCAGCGATTTAGATATTCCCTAAAATAATAAAAATAATACTGACAGAAGCAAGAAAACTTCCCACTGGGATGTGGGAGCCTTTAATAATTATACTACTACTGCTACCATTGCTACTACTATTACCACTACTACTAGTAGCAGTAGTAGCAGTAGTTGTAATAAAATATTTAATAAAATGTTTGAAGATGTAGGGATGGCAGCGCGCTGAAAACCACCTGCACAGTCTAAACAGTAAAGGAAGTATTCCCATCCCTGCATTTTTTTTCCTTCAGTGAATGCCATTAATATGCAACATAAGTGCAGCCATTCATGTCAACTATTACCCAGCCATGCAGTACACAAATGTATGCAAAAAAGAAAAAATGTGGGGACGGGATTACAAGCCGTTTTACTGCCTGGAACGTGTTCAGATGTTCTTTTGCCCACTGCCATCTCTACGTCTTTATGCATTTTGTACATAAGTTTTATATATATATATATATATATATATATATATATATATATATATATATATATATAAATATATATAAATGAGAGAGAGAGAGAGAGAGAGAGAGAGAGAGAGAGAGGGAAGGGGAGGGGAGTGCATGGGTTAAAGAAACAGATGTTAGAGAGTCTGGGAGGGAGAACTGTATAGAGGTGTAGGACGTGAGGGAGGCAAGAAATTATAAAGAGAGGGTGGAGAGAGGACAGTAGAGGGAGAGAAGTTGAGAGAAGAAGTGAGGGGAAAGGTAAAAGAGAGGGGGGTGAGGAGGACGGGATGGGGAAGGGAGGGGGAGGGTGAAGGTGTGAGGAAAGAAGCAGAGGGTCGGTAAAGCAGGAAAGGGAGGCATACACATCAACGCTATATAACACATGGCTAATAAAACAACTAACAGACCCACCTATTCTTGCTTTATCTACATCTCTCTCTCTCTCTCTCTCTCTCTCTCTCTCTCTCTCTTTCTCTCCTGCTTGCTTCCCTCCTTCGTAACCTCCCTACCTCCATCAGCATCTCTAACTCTACCTCGCACGCTTTTCTCAATTTCTGTCAGTGTTCTCTCTCTCTCTCCCTCTCTCCTTTGCCTCTTGCCTTTAAGTTCAGAGATGTTTGTACTTGTGGTTGTTGTGATAACGGCGATTGTGGTGGTTGTGGTAGTTTTGGTAATTGTGGTACTTGTGGTAGCTGTGGCTGTATGGTAGTTTTGGTATTTGTGGTAGCTGTGATATCTGTGGTAACTTCTTGTGGTACCTGAGGTTGTTTTGGCAGACGTGGTAGTTGTGGTAGCTGTGGTAGGTGTGGAGGTAGTTGATTTTGGCGTTCTAAGGCCGATATTGGTGGTAGTTATGGTAGTCGCTGTGGTAATTATGGCAGTGGTAAGAGTTGTTGTAGTTATGACAGTCATGGTTGTTGTGGTAGCTGTGGTAATTGTTATAGTAGCTGTTGTGGCAATGTTAGATATAGTTATGGTTGTGGTAACTGTTATCACCATTGTCGTAGTCATGTTTGTTCTGGCTGTTGTGTTGTGGTAAGTGTTGTGGCATGTGTTAGGTGTTGTGGTGGGTGTTGTGGTAGGTGACGTGGAAGGTGTTGTGGTGGGTGTTGTGGTAGGTGACGTGGAAGGTGTTGTGGTAGGTGTTGTGGTGGGTGTTGTGGTAGGTGACGTGGAAGGTGTTGTGGTGGGTGTTGTGGTAGGTGTTGTGGTGGGTGTTGTGGTGGGTGTTGTGGTGGGTGTTGTGGTGGGTGTTGTGGTGGGTGTTGTGGTAGGTGTTGTGGTAGGTGTTGTGGTGGGTGTTGTGGTAGGTGTTGTGGTGGGTGTTGTGGTAGGTGTTGTGGTGGGTGTTGTGGTAGGTGTTGTGGTGGGTGTTGTGGTGGGTGTTGTGGTAAGTGTTGTGGTAGGTGTTGTGGTGGGTGTTGTGGTAGGTGTTGTGGTAGTCTTTGGTCACATGCATAATTTCGTCTTTATAAACAGGAATGTTAACTCATGAGTAAGAAAGGACGTTCAGGAAAATTCTCTCTCTCTCTCTCTCTCTCTCTCTCTCACACACACACACACACACACACACACAATTATATCTATCTATCTATCTATCTATCTATAATACAGGAAGATACTGTGTGTGTGTGTGTGTGTGTGTGTGTGTGTGTGTGTGTGTGTGTGTGTGTGAGAGAGAGAGAGAGAGAGAGAGAGAGAGAGAGAGAGAGAGAGAGAGAGAGGTTTAAAGATAGAGAGGTAGGCAGATAGACAAAGTGGATGATATAAAACCAGAGAAACAGCCAAATAGATAGAGATACAGGAGAAGAGAGAAAGGGAGTTGGAATGAGCATTGACCAAACAAAGCTCCTTGCATCCCCACGTTGTCAATCCAAAGAGAGTTAAAGAAAAAGAGAAAGAGAAAGACAGGGGCAAAGAGCTGAAAAAAGAGAGAAAGAGCGACAGGGATCCATGTTAACTCAGGCGGTCAGGCCCCTTGTATACCCTCGTTATCTCGACCCAAAATTTTCAACCGAAAGACATTGACTGAAATTGAAACCACGGTGTCATTTTTCAACTGGGAGAGAGAGAGAGAGAGAGAGAGAGAGAGAGAGGAGGGGGGTGGAAGAAAAGAAGAAAATGAGAAACGAAGAGGATACTGAAGAATGAAGGAGGAATGAAGGAAGAAGAAGAAAAGGCCAAGGGATAGGAGGAGAAGGAGGGGAGATGGGAGAGCAGGGCGAGGAGGAGGCGGACTGGGATGGAGTGAGGTCAAGAGGAAGGAGGGGTCGGGGGAGAGGGAAATCTGGTCTTTTGAGATGAAGGCAAGTTTTCTGATGTCTTCCTTTTAGTCTTCCATTAATATTATTTTCTGAGTTTCTGCTATTTCCGTTTTGTACTTCTGGACTAAGTTTTCTATATATATTCAATTTTATCTCAATTCTTATTTAATGGAATTAGTTTGTCTCTTTGGGTACTTTTTTACGGGGAATAAATCTAATTATTATAGGAGCTTTTTTCTATTGACTTGTTTCTACTTGTCTATCCATCTGCTTCTCTTTATTTATCTGTTTCCATCTACAAGTATCTCTATCTACGTTTTTACCAATCTCATCCCTCTACATATAAAACTATCTATCTAGATAACTATCTATCGATCGATCTTTTTATCTAGCTATATGTTTCCCAATATATATGTATCTATTCCAATTGAGACGGACACATAATATCAAAGAATTAATGAAGGCTATACCTAACCCGTCGAACTGTAGAAACTCGACCCAAAAGTTAAATGACGTCTTTTGGACAACATAAGCAAAAACCAAGAACATTCATAGCGCTCGTAAGAGCCTCACAGCCCTACCGGGCCAGTCAGCACTTGTCCAGATTAGATTCGTCTCTGCGCCACACTTTATATTGGAACAAAGGCGTTCAGGCTGCAGATCATTTGCACCGTCACAGCTACCACCATCATCATCACAACTATCATTATCACCACCACCACATCACCTGTGATGGTGATGATGATGGTTCTGGTTGTTGTGACGATGGTCACAATTACCATCACCATCATCATCACCATTATAGGTACTACAACCACCACCACAATCAGTATCATCACAACTACCACCACAACTGTAACAGCTACCACAACCACCACCACCATCATCATCACAGCTACCACCACCACCATCACCACAGCTACCACAACCACCACCATCATCATCATCACAGTTATCACCACCATCATCATTATCACAGCTACCACCACCACCATCATCACACCAGCTATCATTATTTTCTGCTGAATAAAATCAGCTGTTCGTAGTATAAGTGAATAATAGACATCGACTTGGTGCATAACCCCCCCCTCTCTGTCCAAAGGCATATGAAAATGTACGGCAATGCCCAGCCACTTCTTCCACGTGTACATATTGAAATATGAATGGAGACAAATATTAGGGTACAAAACACCTCAGAAATTTTCAATTGACATCAAATCAAATAAAAAATGTCCGATTTCAACCATCTTGCCAAGTTTCATCAAAATTATTTTCCATTTATGGCTGCAACACACACACACACACACACACACACACACACACACACACACACACACACACACACACACACACACACTGAGCACTACAATACTCCTGAGCACTCCGGCGCGGGTGTAAAAAGAAAAAGAAGGGATAAGCGATGAGAAAGAGAGGTACAATAGGCGATATGCTTTGGTAAAATATTGACTGGACAAAATTAAGTTTTAGTGTTTTCCCCCTCTATTATTTGGTTGTTTTTAAGTGATTGGAGGCCTCTGTCAGAGAGAGAGAGAGAGAGAGAGAGAGAGAGAGAGAGAGAGAGAGAGAGAGAAGAAAAAGGATAAGGTACGATGAGGGAAGAAGAGAAGGGTATGAGAGAGAAGGGGAAGGAAGAGGTGTGTAGAGAAAAGGAGAGGAGGAGATAGATTTAGAAAAGGAAGAAGAGGGAGGAAGAGAGAGTTAGGAGGGCGAGGGGAAAGAAACGATCTGATGTGACGAGGGGGGGATTATCTACTTATATATATATATATATATATATATATATATACTCGGAATTATTTTTTAACTAGTGCTTCCCCGATAAAACTTGCGAAACTAACTAATAGCCTTTCCATCATTGTTTACGAATACTGTTATCTTCGTTTTTATACTGTTATTGAGGCCACAATAACCAGTTCTGACATATAAGTCGAATATAAATATTTTTGCTTATTTTTGCGTGTCGCAATTTCCAATAATTTTGCGCCTCCGTGTCACGCGCGGTGGCCAAATATTTGTTTGGTATTATTTTTTCTGATACTCTATGGACGTACGCCGACCTAATGAGAAAAGAGTTAGGCCGATATCTCAAAGCATCAGCAGCTACATTTGCACTGCCTGGATGATCCTAAAATGTAGGCTGAAACTTTTGAACCGTTAACTACCAGCGAGCAAGTTTGCCCGAAAGATTCTTGCCCTTGAAAAGTTCAGTAACTGCAGCATGATCAGTTTTGACAGTTATATCATAGCCAAAAATTATTTCACAGAAATGATTAAGAGCCCAAACAACAGCTAGGGTTTCATGATCAATTGCAGAGTAACGCACTTATGCATCATTAAGAACTTGACTAGCATAAGCAATGGTGTCAGTGGCCAGAAGTATTTCTCTGTACGACTACACCACCAAACCGAGTGAAGAAGCATCCGTACACAGTATGAATGGTACAGCATAACCAGGAAAAGCTAGAATCGGTGCTTTTGTGAGTGCACTTTTCACATCATTGAAACTTTTGTCCAGTGCAGACCCCCAGTGAAAAGGAATATCTTTCTTTAGAAGCTCTGTGAGATATGAAGCAATGATGCATATCCCTTGATGAAGCAGTGGTTGTGGCCGCTGAAACCTGAGAAATTCTTAATGTGGTTGGTACTAGCAGGTACTCAACAATCTCGGACTGCCTGAATCTTATCTGGGACCTTATAGATCCCCTCACCATCCACTAAATGAAACAAGGATTTGATATTCGACTCCAGGAAATCACATTTGGAAAGCTTAAGACCAGTGGTTTGGAGCTTGTGAAGGACTTTACGAAGTTTGAAGAAATGGCTTTCAGTGCCTATCCTAACAATGATAAGACCACCTAGGTAAGCGAAAACAATATTACAAAGCATGCCAATAAAATTATATGTATCAAAAATGTGCTGGGATGTCAGAGGTGTATTATGAAGGCCGAAAAGCATATGGATGAACTCAAAATCACCATGATTAGTACTGAAAGTTGTTATCTGTCTTGACTTTTCATTTAATGGAATTTGCCGGTATCCACCATGTGAGTCAAGACTGCTGAAAACAGAATTTCCTTTGCCCAAAGACTGCAGTATGTTATGAAGGATGGGCAGAGGGTAGTGGTCGGGGACTGCCACTTCATTAACTCTGTGGAAGTCAGTAGCAGGACGAAATCCACCATCTTTCTTTGGAACATGGAAAAAGAGAATTCCATTGGGAGGTGAGTGCATGCATGATATCTCCTTAATCCAAAATATTTGATACTACCTCCTCTACGGCTTGTTTTTAACTTTGAGGGAGGCAATAATAAGGCACATATAATGGATGAGTCCCTGGCTTTTTTTTTTTTTCTTATGCGAGGAAGAAGGAACCAAAGGCTAGGAGCCCGCAAAACAGTTCATTGAAAGAAAAAAAACAAAATACAAAAGAGTGCCAAATTCAAGATCCGTTCATTTCGAGATGGTGGACACACTGCGTTTGAAAGACCGGAGATCATAGGTAGTAGGAAATACAGACAGAGGGAGACAGTTCCAGAGTTGACCTGTTGCATAAATGAATGACTGGGAGTAAAGGTTAACTCTTGCATTAGAGACTTGAACAGAAAATGGATGAGAGTTTATTGCTAGATGGGTGCTACGCGCCCGTCGTAGAGGTGGAGGGATGCAAGCAGACAGTTCAGAGGAGCAATGACCATGGAAGTAGCGATAGAAAAGAGATAAAGAGACAACAGTGCGGCGAAGAGACAAAGGCTGAAGGGAGCCAGTAAGATAAGGAGAGTCGATGAGACGAGAAGCCTGTATTAAAACTGTCATACCCACTGACTCAACTGGAAGGATAAAACGCCTGAGATGTTTAGAAGATCCAACAGTATTTCTCTTTCGTGATGATTAGTAGTTTTAATATCGTGGACTATTAACCCTTTCTTGTCAAGGGTCTGCTGTGCGTATACTGAACAGGAGCAATGGGAAAGTTACTCTGCACCACTAAATATCAGCCATCGTTCAGAGTATTATGGCCACCAGTCCTATTAAGAACAGAACATCAGTGAGACCATCGATCATAACCATGCATAAATTGGACTCTAGTGCCAAGCCTCTCACTCAAGCACACCACATCTGTACCCTCAAACACATCTGACAACCGGACTGGGACCCTTGGAAGGTTTTGGCTATAGAGTCATTAGCCACCTGACAGCACAGCCAAAACCAAGATCTAGTCCGAGATTCTTGCATTTGAGATGTCACTGAGTCTACAAGGAGTGTCCCATGCGATGAGGGGCTCCTTATATAATCCTGATAACTCCGCAGACAGTCCCCAAACCGTCCATCAGAATAGCTGTCAGAGTGACGCCCGAATGAAGTAATGGTCTGGATGGAGACAAAGAGTTATGACACACTTGATTACTTGTAACAGAATTCTTATGAAGGTGAACATCATTATAATGTTGCTCCATAGTTTATAGACCAAGTAGGTCATCTGCTGGCAAAGGAAACGTCTTTGTAACGTTCGAAGTGTAAGAGTAACCATTCAAACCGTATCAAGGAGATCCCCAGTATCTCTGGACAGTGGGTGTCAGGTGAGTGTATGAACCAATGTGTGTGAGGCAAACGATTTATTAGTCCATTTAATGACGACTGGCAAATGAGATTAGTGCCCACAGCAGTGTCCATAATGAGTGTAACTTACATCTGCTCACCTGCGAAGGAGAGGACAAAATATACACCTTTTGTAGTGCTGCTATGAGTGAAGTGGCGGTGGACTTTTTCGAAGAAGATTTTAACCTTAATCATTTGACTGACGGCACTGACCTTCTGCAATTAACATACTCGGTCTGTTGTTGGAGAACAAGGGAGCACAGATTTGCATTATGAGATGACTGATGGACCTTCCACCACTTAGTACCACCACGACATAGTGAAGTGCGACTCGAGTTGTCTTGAACTGAATGGTTTTGGTTGTGCTGAGAGGCCGAATGGTAGAAGGACAGAGATAAATCCCGCTGAAGATGAGAAGTAAGCGACACAGAGGTAGGGATAGCGTTATCTGGGTCTTTACTAAAGAAACATTTATCTGTTTTATGCCCCTACTTCTTGCATTCCGCACGAAATGTTTTTTTCTTAGGATTCATACCTGCAGCAGCTAGAAAGGAAGTATTTCCGCTGGAAGTAGTTTCTTGTGCAGTGGCACATGGATATTAATAATAGCCTTCTAACTTAATTCTCTATGCTAGATCAACCAAAACGTCTGTGGGTTTATACTCAGACCTACCGACTTTCTCTCTGTGTTCGTCATGAAGACACAAATTAAATTGCATTTACTCAATTAGGCTTATGACATCTTTCTTAGTCATGGCTGTGTTGTTATCATTATACCAGCCAGAAGTTTCTAGGCAATCTAAAGCATTGGCACCTGTATCCCAAAATTATGCCTGAGCTCTGAGAGGAGCTCGAAATCCAATGTTTTCCTTGCTCTTGTCGTTGATAAAGAACATAAAATCAACCCAGGGATCCAGCGGTACCTTTTCTGAAGGTACTGATCAAAGTACGCTTGAACTTATCATAGTCTTTGACCTGAGATGTAGCTCTGAAGGCAGACGCCTTTAGAGCACCGCCAGCGAGACTGCCATGCTTGGCATGTGATCGGATGAAAGAAATCTTATCTTCTATATCTGTGATGCTGGTATTGTTCATAACATCTTCACAGTCTGAGAAGTAAGTTTGAATAATATAATTATCAACCTCTCGGATAAACTCATAAATGGGATGGTTTTGTGAAAAGACGTGATTTGTTGTACCTTATTTTGAAGACATACTAGATGGATGGTTAGTAACTGTGAGTGAACCAGAAGATGTTGGAAAAGTTCTTCCAGAACGATGTATACAGGAATGCAGGTTTATAATGTCAGAACAAACAGTACAAGTGTCCCAATATGTTTCTAAAGCTTCGAGAGTACCAGGCCTAGATTGTGAATTGACTTCAGTTTTATTTATTTATTTATTTTATTGATTTATTTATTTTTATTGACTTTTATTTTATTTAGTGAAGGTTTTTCAAAATTACGGACTTGATATTTGTGCTCTGACAGAAACTAGATTAACTGGAGTCGATAAGTTGGATTTGGAGGATGGTATACGTTTATTGATATCTGGCCGACAGGATGGAATGCATTATCAGGGAGTAGGATTGTTGCTGGGTTGTAAGGCAAATAAGGCTTTATGTGAATGGGATCCTATAGATGAGCGATTGTTATACGCACGGTTTAAATCAAATCATGGCAACATCAGTCTGTTTGTGTGTTATGCACCTACTAATGATGCACTCGATGAAAGGAAAGACACATTTTATGGAAAGTTGCAAGAAGGAGTAGGAAGGGTACCTAGACATGATGTTTTGATCTGCGTTGGAGACTTTAATGCAGTAATGGGCTGTTCAAATGAGGGATTTGAGGCATGTATAGGTAAGATGGGAGTTGGTAGTAGGATGAGTGAAAACGGAGTGAGGTTTGGAAGCTTCTGACTAGCAAATGACTTAGTCATCGGGGGCACACTCTTTCAGCATTGCAATATACACAAGACAACTTGGGTGTCGCCGTGTGGAAAATATAAAAATCAGATTGATCACATCGCTATCAGTAGGAGGCATAGAAGTTCTCTGCTAGATGTTCATGTTAAACGGGGAGCGGATATTGGTAGTGACCATCAACTCAGCATTGCAAAAATAAGGTTTAAACTTAAAAATCAGAAGAAGGAAAAATCTGGTGTTGGTAGATACGATATTGTTAAGCTTAGAAGGGAAGGAGAAGAAAAGGAGGAATTCAGATTAGAATGCAGAAATAGGTTTTTGGTGTTGGAAACTTTGGAAGAGGGGGAGAGAAGTGTAGATGAGATGTGGGAGGATGTGAACAAAGTTTTGCATGAGACTGCTGAATGTACGATTGGAAGGAGACATAGATTCAGGAGAAAGAAATGGATATCAGAGGAAACGTGGGATATGATAAAAAAGAGAGGTGAGGCTAAATTGAGGAGTGAGATGCAATGCGTTGATGAACGAGAGATTGAATTAGCAAGAGCTGCGTACTGGAGTTTGAATTCAGAAGTAAGAAGGTTAGCTAGGAGAGATAAAAGAAGATGTGTGGATGAAAAGGTTGCAGAGACTGAAATCTTAATAAACAAAAATGATGGACAGAGTCAAAGAATAGCATATGAATCGATTAGAGAACTGAGTGGTAATGCAGGTAAACGCAAGGAAATACCAGTTAGAGACAGGGAAGAAAATTTATTGACCAAAGATGGAGATATTAAAAATAGATGGAAAGAGCATTTTGAGACAGTTCTTAATAGACCAATACCACCAGAAGAGGATATACCGTCTGCTCAGGAAGATTTAAATATAGAAACAGGAGAGTTGAGGCTTGCAGAAGTGGAGAAAGCAGTAAAACAGTTAAAGAATAATAAGGTACCAGGGGAGGATGGTTTATTTCCGGAAATGTTTAAAGTGAAGGGGGATAGATTAATAATGATCTTGACCAAGCTATTCAATAAGATATGGGTGACGGGGTTACTACCATCAGTTTGGAAGAATGGTGTAATTGTTAAAGTTCCGAAGAAGGGAGACCTGAGTGAATGTGGTAATTGGAGGGGAATCTCTTTGTCACCGATAGCTTTGAAAGTTTTCAGTAGAGTGTTGTTAAATAGGTTGGAGCCGGTGGTTGAGGGTATTCTGAGGGATGAACAGGCTGGTTTTAGAAAGGGACGTGGTTGCAATGATCAGATCTTTATAGTTAGGCATTTGATGCAGCAAGTTAATGAAATGAGAGTGCCGTTAAGTCTTTGTTTTGTTGATTTTGAAAAGGCTTTTGATAGTGTATCGAGAGAGACTATGGGGAAGATCATGAGACATTATGGAATACCAGAGGAGTTTGTGAGGGTCATTATGAACATGCATGAGGACACATTTTGTAAAGTGATGGTTGATGGTTGTCTGAGTGATTCGTTTGAAGTCAAGTCCGGAGTAATTCAAGGTGGTGTTCTATCGCCTTTACTATTTATATTGGTCATTGATTACATTACGAAACGCGTTGGAACAGAAACCGGTGCAGGTATACTTTGGGGAGAGAACAGGAAACTTTTGGATTTAGATTATGCAGATGATATAGTTTTGATTTGTGATGGGCCAGAAGAGATGCAGAGAGTGTTGGACTGTTTGGTGAGTGAAGGTCGCAAGGTGGATCTGGTTATTAACTGTGGAAAAACTGAAATAATCAATATGAATATGGAAAATGCGCAGGAATGTGTAATTGGAGGTATGGTTGTAAAGCAAGTTGATAGGTTTAAATATTTAGGTACTTATTTAGCCAAGGATGGTTCTTTGAACTTTGAATTCGAGGAAAGGTTAAAGAAGGCTAATCAGGTAATGGGAATGCTTAAAAATATTTGGAATAATAAAAAATTTTCTGTGCATACAAAAATCAAACTTTATAAGGTAATGGTTAGGAGTATCTTAATTTATGGACACGAGTCTTGGTACAGCACAGTGACTATGGAAAATAAATTCTTGGTGTTTGAAAACAAAGCACTTAGAAGAATATTAGGAGTTGAGTGGTGGGAAAGGATACCAAATAGTAGAATTAGAGAAATAACGGGAGTGCAGCCGGTCGATGAATATGTTAGGTTCTCACGATGGAAGTGGCTAGGACATGTGTATAGGAGACAGGGAATAGTACGAGGTACACCAGGATGGGTGGCACTTGGTAGGAGAGGTAGAGGAAGGCCAAAAGAGACGTGGGTGAGGACAATGAGACGGGAAGCTGGAGATGAGTGTTGGGGAGATCTTGAGGAGTTAGCACAAGATAGGATGTGGTGGTGTGAGTTCATCGAGGCCCTATGCATCCCCGAGGGTGCCACAGGAAATGATTGATTTATTTACAGGTGAAATTGAAGAGCTAGGAGGCCTAACAAGGACAGCACCACACTCTGGATTTAATTCATCTTTAAGCAACCCTGGTAGTAACTTGAGTGTTGTTTGTTATCAGTCTTAACTCAAATTTAAATCAGAATCAGATAAAAACGACTTTTCAGATGATTGTGAGGAAGAGGATTCAAGTCAAAATATTTCTCGGTTATGTGTTTAAATGCACTGGAAAAAATAACGCGCCATACATGGAGATCGATGCCACTGATACAATGACTATTAGGGAAAAAGAATAAGAGAAAAATTACATACATGCGCTGTAGATAGTAACAAATAAAATATATTAATAAGGGCAATACAGATACGGGATGGTAGTATAAATATCACATATACCCGGTACACTACTAATATTCACAAGTATTTACACCATTTACAAGAAGCAAGGCTCTTATATACATTTTCTCTTCCATCGAAGCCGACAAGTCTGTAAGTGGTACACCTGGGGATCTTTTATTTTTCATTTTCAATGAAAGAGTGAATATCTGCTCTTGAGGAGCTCTGAGCTATTTTGTTGTGAAATACATAGTTGCTCACCTTGAGATTTTGAGTTGCTTTAACATGTCAGCTGTTGTGTCAGCAGCTGTTGCATCAGCTGATCCATGAGATGATTATTAGGCTATTTTTAATTTCAGCGATAAGGAGGCATTTTAGTGATTTTCTAATAAAGTACAGTGTTGCTTAGCTTGAAATGTTTAGTTGATTTGGCATGTCAGTCGTTGCATCAACTGATTATTTATCAATTTTCAACTTTGGCTGTAAGGAAGCATTTTAATAAAACAATCTACATGTTCTATAGTTTCAAAGACAGAAAGTATAAAAAAATTGGCTAAAAGAGTTTCGCCGCAGGTCTATGAAGATAGTCTTGAAGCCAACAGGTCTATAAGTGGCACACCTGAAGGATCATTTATTTTTTTCTCCTTCAAGGAAAGTTCGAACACCTGATCTTGGAGGCCTCTGAGCAACTTTCTTAAGAAATAATAAGTCGCTCAGCTTGAATTTTTAAGATGATGTACCATGTCAGCTGTTGCGTCAGCTGACGCATCAGCTGACTACTGGGCTATTTTCATTTTCGGCTGAGGTATTTTAGTAACTTTTTTTATGAAATACAAAGTTGATCATCTTGAAATTTTGAGTTTAACTGACATGTCATCTGTTGCATCAGCTGACGCATCAACTGATTATTTAGCAGTGTTTTACTTTGGCGAGGGGGCATTGTAAGAAAACAATTTCGCATATTCTATAATTTTCAGAGACAGAAACTTTTAATAACTAACTGCAGTAGTTTCGTTGCAGGAATGTGAAGATACTGTAGTCTCTTTTTGTTTGTCAGGACCAACTTGCCTAACCCCGGGCTCCTTCGCTCCTCATGGAGAAACATAGACTTGGATGATGGATGGATGGATGAACGGACTAACAATGATAAACTAGACTGTCATAGAATGCAAGGTAATGGAGTGAGTCGTTATAGAAATTACAATGTTGAAGGGGAACTGCAGTAAATAAAATCATCGTTGTATTTCGCAGTTAAATTTGCTTTCAGACCACGTATTTGAACTAGCAGTAAACGTGTGTAGTGCTCGGTACAAATGTAGTTTAAAACTAACGAATGTTTCGATAACTAATCAGAATATGTCGTCTTGAATCTTAAAATCTATCAAGTACTCGTCACTCACTTTCAGTTGGAAGTGAGCACGTGAAAGGCGTGGTTTGCAGCCGCACTGCTGCCGCATAGCAAAGCGAGACAGTTGACTGGAGGTTGTTCGTGACGCATCCACACTTCGTGTGGCGTTGTCCTTCCTGACTGGAGCACAGACCTTCCCAGTCCCGCCACTCTATGACGTAGTCAAGACGTGACGTCAGAGCCTGCTGCAAATTTCGGACTGAGGAACGGTAGGCTGCACTGCATGAAAACTGCCAGGAAAATTCTTTTTCACTAAAGTTCTTGCTCTTTGTCACACCAGGAAACTGACGACAATGTTACCACCAATACTGGCGATGAATACAGGAACAATGGTGACGTAGGTAAGATCTGGAAAACACTTCAGTCTAGCAGCACAGGAATACAGTAACAAAATAGGTATCACTCTAAACACGATATAGTTGTAGGTGAACAGGAACGGGGGATGATTCAGCTGCAAAATGTGTAATTTCCAGGAGAATGTTGCTCGTGTTTGTTACGAATCCTGCCAACTTTCCGGCAATACGTAAATGGTGATTATTGTTAAATATTAAGGGTTGCTGATTCAGTCCGTCTTGAGGGTAGAACCAAGCTGTAGTAAGGTTTTGTAAGCTGTATGCATGGAATTATTTACAAAGCTTGAGGAATACAGAACTAAGCCAGGACGGCGTAGTGGCACAGTCTGACCCTGTGAAGGTCTATGATAGGCTGCCCTGGTGAACAGAGCGTGGGATATAGCTAAACTGAAATGCTAAGCTTTATCAAACCTTTAACTAACTGGATTCAGCAGATTTGGTTGCCACACCATGTGAGGAAATAATGTATGGACAGATAATAAACACATTTATTTACACTGTAACGACTAATGATGAATATTCATATATTTTCTAGTGATAGCGGTCAGAGAGTGGGACCACAAGATAGTGAGATTTAAATACAGATAAAGACAGATAGATGGCTATAGAAGAGTAAAACTGATGGACGGAGTGACTGATAAATAAAGACAGAGACTAGGTTTTATATATATATATATATATATATATATATATATATATATATATATATATATATATATATATATATATATATATATATATATAAGAGAGATGGTGAAGAGGATAATGTATAATGAGGGGAGGAGAGAAGGGTTAAGAAGAGGAGGGAAAGGAGGGGGAGGGGACAGGAAAGGGGACGAGGAGGAGAACTGGGAAGGCGGGAGGGGAGAAGGAAAAAAAGAAGGGCTTTGGGTTGCAGTTATTTTCTGATGAAGAGTATTTTTCTGATGTCTCAATTTTTATCTTCCTATAATTCATTTTAGTGTCTGTTATTTTCGTTTTCTATATTCAGCTTCAAATATATATATGACATATAACTCGAGTAATTTTGAGTGGTTTTATAATTTAAAGCATGTGTGTGTGTGTGTGTGTGTGTGTGTGTGTGTGTGTGTGTGTGTGTGTGTGTGTGTGTGTGTGTGTGTGTGTGTTCAGGCAAGAGAAAAAGGAAAGAGAATGGCTGTTGAAGAGAATGAATGAGAGAAAGAATAAAAAAAGAAAGAAAAAGCCAGAGAAAGAAGGAAGATTGCAAGAGCCCACGCCATGTAAGATTTCCAGTGCGTGTTCCCTTCCCTTGCCTTCGCTTTCTCATCGCGATATAGGAGGATATATATATATATATATTTTTTTTTTTTGCTCAACACATCCATCAAAACTATTTTTATATTACTCCTGATATTTTCAAGTGATATTATACATCTTAATTCTTCTTTCCGATTTTCATATTGTTTGTCTTTCCTCTATCATGGTTATCGTTTCCATTTTTATCTTTACGCATATATCGTTATAATAAATACCTTTACCTGTCTTTGCTCCTGAATTATTGATAGCTTCTCTGCTGTTTATGTGTACCTTTCGCACCGTTCCTTACGCTTATTAATTGTATTTTATTTGTATTTTATTTCCATAGACTCTGAGCATTTCTTCCTGTACTGTATTTTATCGCATGTTTATTTTACATTTTGTTATGCTCATTTCTTCTGTGTAAATATTAAACACGGTGTCTCTGGCGTTCACTTCTGGGAATTTTCATTTC
>NC_137031.1:22146345-22236345 GCF_032717465.1 Coenobita brevimanus
AACGGTTTGGGGTGGGACACATAGATAGAATGAAAGATAGAGATAAATGAATAATGTAGCTGTGGATAAGTAGATAGGAAGATAGACAGATCGACAGATAGATAGATAAATAGGTAGATAAATGGATAGATATGCAGATAGACAGACATAGATAGAAAAGTTGATATATAGACAGATAGATAGATAGATAGATAGACAGATGGAAGAATAATTTACAGATTTGTAGGTAGGAAGATGGATAGACAGAGATAAGATGAGTAGAACAGGGACAGGTAGATAAGGAATTGACAGATTCCTTAGGTAGAAAGATAGACAGAATAATCCAGGTAATGTGTGGGGGTATGTACAGTAGGTGACAATTTATCAGAATATCACTGGCAATAATATACGGTTGTCAAAGTAAAGCTCTCTCTCTCTCTCTCTCTCTCTCTCTCTCTCGTCAGGACCAGAAGAAAAAAAATAAAAATAATCCTGATGGGTTCATTGCGGTACATTAATGAGAGAGAGAGAGAGAGAGAGAGAGAGAGAGAGAGAGAGAGAGAGAGAGAGAGAGAGAGAGAGGTCATAACATTACCGGTATTCGTTTTATTTACTCTGAGTAGTTGGAGTTGTGAGAGGCAGCAGGGAATTTGGCTGTTGTAGTAGCTATGGTAATGGTCGTAGCTGTGGTAGTTGTGGTAATCGTCGTGGCTGTGGTACCGTAGTTGTGGTAATGGTCGTAGCTGAGGTAGCTGTGGTAATGGTCGTAGCTGTGGTAGTTGTGGTAATGGTCGTAGCTGAGGTAGCTGTGGTAATGGTCGTAGCTGTGGTAGTTGTGGTAATGGTCGTAGCTGAGGTAGCTGTGGTAATGGTCGTAGCTGTGGTAGTTGTGGTAATGGTCGTAGCTGTGGTAGTGGTGGTAATGGTCGCAGCTGTGGTAGTTGTGATAATGGTCGTAGCTGTGGTAGTTGTGGTAATGGTCGTAGCTGTGGTAGTTGTGGTAATGGTCGTAGCTGTGGTAGTTGTGGTAATGGTCGTAGCTGTTGTAGTTGTGGTAATGGTCGTAGCTGTTGTAGTTGTGGTAATGGTCGTAGCTGTGGTAGTTGTGGTAATGGTCGTAGCTGTGGTAGTTGTGGTAATGGTCGTAGCTGTGGTAGTTGTGGTAATGGTCGTAGCTGTGGTAGTTGTGGGAATGGAAGCTGTGGTAGTTGTGGTAATGGTCGTAGCTGTGGTAGTTGTGGTAATGGTTGTAGCTGTGGTAGTTGTGGTAATGGTCGTAGCTGTGGTAGTTGTGGTTGTAAAGGGATCAGAAGAGGTTTGTTAGTTGTGATAGTGGTATTTGTGGTTTATCAATCGCATTCTTACCTAAAATAAATTATCAGTGAGTAACGTAGTATGTCCCTCTGCGCTTTGAGGTACAAGGCGGCAAGGGAGAGTCAGAAGCAAAAGAGGTGAGATAACAGTCGAACTTTTGAACCTGTCTGCACTGGCGACAAAAAAAAAAAAAAAAAAAAAAAAAAAATGAAAAATTTATATAAATCATAACTAGCAAGAGAAATGGAAGTGCACTAAAGTTAAAAGTTTTTTTTTTTTTTTTTAAGACCACCTGTTTTTGAGGAACATGATTTCGAATTATTTTACCATGACAAAAAAAAGAAAAGAAAAGAAATAGATAGTGCCTGAGGAAATCACAGCATAAACCTATTAAACAAATGGGCTTTCAGTCAATGGACAATAGTTGGCCTAATATTTCGCCTCTGGTACTTCACACTTACCTCTTCTTAGTAATCTTTCTTAGATGAGCGAGGCTTGGATTCTCTGCCTATATATATAACACTCTTTGTATGACGTGTCAGGAAAGAAAGTGACTGACATGACCTAGGTGTGAAGTAGGCGAAGTTGAAGAGAATGATGCGTCAAGGAGGAAACTGACGGACCCGACTTACATTTGTGTTGCAGACACAGTGGAACAGATGATGCGTCAGAGAGGGAATTGACGGACATGTCCTATGTGTGAAGTAGACGCAGTGGAACAGTAATCCATCTTATATTCCTGGCACTACACGGACCCTTATAGGTTTTTGGATTATCTAGTTCTGAGCAACTGGATTCCAGGTAATCAGATTTCTACTCCATTTTTAAAGTCGAAGGTAATGGAACACTGCCAATGCATTAGCCTTAAGGATCTTAACAGAAGTGGTGTGCAATTGTTGTGGATGTGACGGTGAGAAACGTGGTGGTTATAAAGTTTGCAGCAGGTGTGGCAATGGTGGTGTTGTAGATGTGGTAGGAGTTGCCGTATTTGTTGGCTTTGTTCTTTTTGTTGATGCTCTTGTTGTTACTGATTTTTCAACCTCGGTCTGTGTGGTTGAGCTGCCCCATCGATCACCGGTAGCTATTTCTGCTTCTCTGAACTGTCTACTTGCATCCCTCCACCACTACGACCGGCGCGCAACACCCGTCTAGCAACAAACTCTCATCCCTTTTCTGTCCAACTCTCTAATGCAAGAGTTAACCATCACTCCAAGTCTTTCATATAAGCAACAGGTCAACTCTGGAACTGTCTTCTTCTGTCAGTATTTCTTACTGCCTATGATCTCCAGTCCTTCAAACGAAGTGTGTCCAGGCATCTCGAAATGTACGGATCTTGAATTTAGCTCAGTTATCTTTTGTTTTTGTTTTGAGGGAGCAATTTGCGGGCTTCTGGCCTTTGGTTCCTCATCCTTTGCATAAAAAAAAAAAAAAATGCTTCAATAGTGTTGTCCTGCAGGTAACGTTCACTACATGTTACGTGTAAGGATCCGGTGCCCCAATTAGTTAAACAGCTACTTTGCCTGGGTCGACCGAAGGTCCTTCCCACGGCGAGGTGTAGTGAAATAGGAGATTTGACTCTCAGGTGGACGCCCCAGCTGTTCCACCCAGGGTGCACAGAGTCACCACGTGTAGGCTCCCCGTGGTAGTTGTGGTTAAAGGTTGTGGTAGTAGCTAAGAATATTTCCATTATCGTGGGTGTGAGTGCTAAGTAATTGGTTTGTGGTAGTGTGTCCTTATTTCTCTGTGTGTCTGTCGACTGTCTAATATAAACATATGAGCATCTGCCATTTATACCCTAACAAGCATCTTTCTTTTCTTACTCCCCCTTCCCCCCCCCTCTTTCTCTCTCTCTCTCTCTCTCTCTCTCTCTCTCTCTCTCTCTCTCTCTCTCACTTTTCAGTCTTGTTCCCCACGCACTTTATCTCACTTTCTCAAATATGTCTTACACACACACACACACACACACACACACACACACACACACACACTCTCTCTCTCTCTCTCTTTCTCTCTCTCTCTCTCTCTCTCTGATTCTCCCTCACGTTTCAGCCTTGTTCCACTTTTCGTGTCTGCGTTGGTTTGGCAATATTGGTAAAGTAAACTGCTTTGCTGTCATAGTGATGGTGGCAGTATTGAGATTGGTAACATTAACACTTTTATGGTCGGCACAACTCTACAATTTTTTTCCATCAATCGCCCGACGATTTTATTAAGCTTATAGTGAGTCAATGGAGCCTGAGTGTATTAAATAAGTGATGATATTAATAACACATTTGTTTTAACCTGACAAAGATTTATTACCCTCCTTTCACACTTTCCTATAAAATATCCACACTAGTTCTATACAGCGTAGTGTTCCTTTTGACGTTTTCCTGCCGGCTTCGGCTGGAGTGTTTGGAGGGAGGGGGGAGAGCCTTCTTCCTTGCTATCCTTATCTCATTCTAGTAGTTCAGTTATTCTTCTAGGAGCTGCCTAGCATGGACCAACAAGCCTACTGCAGTTATCATCTGTTCTTATGTTCTTATTTTCTTTTCAGTTCAGTCGATTGCGAAGCGTACTTACAGTACAGGGTTGGTTTGACTAGTAACCAAGGAGGCTTTTCCATACCTCGTAACTATGAGTCATTGAACTTCGTCTAATCGTGACTTTTTATTTAAATTTAGGGAGTGGTCCTTTTTTCAGGTAAAAACAAACTAATTATAGTCGAGCAGCAAGAGGTGTACTGATAAGAAACGAAAAAACAGTGACGAGTGGTAAGAGAGCTGAAGGTGGTGGTGGATGAGGGTAGAGCGTGATGGACAGGGTTGTAATAAGGTATGTGTGTGTTATACGGTGGAATAGGTGGTGGGGGTAGTGTGGTGGTGAGGTGGGGGTAGTGTGGTGGTGGTAGTGGTGCTGTGAGTAGTGGGGGACGAACATGGTTATAATAACGTACATGCGTGTTATTGGCAGGAATTGGTGTTGATGGTGGTGGTACAGGGATATAATACGGTAATGCGTGTCACTGGGGGGTAATAGGTGGTGGTGGTGCTGTGGTGGTGGTGGTGGTGGTGGTAATGGGAGCTAAGGGTGATAGACAGGGATATAATACGGTAATGCGTGTCACTGGGGGGTAATAGGTGGTGGTGGTGATGTGGCGGTGTCCCCTGATATGGTGATATTGGTGGTGGTGATGGTGATGGTGTGGTGGTGGTGGTATTGTGGTTGGTGGGTGATGGTGATGAAGACTTGATCAATCTTCGTCAGTTGCACATTAATACTCTTTCTTTGTGTTTAATTATTACAAGGACTTTAGTATTTTATGGGTTAGTTTCTACATATGAAACTGTACAGTCTTCTGAGGTACCATATCAAGCGTTTTTGTATTTTTAGGAAGTAGTAAGATTATTCATCTCTTAAATATACTGACATGAGAGCAGCCGTTGTTGAGGCCCCAGGAAACTTTCCAGATGATGGCTTTTTGTATAAACACACCAGGTTGTGAACTCAGATCCTCACTTTGTTCTGCCCTGAACATGTAAATACACAGAAGTGTGAGGGATATTTCGTTTTTCTTTTTTATTTGTGGATATCAATATATCTATGAATCACATGTACAATATGTGAGTGAGTTAACTGCATACCATACACACACACACACACACACACACACACACACACACACATATATATATATATATATATATATATATATATATATATATATATATATATATATATATATATATATATATATATATATATATGGGGAGGCGATGGCTCAATCGGTAGAGAGGTGTCCTGCAGTCCTACTGGACCCAGGTTCAAATCCCCGCAGCGGCAGGGGATTTGAATTTCATAAAATCAAACTTTACTGATCTACCAGAAGAACCGCCGACATGTCGAAAAAATACCCCCGCTAATACCAGTACACTAGTCCTGTACGAGACAGTCCTAGCATGTATTCAATATGGACGGTGGGTGTGAGCGCCGAAGTGGTGACATGTAGAGGTGTATGGTATGTAGGAGGGCTACTGGGCCTTCAGAGCAGGCGGTGAAGCCTATGTCTAGAGTCGGGCTTGTATATATATATATATATATATATATATATATATATATATATATATATATATATATATATATATATATATATATATATATATATATATATATATGTACAGTATATCTATCTATCAATCAACCTATCTACCTATCTATGTGTGTGTGTGTGTGCCATATATTCTATTCAAAGAAGAAGGAACCAAAGGCCAGGAGCCTGCAAATTGTTCCCTCCAACAAAAAACAAAAACAAGACAAAAGAAAGTCATATTAAAAATCAGTTCATTTTGGGGTGCCTGAACACATTGCGCTTGACAGGTCATAGACAGCAGGAAATACAGACAGAGGGAGACAGTTCCAGAATTGACCTGTTGCATACATGGAGGATTGGGAGCAACGGTTAACTCTTGCAATACATAATTGGACAGAGAATGAAGGAGAGTTTGTTGCTAGACGGGTATACTCTCCCGCCACAGAGGTGGAGGGATGCAAGCAGACCGTTCAGAGGAGCAGTGACCATTGAGGCAGCGATAGAAAATAGATAAAGATGCAACAGTGTGATGAAGAATCAGAGGATGAAGGGAACCAGTAAGAGGAGAGTTAATTAGACAACTGGCCTTTGACTCCACGTCGTTGAGATGAGCTGTATGTGGGGAGCCTCCCCACATATGAAAGTTGTACTCTGCACAGGGACAAATAAAACCTGTGATCGAAGTCATCAACTGTGTAGGGGGAAAGAAGTCAGTCGGCTTAGCACATCTAATCTCTTGAAAGCAGTTTTTACCAGAGAGGTAATATGAATTTTCCAAAATAAATCCCAAGAGAATGAAACCCCAAGTATGTTATAAGTGATGCAGGACTGAGCTGGATATTATTAAAAATTATAGGATACTCCTGCGGAAGATTTTGTTGAGTTGAAAGATGTAAGAACTGAGTTTTTGAAGCATTAAACAAAAAGATTACGTTTACCCCAATGAGAGATATGAGCCAAGTTAGACATTAGGTGTGCCATGGCCTCAACCCTTGTGATTTGACGTAACTGTTGACATGGATGCTGCTGGAAACAAATGGAAAGGTGAAGCATGGAGTCAGCAGTGTATGAGTGGATAGGACTAGATGTACAGCTTAGAAGGTCATTGATGAATAAAAGGAAGACAGTGGGTGATAGGAGAGGACCTTGAGGAACAGGACTGTTAATAGCGCTAGAAGAACGGCGACCGTCTGCAACAGCAGCTATAGAACGACCAGAAAGGAAACTAGAGATGAAGGCACAGACAAAAGAACAGAAACCGTAGGGAGGACAGTTTAGAAACTATAGATTTTTGTCAGACTCAATCGAAATCCTTTGAGATGTCAAATACAATAGCAAATCTTTCGACAAAGTCCAGAATGGAGGATGACCAGGAGGCTGAAAGTTAGGTGCAAAGATCTCCTGTGGAGCATCCCTGGTGGATCCCTAACTGATGATCAGAAAGATGGTTGTGATAGGAAAGGGGCTTTATTATTATTGTTGTTATTATTATTATTATTATTATTATTATTATTATTATTTTTGCGAATAGACTCAAAAACTTTTGAAATACAGGATAGTAAAGGAATTGCACGATAGTTAGAGGGATGGGAATGGCCACCCTTCTTTGGGAAAGGTTGAATGAGAGCAAACTTCCAGTAAGAAGGAAAGGTATAAGTTGATAGACAAAAGTGAAAGAGTTTACCTAGGCAGGGTGTAAGCACAGAAGCACAGTTCTTGAGGACAACAGGAGGGACTCCATCAGGCCCATATGCCTTGTTAGTATTGAGGCAAATGACAAACAATACATCAGCTGAGAAAAATTTAATATCAGCCATGAAGAAGTCAGAGAGGGGTAGTGATGGAGGAATAGCTCCGGAATCGCCTAAGGTGAAATTGGAGGAGAAAGTCTGAGCAAAGGTTTCTGCTTCATCATTAGAAGAAACAGCAACAGGACCATCAGAGTGGAAATGACGAGGGAAGAATAATGAGATAAAGTTGTTAGAAAGGCTCTTGGCAAGGTGGCAGGTGTAGGAAGAATTTGAGTTGGAGAGCTCAGTGCATTTAGTATGAACGAAATAATTTTTAGCAGAGCGAAGAACTTACCCGGTATCACAGTACCGGGCAGAAAAATAAAAGAGTTGAGATTCAGGAGTGGGTTGGCTTCAGTAACACAGACCTTCACCTTGTTGTGGACAGCATTAGAAAAGGTGTAATTAAACTTTTTTTTTTTTTTTTTTTCATTATTCACAGGATATGAGAAAGTAATGTATGCCTTTCTTACCTAAGAGAATAGCCTCCAAAATGCACAAGGCACAGTTAGATGGCTCTCGGGCATGGAACCAATAATCGTTCCAGGGCAAATCAAAGAAGTGCTGCCTGAGGGCCTCCCAGTCAGCAGCTCCAAAGTGCCACAGTCGCCGCTTCATGGGAGGGTCCACAGGCCTTGCTGGAGCGATAGGACAGGTTAAACTGAATAGGTTGTGATCGGAGAAGCCCAATGGCGAGAAAAAATTAATAGCATAAGAATAAGGATTAGTTTTAAGGAAGAGGTCAAGTATGTTGGAACTCTCTCCATGGCGTTCAGGGATTCGGGCTGGGGCTGTACATTCTGCTGTAGGTCATTAATGATGGAAAATATGTAGGCTGATTAACCAGGAGGATCAAGGAAACGATTGGAGAGACAAAGGTGTTTCTAACCACTGAAATCTCCTAATATGGAGATTTCGGAGAAGGGAGAAAATGATAGGATGTGGCCCATATTAGAAGCAAGATAGTCCAAGAATTTTTCATAGGCATTAGAATTAGGGGATAAGTATGCAACACAGATATGTTTAGAAAGAGAATGAGAGGCAAGCTGAAGCCAGACGGTAGAGAATTCAGAGGATTCAAGTTCAGGTGCACGAGAAAAAGAAATGTTGTGTACATGTACACAACAGCTACCTTTGGCTTTGAGATGTATTTTTTTTTTTTATGCAAGAAAGAAGGAACCAAAGGCCAGGGGCCTGCCAACCGTTCCTTCAAAACAAACAAACAAACAATACAAAAGAAAGCCAAATTCAAGATCCGTTCATTTCGAGATGCCTGGACACACTGCCTTTGAAAGACTGGAGATCATAGGAAGTAGGAAATACAGACAGAGGGAGGCAGTTCCAGAGTTAACCTGTTGCATTAATGAAGGACTGGGAGTAACGGTTAACTCTTGCACTAGAGTACTGGACAGAAAAGGGATGAGAGTTTGTTGCTTGACGGGTGGTACGCACCCGTCGTAAAGGTGGAGGGATGCAAGCAGACAATTCAGAGGAGCAGTGACCACTGAAGTAGCGATAGAAAATAGATAAAGATGCAACAGAGAGAAAGTAGGATGTTACGGAGAAGGGTCTGCAATCAGTCGCCTCAGCTGAGTCTCTGTGAGGAAGAGAAGGTGAGGTTAAGAAGAGGAGAGGTGGCGTTCAAAGGAGCAAGTTAGAAGAAAGGCCGTGAATGTTGCAGAAATGAAGAAGTGAGTCGCACAGTGGTTCCAGGCATCTCGCTTGGTCGTCGCTTGGAGAGGGTCAGATGGTGGGGGCTTTGATGGCCCCCTGCCCCCTCAGGGGGCTCCGAGGCTTTGTGATAAGATGCCTTTTTTTTCTGAATAGGAAGATTAGTGTGCAATGTGCATGTAGTTTGATGCTGACAGTTAAAGGAGTTTGTACTGGAGGGCATGATTGCCTATTCTCTGTGTTAATGAAGCACTGAAAAAGTTCAGCAAAGGGGGATGGTCAGAGGCTAGTCCCAGGGGCTGATGAAACGGGAGCTCCAGCTCTCCCTGTCATCAGCTTTCCATCCACCTTACGAGTACCAGCCTACTCGACTGGTGTTATAGTCTACTCTCTTTCTCTCTCTCTCTCTCTCTCTCTCTCTCTCTCTCTCTCTCTCTCTCTCTCTCTCTCTCTCTCTCTCTCTCTCTCTCTCTCTCTATCTATCTATCTATCTATCTCTCGCTACATATATGCGTGTGTGTGTGTGTGTGTGTGTGTGTGTGTGTGTGTGTGTGTGTGTGTGTGTGTGTGTGTGTGTGTGTGTAAAAACATAGAGAGAGAGAGAGAGAGAGAGAGAGAGAGAGAGAGACAGAGACAGACAGACAGACAGGCAGACAGACAGACAGACAGAGAAACAGACAGACAGACAGACACACAGAGAACAGACAGACAGACAGACAGACAGACAGATAGACAGACAGACAGGCAGACAGACAGAGAGGTGTGGAGCGTATTCCGTGAGAGCGACAATTAGCATGGTTATTGAGGGCGGCTGAATGGCGGAAGTGATTAAAGGAATTATGAAATCAAATAATTATTTTTAAGTGATATGATGGCTGAATGACTGCTGTTGCAAACAGTATTGGAAAGGAAGGTCTGTCTACCCGTCTATCTATTGCCAGACGCCTCAGTCCTGTAAGGGGTGGCCACAAACAAATCACTTCCACATCACCCTTCCCAAGGCCAATTCACTGCCCTGCTCCCAGCTCACACACCCCTCACTCATATACCTATCCATTCCATCCCTCCATCTCATCATTGGCCTCCCCCTCCCTCTCCCCCCGTCCACCTCAGTCACATTCACTCTCCTCGTCAGTCTCTCGTTCTCCATCCTCTCCACATGGCCAAACCACCTTAGTGTATTTCTCCTAAAGCTTTCTATCACATCCACATCCACTCTATAACGCTCCTTCACTTCCTCATTTGTCAGTCTTTTTCTCCACGTAACTCCACATGCTCCTCTCAGATAACTCATTTCCACTGCTCTAACTCTTGACTTGTATCCCTCCAACAAGGTCCAAGCTTCACTACCATTTGTTAGAACTGAAATCACAATACTGTCATGCAGCGACATTTTTACTTCCATGCTCATTTCCCTGTTCTTTATCACTGCTTTCAAAGAACCAGCAACCTTTCTTCCTTGTTGTACCCTTTCAAGCACTTCACCCTCTAAACTTCCATCCTTACTCATCACACTACATTAGTACTTAAACACACTCACATTTTCCATTTCCTCCTCATCCAGCCTCAAAGTACATTCAGTGACTTCACTTCTCTCGAAGACCATAACTTAACTCTTCCCTACATTCGCCTTTAGATTCCGTTTCTTATACACTCTCCCAAACTCATCCACCAAGCCTTGCAGTTCGTCTTCGTCTTCACTTAACAACAAAGTATCATCTGCAAACAACAGTACAGGGAGCTTCCAAACACTGTCCTCACTCGTTAGGGTCGCTCCAACGTCCACTGCCCTACTTTGTATCTCTTTTATAACCCCATCCATATACAGACCGAACAACCATGGAGACATGACACATCCCTGATTTGATCGAACATTACAACAGAAATCACTCAGTTCACTATCCACACGCTTCCAGCCTTAGCTCTCTCATATATACTCTGTATGTATGCAAAAATAAGAATATTAAATAAATGTATAGATGAATAAAATAATCATCCATCCATCCATCATCCAATCATATGTCGCCTCATAGAGAAGCGTAGGAACCCGGGGCTAGGGAAGTTGGTCTTGACATTTAAGATGAGAGTGACCAGCCTCACCCATCCCTGAGTGGCATTACGTATGCAATAAACCCAACCATCCCTTGGATATAAACCTACACAGGCTCAGTCCGATTGGAGCGCCTTAGTTACTCACTAAACCACCAGGCGCCATAATTTGGTTTTAGGGTTAAGGGAAAGAAAGAAAGAAGAGGAACTGTAAAGTCACCTGTAGGCAGAAGAAAAAGTAAAGGATGAAGGAAAAGACAGAAGAGGAAGGATGGAAGAAAGGAAAGTGCAGACGCCCAAGGCAGAACAACATCGAATGAGTGGATGGTGAGCGCCCCCACCTACTACAAATGAATGGAATAAACTAATAATAATCTCGCAATACCGGACACACCAAGTACTCGTCTTTCCTCTAACCTGTACGTCTGATTATGTGTACTCTCTCTCTCTCTCTCTCTCTCTCTTTCTCTCTCTCTCTGCACCTAACGTCGCCTCCTAGTACCTGTCAATTGCCAATATCAGCTTCCTTTTTCCTTTCGTCAAAGACCAAATATAAATGATTCTCTTATCTGCACTGTCCGTACCCTATATTAGAGAGAGAGAGAGAGAGAGAGAGAGTGTTTCCCTGGCTATGGCTGTAACATTATTAAACGTTTTACTGCAGTAAATAGATTTCGTTCGGTTGAATGAAGTATTCTGGCATTAGCTGAACATAAATACAAAGTTCTTCATTCATTGTCAGGGCGTTAGCTAAGTCACGATATATTTTCACCTTATTTTTTCTCGACAAGGTTTGCATTGGGAGAGCGCTAATAAAATAGTTTTAGCACTTCTACCTTACTTCAACAGGGCTGTCTTCACCTGAGAGAACTGGGCGTCTCCCTCAATATAAACAAGCATGAAAAATAGTTATTGTAAAATGCATGAAGAATATAGAGAAGGAATAGTACCAATATTAGTAGGAACTAGAGGCCCCAACAAGGATAGAATCACACCAGCCGCCAGCCGATACATATCTTGTGCGACTCTGAATATGACCTTGACCTTGACCTACTTTCACCAGTTTTGAACTCGTAGGAGATTTTCATCCCTATCACATACCAGTAAAATTTCGTGATGATGAATTGATCGGTTGCGAAGTAATCGTGTTAACAGACACACAGACAGAAAAACAAACTGAAAACAATCGTCGGAGGAGATTTTCATACCTACTACACAGCAGCATAATTTAGTGACGGTATCCTGAGCGGTTCCGAAGTTATCGTGGTAACAGACAGATATATCTTGACCTAATTTCATCAATTTCGAAATCCCGGTCGCTTTTTTTCCCTAGTAGAAATCTGTAAAGTTTTGTGATGATATTTTGAGCAGTTGCGAAGTTTTCGTGGTAACACACACACACACACACACACACACACACACACACACACACACACACACACACACAAACAATACCAGCTTCGCTATCGTGGCTGGTAACAATGTTTATTCAGTAAATGCACATGTCACCCAATACCTGCATCGTTTTTAGAACACACTATTGTGGAATGCTTTTTATAATAATAATAACACCATATTCACCGCACTGTTCTCTTTGCATGCATTTATGGTTATAAAATTGTTACATCATAAAGTCAGTTGCTGGAGTACAATAAATGTAAAAAATGTAAGGATGGAGTTACATGTATTTTATGCCTCGATCATGTTCTTATGATTTTTGGCTCTGTGCCATCCTTACATTTTCACAAATTTTTCATATTTTCATATACTTGTTTCACAATATGTTAGTTGTTTCACTTAGACGGGCGTTGTAGTAGTGAATGGGTTAATACAGACTGTGCCTAACCCTTTCCTGTCCGAAAAGTCTCTCCTGAGCTGAATAAAAATATCTCCAAATAACAGCACGAAGAAGCGTTCAAAGATCCCAATACCCACGTCTTACAGTCGGTGGACGACCCAACGTTGGCGATGCCACCTGAAATTAACCTTTACCTGATTGTTGTCACGCCTGAAATACTTCATCCTTGCATGACCTTCAAGATATCCACTAAGTTTAATCAAAATTGGACCAAAAGTGTTTAAGTTACCCTTGCACTGTGATCATGACCTTTGATTCACATTTCTTATCATTATGTCATTTCACCTTTGGCCGATATTAAACCCTTTCACCATATTTGACTCAAGTTGATTATATCGTTTTGAGCTAAAAGACAGCAAATTGACTGTCTGCTTTGACCAGTATCTTTAGGCAATTGTTCTCAAAATTGAATCACATTATAATTTCCTGACCCTTAACCCTTCCACTTAGTTTGGCCTAAATGGGATGAGAACGGTACAAGCTGACGTATTGTTGACTCATGGCCTGTGACTGTTTTGACCAAATATTTGTCACGCATCACACCCAGTGGTGAATGAAAGCCGTCTGTGGAAAATCAGGAATTATTTATGTCATTTTGGAGCTACGGCCACTGAAGATATAAGATAAAAAGGGAGAAATCTGAGTTATTACCGAAAGTTTTTTATTGTTTTACCTCTGTGTTTTAGATGCTTTGTGTTGTGTTGGGTACAGAAAAATTGAGGCTGAAGGTTTTATGATTATACAGAGTTACAACTTCTTTGCTTGGGAGTTACGAAGGATTATGTTTGTTTAGGCTAATGGGCGCGTCCCACCCATCCTTACATGGACTTGCTACTGACACTTTGATAACTGGTCGTGGCTGCATGAAATTATATTAACATTAGTTATGAGGTAGGTAAGAGTCTCCTTGGTTATTATTTAAATCAACCCTCCAATATAACTATGTTTGGTTATCAGCTGAACAGAAAGAGGGTAGGGATCATTGCCAGGTTAGAACAAATGTGTTATAGATGACCCGAAATTCAAGGCCAAAAGAAGAGTGAGTTACGTGATATGGAACTATGAAGCTAATTTGAAGTTAAGTTTGTTAATCACACGAGCGACGATCATTATTGAGATGTATGAGTGTGTCTGTGAGAAACGGCTTGCGTACTTGTCTTTTCCTTATCAAAGTTGGAAATGAGTGTTAGTGCAAGCAGAGAGAGAGAGAGAGAGAGAGAGAGAGAGAGAGAAGGAGAATGAGAAATGCGCGTCAAGAAATCAGGCTCCTACCTCTGAGAATAAATACTAAAATAAGACGAGTATTTACGACAATACCAACATGATTTATTTGGCTTAAGATATAACTACGAAAGAATAAGACTTCACCCCATTTTGATATTATCGCCTTTCTATTTTTTTTTTTTCTTCGCCTTCTATTTTCTTGGAATTGGAAATCTGAGATGTCTCAAGTACAGATACTGAGTTTTAGTGCGCTCCCTTGCATTATCGAAATTGGCTTACTTCTCCTCCTCCTCTTCCTCCTTCTCTGTATCATCTTCAGCCTGGCTGTTTTTCTCACGTTTTTTTTTGCTTTTTATCATTTAACCATATAAGTATCCAGTTTTCTGTCTGTCTATTTATCTATCTACATGTCAGTCTGTTGGTAGATGGGGGCGTCAGTCATCCAGTCACTTGATGTAGTGCGGCCTATTTCTTCCTTTATGTCTGTAATTCTTTTTTTGTGTCCGTCCTCCTCTCTTTCTAGTTCTCACATACTTCCTGTCACTATTTATTACTCTTCTTTCCACCTCAGCCGGCTCTATGCTGACCGAAATGCCAAATGGTTTCCTGTAAATCAGGAAACCATTCACAACGCTGGGTGGTAACCATATAATAACAATGGTGTCCCTGTTGACTGGGGAGAGAGACATCTGAAGCGTCCACAGTAAAACCAAACCTCCATACTAATCCCCTTGCATTGCTGTTAGCCTTATGGGAACATCGATTCATTGCACGGGACGGCCATGCAGGGGATGGTGCTTGCCTGCGGTTGATTTGTCTGCTCAGTCAAACAGACTAGGGTAGCATCACAACAACAACAACAACAACAACAACTAGAGTTCCTTCCAAAGGGGGGATCACACCAGCCGGGAGCCGATACATATATGGGGCGGCTCGGAATTTCACCTTGACCTTGACCTACCTTCACCAATTTCGAACTCGTAGGTGATTTTCATCCCTACTACACACCTGTAAAATTTTGTGGTTAAATCTTGAGTGGTTGCGAAGTTATCGTGCTAACAGACACATAGACAAACTGAAAACAATACCAGCTTCGCTATCGTGGCTGGTAATAACAACTAATTGCCAACGGCCATGCCACGTTGAGTACACCGCTTCCCATCCGATCAGCGAAGTTAAGCAACGTTGGGTCTGGTTAGTACTTGGATGGGTGACTGCCTGGGAACACCAGATGCTGTTGGCATCCCTACGTGTCAAGTGGGGTTGGTGGAGGATTAATGCCCCTCCCTGTAAAACAATTAACTCTAAGCCCTTGGCCACCCCATTTGGGATACATGGCATCTGGCAATGGATGGATGGATGGTCTTCCCACCAGTGTCTACCTGCATTTTTTTTTTTATGTAAGG
The DNA here is from genome assembly GCF_032717465.1 of Coenobita brevimanus. Lineage (NCBI taxonomy): Eukaryota > Metazoa > Arthropoda > Malacostraca > Decapoda > Coenobitidae > Coenobita > Coenobita brevimanus. The sequence continues at coordinate 22,161,706 of NC_137031.1, forward strand.
AAAAAGGAACCAAAGGCCATGAACCCGCAGTAACAGTTCCCTCCAAGAGAAAAACAAAATACAATAGAGAGCCAAATTCAAGATCCGATCATTTTGAGATGCCTGGACACACTGTGTTTGAAAGATTGGAGATCATAGGCAGCAGGAAATACAGACAGAGGGAGACAGTTCCAGAGCTGACCTGTTGCATAAATGAAAGACTGGGAGTAACGGTTAACTCTTGCATTAGAGAGTTGGACAGAAAAGGGATGAGAATTTGCTGCCAGACGGGTGCTACGCGCCCGTCGTAGAGGTGGAGGAATGCAAGCACACAGTTCAGAGGAGCAGTGACCATTAAAGTAGTGATAGAAAAGAGATAAAGATGCAACAGTGCAGCGAAGAGACAGAGGTTGAAGGGAGTCAGTAAGAGGAGGAGAGTTAATGAGATGAAAAGCCTTTGACTCCACCCTATTGACAAGAGCTGTATGTGGGGAGCCTCCCCACACATGCGAGTTGTACTCCACACAGGGACGGATAAAACTCCTGTATAGAGTCAACAATTGTGCAGGGGTAAAGAAAGAGTGGAGTCGGCTTAGCACACCCAATCTCTTGGAAGCAGATTTTACAAGAGATGTAATATGATCTTTCCAAGATAAGTTCCGAGTAAATGAAACCCCAAGCATGTTCAAGGAAGATGCAGGATTAAGCTGAATATTATTAAACATTAGTGGGTATACCTGTGGAAGATTTTGTCGGGTTAATAGGTGTAAGAACTGAGTCTTACATGCATTAAAAACAACCATATTATTTTTACCCCAGTCAGAGATACAAGCCAAGTCAGACATTAGGTGTGCCATAGCCTCATCCCTTGTTTGTTGAAGCAACTGTTGAGATGGGCGTTGCGGGAACCGAATGGAAAGGTGAAAGGTGGAGTCATCAGCGTATGAGTGGATAGGGTTAGATGTACAGCGTAGAAGATCATTGATGAATAAAAGGAAGAGAGTTGGTGATAGGACAGAGCCCTGAGGAACACCACTGTTGATAGATCTAGGAGAAGAACGATGGCCGTCTACAACAGCGGCTATAGAACGACCAGAAAGGAAGCTAGCAATGAAGGCACAGATAGAAGGATAAAAACCGTAGGAGGGCAGTTTGGAAATTAAAGATTTATGCCAGACTCGATCGAAAGCCTTTGAGATGTCAAGTGCAATGGCAAAGCTTTCGCCAAAGTCCCGAAAGGAGGATTTTCAGGAGTCTGAAAGGTAGGTGAGAATACCGCATGTGGAGCGTCCCTGACGGAACCCGTAATGACGATCAGAAAGAAGGTTGTGATAGGAAAGATGCCTTAAAATATTTCTATTGAGAATTGACTCGAAAACTTTTGAAATACAGGACGTTAAAGCAATTGGACGATAGTTGGAGGGTTGAGAGTGGTCACCCTTCTTTGGGACTGGCTGAATGAGAGCAAACTTCCAGCAAGAAGGAAAGGTACAAGTTAACAGACAAAGGAGAAAGAGTTTGCCTAGTATAGGCAGGGTGTAAGCACAGAAGCACAGTTCTTGAGAACAACAGGAGGGACCCCATCAGGCCCATATGCCTTGTTAGTACTGAGGCCAGTGATGGCAGAAAATACATCAACTGAAGAAATTTTAATGTCCGCCATGAGGAAGTCAGAGGGGGAAAGTGATGGGGGAACAGCACCGGAATCGTCTAAGGTGGAATTCGAGGAGAAAGTCTGTGCGAAGAGATCTGCTTTATCAGTAGAAGAAATAGCTACAGAACCATCAGAGTAGAAAAGAGGAGGGAAGGATGATGAGGTAAAGTTGTTAGAAAGATTTTTGGCATGGTGCCAAAAGGAGCGGGAAGAATTCGAGTTGGAGAGTTAAGAGCATTTAGTATGGATGAAATTATATTTAGTAGAACGAAGAACAGACTTAGCACGATTCCGGGCAGAAACGTAAAGATGATGTGATTCAGGGGTGGGTTGGCTCCGGTACCTTTTGTAGGCCCTCTCCTTGTTGCGGACAGCATTAGAACAAGCGTGATTAAACCAAGGCTTTCTTGCGTTAGTCAAAGGATATGAGAAAGGAATGCATGCTTCCATGCCCGAGAGAATAACCTCCGTAATGCGCAAGGCACACTCAGATGGCTCCCGGCCATGGAAGCAATAATCATTCCAGGGAAAATCAAAAAAGTACTGCCTGAGGGCCTCCCAGTTCGCGGCTCCAAAATGCCACAGACGACGTTTCCCTGGAGGGTCCACAGGCCGTACCGGAGTGATAGGACAGGTTAAGGTAATAAGGTTGTGATCGGAGGAGCCCAACGGAGAGAAAAGATTAACAGAGTAAGCAGAAGGATTAGTTGTGAGGAAGAGGTCAAGTATGTTGGAGCTCTCTCCAAGGCGGTCAGGGATACGGGTAAGGTGCTGTACAAGCTGCTCTAGGTCATTAAGGATTGAAAAGATGTAGGCTTGTTCGCCAGGTGGATCCGTGAAAGGAGAGGAGAGCCAAAGGTGGTGGTGAACATTGAAATCTCCAAGAATGGAGATTTCAGAGAAAGGAGAAATGGACAGAATGTGTTCCATCGTAGAAGTAAGACAGTCGAAGAATTTTGATAGTCAGTAGAATTAGGGGATAAGTAAACAGCACAGATATATTTAGTCAGAGAATGACAGGAAAGTCGAAGCCAGAGTGTAGAGAATTCAGAAGAATCGAGTTCAGGAACACGAGAGCAAGATAAGTCGTTGCGTATATATACACAACAGCCACCTTTGGCTTTGAAATGAGTATAGAGAAAGTAGGAGAATACAGAAAAGGGTTTGCTGTCAGTTGCCTCAGACAGCTGAGTCTCCGTTAGAAAAAGAAGGAGAGGTTTAGAGGAGGAGAGGTGGTGCTCAACAGAGCGAAAGTTAAAGGAAAGGCCGCGAATGTTGCAGAAATGAAGAAGAAGAGAGTCAGACAGTGGTTCCAGGCACCTCAAGTCGTCACCATCTATCTGTCTATCTTCCTATCGTTCTACGTATATATTATCTGTCTATCTATTTATCTATCTAATTCATGGTGAACATCATAAAAAAGATTTTCTCACCTAAACCTTTACTCTCTCTCTCTCTCTCTCTCTCTCTTACACTTCGAGTCCTTCATTTCATCCCACACATTCCTTTTTTTCTTGTGTACTGAGAAGTCGAAGGCCAGTTAGCATTCCCAGTCTCCTATGACCCACGCATAGCTCAACGATAAAGTCTGATATTAGTAAGAAAATATAACACTGGTACACAGTCAAAAAATTGTTTTTATTATTTCATTTTATATATATATATATATATATATATATATATATATATATATATATATATATATATATATATATATATTGTTACGCTGTCCGCCTTTCCGTTCCCACGGATGCAGCCGTTGCAGCTGGGCTAGGGGGATTATGTCGTATGTATCCGTGTCATTCGCGGAGTTTATATTAGCGAGTGCTACAAGTTCTTTTGTTTCTTTCGTTCCTGCCACTGAGGGCAATTTTATTTAATACCATGCTGAGAATGCATTTGATTATTTTGATTGTCTTATGTGAGCTACCAGTATATTTAATGATGTTTTGCTTGCATTAGAAGTACCAATTTATTGTAGAGAGAGAGGGGCACGAATTTAAGTTCTTATTAATTAATTTGATTCATGCGTTCGCGCTTGGCTGAACACGAGCCTAGCAGTAGGCCAGTCTCTTCCCAGCTAGCTTCCGTATCGTGCGTGTGTGCACACTCTCTCTCTCCCCAGTCATTTTTATGCCGAGCTGGCGTTTTCATTTAAGTTTATTTTTATTCTTTTGTTGCTGACTGAGGAAAGTAGTTATTTTATTTTGTTTTTGTAACCGTGTTGTCTTTGGAGGGCCAGTTTGGCTCACCGTGGTCTTCTCGCTGCCTTTGTTAACGTTCCCCAACACACGTACATACACACACACACCCCTAACCCCTACACAGTTAATCCCATCTCTTTGCTCAAGGCTAGTGAGAACCATCGTGAGCTATTAACTGCGTTCCCCCTTGGACACGGGTTAAGTAGAAAGTCGTCACCACCGGAAGTAAGTGGGAGGTGTTCCTGTATACTGTCTCGGGCGGTATTACTTCCGGTAGTGACGATAGTAGGCTAGATCTATAGGTAGGCTGTTCCGTTTTATCATCAAAGTACAGAGTGTTGCGTTCTTAAGTAAGTACTTCAGTTGTGCAGTTTTTCTCTAGTTTGCGGAGTGTCAGTGCCGGGGTCTGCGTTATTTTGCAACGCAGTGGAGGCCGATCATCTAAGGCTGACTTGTTGTCTTTTTGTAATAGCCTCGGGCTGGCGCTACCGTAACAGTGGCGACCTCGCATCAGGATATCCTAACAGTGCCTTTTTCTTGCTAGGATATCGTTACCTTGGCGTTCTCTGTGCTTTGAGGTAAAGTTGATGTGTGTGTAGTTTCTCAGTCAGCATTAGTATTTCGTTATTCAGTACTGCCATTGATTTGTCGCCATGGAGTCACGCGTGTCTACACCAGATCGCGTACGTGCTGAGTCACCTGTGGATATGGAAAATATGGAACAACGAGAGGCACATAGCAAAGGTACTCCTCGTGTGAGCCCTGAGTTTGACTATGGTGCTGAGTTGCCTCGTTTCGCTACCCCACTATTACCATCTATGATGCCGCCGAGCCAGTTTAGAGCTGTTCCCCCAGGTATGTCTGGTGCTTTCCCTGGAGTTGTTCATTCCACTCCCATATACCCTGGAGCCTTGTCACCGGAGGCTCAGTTGCAGTTGGAGTTGAAAAAGATGGAGATGGAAATGCAGCGTGCAAAAGAAGAGAGGGAAATGCAGCGTGCAAAAGAGGAGATGGAAATGCAGCGTGCAAGAGAGAAGGAAGAGAGGGAGATGCAGCGTGCAAGAGAGAAAGAAGAGAGGGAGATGGAGTTGCAGCGTGAAAAAATGCGATTTGAGCTGGAGAAGACTCGTTTGGAGGTGACTGCCAATAGACCAACTTCAGATACCCAAACCTCAGGCCGTGCAGAGGATAGGGAGAGTTGGTTCTCAAGGAGTCTAAAATTAGTGCCAGCATTTGATGAGTTGAAGGTGACAGAATGGTTTGTTAGATTTGAGAAGAAGGCTAGGGAGTTTGAGTGGCCCAGGCAGCGCTGGGTGGGGTTGGTATCTAATGTGCTGAAGGGAAAAGCTTTGGAAGTGTATAATAGGTTGAGCCCTGAGGATGTAGATGATTATGATGAATTTAAAACAGCTATTCTGAAGGCATATGAACTTAGACCAGAGGCTTATCGGTTGTTGTTCCGTGGTGCTCGGAAAAGGCCTGCTGACACCTATATGGCCTACGCTAGGTATCTGGAGGAGAGGTTAGACGAGTGGTTGCTGAGTGAGAGCGCCACTTCATATAACGAGGTGCGTGAACTGCTTTTGATGGAACATTTTACCAACATGGCTGACAAAGAAATTGGTGTTAAAATTAGGGAGAAGAGATTTAAGACCGTGAAGGAAGCAGCGACGTGGGCTGATGACCGGGTGTTTGCCTTGCGGAGTATGGGGGTCAAGTATGCTAATTTTCAGTATTCCAGGGAGAGGACTGTGAGTGGCCCTGCCTGGGATAAATCTCCCGTGAATCAGTCCAAGGGAAGTACAGAGGAGAAAAAGAATTCAGGGAGAAAGAGCCCTGTATCCAGTTCGAAGCTAGTTTGTTACTTTTGCAAACAGAGTGGGCACATCAAGCCTAACTGCCCTAAGTGGAAGGCCTCCCAAAATGCCAAACCAGTGGCACTAATTGTAGGTTCGAGTCAGGTGAACGAGAGGAGTTGGGAGAGTGGTAACGGTGAGGGAGAAGTCTGTGGAAAGCTGGAGTGCAGCCGGCTGTGCTCGCTGCCAGCTCAGGCTGGAAAAGTTACCCAACATGCTATGCCACCTCCGGATGAACTGCCTCAGAAATCGTCCCTAGACTGGTGTAAACCTTTTATATGTCACGGCACAGTGAAAATTCATGGGATCAGTTATCCAGTTACTGTGGCTCGTGATACCTGTGCACAACAGTCTGTGTGCAGAAACGTGACTGGAGGGCCTGTAAACTCAGGGAAGTATGTGCTGTGTAGAGGCATGAACTCAGATGAATACTATGATTATGTACATGTGGAACTCGATTGCCCCATTGTTCAGGCTACAGCTCAAGTAGCTGTTCCTGATGTAATGCCACTAGAGGGGGTTGATTTTCTGCTGGGGAACGACCTGGCTGGGGAGAAAGTATTTCCATCTCTTCCTCCACCAGTTGTTGTGGCAGAGAAGTGTTTTGACGCCCCAGAAATTGGTATTGAAGTTGATGCAGAAGTGGAAGCCATGTTCCCGGTCTGTGCAATTACACGATCTATGGCACAGGTTGCAGCCCGGGAGGAAGAACTGGTGAAGTCACAGGTTCTTGGGGTCGACTGTGATGAGGCAGGGCCACCAATGGAGGAACCTAGTGAGCAGAGTGTTGCTGTGGTGGGTGAGGAGAGTGGGAATGCGTGCATGGGTGCCGCCCCACTTCCCACTCAGGACACTAGAGGTGGTGCTGAGTGTGTCTGTGTGGAGACTGAACCCAGCCCATCGACTGAATTAGAATTTCAGGACGCTGGGGTCGACTGCGGGGATGCAGGACCACCGTCAAACGCGCCTGAGGAACAGAGTGTCACTGTTGAGGGTAGAGGTGATGATGATGTCAGTGTGGAGTCTGACATTCCTCCCCTGTCGAGTGTACTAGAGGTGACGCTGAGATTGATCGCCCTTCGCAATCCAGTGTCCCGACCAGTCCCTTATCTCAGTCCTCAGTAGAGCTGGCGGGTGTTGGGCCAGCAGAATTGAGGGTGAAGCAACAGGAGGATGTAACATTAAAGCCCTTGTTTGCTCGAGTAGGGGAAGAAAGAAGTATGGAGTGTGGTAAGGAGGAGTTCCTGATTAAAGACAATGTTTTACATCGCCGATGGACGCCCACTGGCGCCACGGTGGATGGAGGAGTGGGTGAGTTAGTGCAGGTGGTGGTGCCTGTGCAGTATAGGGTGCCGTTAATACAGTTAGCACATGAGGGACCTTTAGCAGGTCACTTGGGAAACAGGAAGACAGTGCAGCGCTTAAGATATAACTTTTGGTGGCCAAGTATGCCGGGACAAGTTGCTGCGTACATCAAGAGCTGTCACACGTGTCAGATAGTGGGCAAGCCTAATCAGGTTCTTCCTGTGGCCCCTTTGACTCCCATTCCTGCAGTTGAACCTCTGTTTACCCAGGTAATCATTGATATAGTGGGCCCTTTTCCTCCTACTTCTGCTGGAAACAAGTATTTGTTAACCATAATGGATGTTACAACACGATACCCAGAGGCTATACCAATCAGAAGCATGCAGGCAGAAGTCAGTAGTCAAGCAACTTATCCTGTTCTTTACTCATTTTGGCCTGCCCAAGGAGTTGCAGTCTGACCGTGGAGTGAATTTTACATCTAATTTGTTTAAGCAGACAATGACAGAGTTGGGCATCAAACACATTTTGTCCAGTGCCTACCATCCGCAGTCACAAGGTGCCCTGGAGAGGCATCATCAGACCTTAAAGACAATGCTGCGCACCTTCTGCTATGACCGTGGAAAGGATTGGGACCTAGCGGTACCCTTTGTTATGTTTGCAGTGAGAGAGGTACCAACTGAGTCGTTAGGGTTTTCACCCAATGAGTTAGTGTTTGGGCACAGAGTTCGTGGTCCTTTGGATGTGGTGCGAGAGGCCTGGAGTAACAACAAATCTGGCAACCAGGAATCTATGCTTGACTATGTCTGCCGCACTCGAGAGAGACTGCATTGCGCTTTAGAGCTTGCCCGTGACCATCTAATCGGGGCTCAAGCAAAAATGAAGGCTCATTATGATAAGAAGGTCAGAAGTCGTGAGTTTAAGCAAGGAGATGAAGTTTTGGCACTGCTGCCCATGCAAGGAAAACCTCTGGCAGCTAGATTCAGTGGTCCTTATATTGTGAAGAAGAAAGTTGGGGAACTTGACTATCTAATTGTTACCCCAGACAGGCGGAAGAGTACTCAGTTGTGCCACATTAATATGTTGAAGCCATACTACCGCCCAGTTGATTCTCATTGTGGGATGACTGCTGATGTCTCTCACCTGGGATGTGAAGGACGGGGAAGGGAGGACGTGGCATCAAGGGAACGTGCTGTGGAGGGAGCTGTTGGTGCCGGTGATGTGAGTAGTGGACCAGGGTTACAGCCACAGTCCCTGGAAGGTGACTTTGGAGTGGACGTTGAGGGAACCAGGGATAAGAGCGCTCCTGTAGTTTTGGTGGTTGGTAGTGAGTTGGAGGAGCAGGAGGAAGTGCTTAGTCGTGGTGAGATGTTACCAGCTGACCTATGGGAGGGCAATGGTTATGCAGCTCTGGTGGAGAAATTGCGACATCTTGAGCCAGTAAAGCGAGGAGAGCTGTGCAACAGATTATGGAAACATCCAAAAGTTTTTGGAGATTTATCGGGATTGACAACTTGGGCTACTCATGACATTGACGTTGGGGATAGTAAGCCTGTAAAATTAGCTCCCTACCGCATCAACCCTATCAGACAGAAAGCTCTCGATAATGAGATCAAGTATATGTTGGACCATGGATTGATCAAGAGGAGTTTCAGTGAGTGGAGTTCACCAGTTACCTTACAGCCGAAGCCAGATGGGAAGGTTAGGTTGTGTGTGGACTTCCGGAAGGTTAACTCACTGTCTAAGACCGATGCTTATCCCTTACCTCGGGTCGATGACTCCGTGGACAAGGTGGGAAATGCCACTTATATCACCAAGCTTGACTTAGTAAAAGGATACTGGCAGGTCCCGCTGACGGAACGGGCTAAACAAGTGGCTAGCTTTGTTGTCAGTGGTGCAGTATATCAGTGCCAGGTGATGCCTTATGGATTGAAGAATGCTCCAGCCACTTTCCAGAGGCTTATGGATAAAGTGGTGGATGGCATACCTAATTGTGTCGTTTACATCGATGATGTCATTGTGTATGACACCAAGTGGGAGGAGCACCTTGATCATGTGGAAATGCTCATTAAGCGGTTGGAGGAAGCTGGCTTAGTAGTCAACTTGGACAAGTGCGAGTTCGTACGTGCTAAGGTCCAGTACCTTGGATTTGTTGTGGGACATGGGCAAGTGGCTCCACCTCGGGCTAAGGTGGATGCCATTTCCAACTTTGCAGCACCCCAGTGTCGCCGTGCCCTCCAGCGATTTTTGGGCATGATCGGCTATTACCGAAGATTTATTGGGAATTACTCCACAGTGCTTGCCCCTCTTACTGACTTATTGCGCAAGGATAAGAAGTGGCAGTGGACAGCCGAGTGTGAGCAAGCTTTTACCACTGTTAAGTTTCTGCTGTGCCACCACCCTATATTGCGTGCACCAGATTTTGACAAATCTTTTGTGCTGGCAGTTGATGCTAGCCGAGTAGGGGTAGGAGCAGTGTTGATGCAGCCGGATAAGGGCCAGGTTGAACATCCCATTTCATACTTCTCAAAGAAGTTTAATAGAGCCCAGAAGAACTACTCTGTCATAGAGCAGGAGTTATTAGCGATTATCCTGGCCCTACAACACTTTGCTGTCTACCTGCCCCCTTTTGGCCCTGTGATCAAGATTTATTCAGACCATCATCCCCTGCAGTTTTTGAACAAGTTTAAATTTAAGAACCAGCGTTTGACCCGCTGGAGTTTGCTTTTGCAAGAGTACAATTTAGAAGTTAGGCATATTAAAGGGACTGATAACGTAATTGCTGATTGTTTATCCAGGGAGGGGTCAGGGTCTTGATTCGAAAATTTTGATCCAGGGCTCAAAATTTTCCCTTGGGGAAGGGCGTGTTACGCTGTCCGCCTTTCCGTTCCCACGGATGCAGCCGTTGCAGCTGGGCTAGGGGGATTATGCAGTATGTATCCGTGTCATTCGCGGAGTTTATATTAGCGAGTGCTACAAGTTCTTTTGTTTCTTTCGTTCCTGCCACTGAGGGCAATTTTATTTAATACCATGCTGAGAATGCATTTGATTATTTTGATTGTCTTATGTGAGCTACCAGTATATTTAATGATGTTTTGCTTGCATTAGAAGTACCAATTTATTGTAGAGAGAGAGGGGCACGAATTTAAGTTCTTATTAATTAATTTGATTCATGCGTTCGCGCTTGGCTGAACACGAGCCTAGCAGTAGGACAGTCTCTTCCCAGCTAGCTTCCGTATCGTGCGTGTGTGCACACTCTCTCTCTCCCCAGTCATTTTTATGCCGAGCTGGCGTTTTCATTTAAGTTTATTTTTATTCTTTTGTTGCTGACTGAGGGAAGTAGTTATTTTGTTTTTGTAACCGTGTTGTCTTTGGAGGGCCAGTTTGGCTCACCGTGGTCTTCTCGCTGCCTTTGTTAACGTTCCCCAACACACGTACATACACACACACACACCCCTAACCCCTACACAGTTAATCCCATCTCTTTGCTCAAGGCTAGTGAGAACCATCGTGAGCTATTAACTGCGTTCCCCCTTGGACACGGGTTAAGTAGAAAGTCGTCACCACCGGAAGTAAGTGGGAGGTGTTCCTGTATACTGTCTCGGGCGGTATTACTTCCGGTAGTGACGATAGTAGGCTAGATCTATAGGTAGGCTGTTCCGTTTTATCATCAAAGTACAGAGTGTTGCGTTCTTAAGTAAGTACTTCAGTTGTGCAGTTTTTCTCTAGTTTGCGGAGTGTCAGTGCCGGGGTCTGCGTTATTTTGCAACGCAGTGGAGGCCGATCATCTAAGGCTGACTTGTTGTCTTTTTGTAATAGCCTCGGGCTGGCGCCACCGTAACAATATATATATATATATATATATATATATATATATATATATATATATATATATCTTTTCTCACTATGTAATTATTTATATAAATATTTTCTAACAATGATAACATGTTGAATATAGTATTTTCTAATATTATAATCCATGTTTAAAACAAGACAGTTCTTTTATTCGATAGCTAATAAGCCAACTATAACTGGAAGACAGCACAGTGATGAGTCATACAAGTACATTAGTGCAGCAAACATATCTCGGTGTGACTGAGTTAGCTGAATAGTGCGCTTGTAAATTACTTTCAGAGGAATGTTTCTTTTTTAATCACAATGATATTTATTGAAAATAGTCGTTTATCGCATTAATACATAGTTTATTGCAATGACGTAAGTGGCCCAGTACAGAAATTTTGCAGAGATTATAATGCAGATGAATGGAGACTATTTACAGATTTATGTAAAACACACCTGGAAAGTGTACTTTCATTTTGGTAACAAATTTGCATCAATACATGTTGTCCATTCTGCACATGTAAAAGAAGGAGAGCAGAATTTGGCAAATGTTCTAGAGAAAATCATCTACAGTGAACACCCTCAAAGCTTAGGGTGTCGTTTGATATCCTTGGGATTAATTTTGTTTAAATTTGGCAAATAATACGAGGTTCCATTTCTTTGGTATAGTCTTTTTTCTCTAATAATTTGGATACCATTCCTTCCGCATTTGAGTATATCAACTTAATCATATTGTTTACATATTCGACGTAGTTTGAGTCTACTACCCTCCTTTTTATTAGTCCCTGTTGTTTGTGTACTATTTTCTTACTTGCAGTCCCACTTATTGGGAAAAAATATTTGCGTCTCTCTTCCTCTGACCTTTCCTTATTTTTTTTTTTTTTTGCTTCTTCCCCCTTTTCCTTTAATAATCCCCATTCCTCCTGAGTTAGGCATCTTTTTATCCATACTTTTTTTTTTTTTTTTTCATTCCTCATTTTCCATGAGTTTGTTACCATTTTTTAATATTTTTCCTACAGTGCTCACACTTTGGAAGGTTATTTTCAGCGGCCTTGTCTTATTTCTCTTACATTTCCCTACCCTTTTGTGTTCCTCTATATCCATATCATACGTGTTCTGTTACTTCCTTCAATATGTTCATTATGTTTACCATCTTCTTCCTACTCTCTCGAGATTCTGTTTCTTATTTCTTCATCATCTATACCAGTGACCACTAGAGATTTGTTGATATCTACTGATTCTTTGAACAGTTTTGGGTTGTTTTAATTATTTCTTTCACTTCCTTTCTAATGTTTTTTTCTTCGACTTTGGTTCCTAAGTCTTTCCTTACTTTCACCATTTCAGCAAGCGTAGTTTGTACTTCATCTTTGCCATTTCTCATCATTTTCTTCACATGGGTTATCTGCTCTTCAGTATCACTGCTTTGGTCTATCAGACTGCTTGCCTCTGTATCATTTCTGAACACCTCCACAACACTCTCATGTTTAACAACTGTACTCGTCTTTTCACTAGTCTTCTTCCTCAGTGAAACTACCTCAAATGACAGCTTATCTATTGTTGTGTCTTTTATGTTTAAAACCTTGACTAATTTTTTTTTCTCCCTTCTCAATGCGTGGTTTCTTTTTTAATTTCACCTCTTTCCATGTGAAAAGTTTTCTCCAGTTTATTCACTTTCTCTGCTTATTTATTACATGTTTCTATTTCAACCAGTTCTGGGTAGAAATCATCTTGTTTTCTACCTTTATCCCTTCTTTTAATGCCTTCCATAGCTGCTTTATTCAAGATAGTACTCATCCTGCAGAAAGATAATTCTTACTTATATAACTTTTACTTACAAGTTTGCATCTCCCTGCTACCTGCCTGGTGATAATGACAACACCCAGCTGATGTTTGTTGTATAATCGGATTCCTTTGAATGCGATGATTTGGGTGTATTATTTTATTTAGACAACTCTTTTTCCCTTGTATTTTGTCTACTGTATTAGAACACCACTTAATTTAGCCTAGTACAGAGCATGACTCATATATAGATACTATTTGCTGTGGCCAGTAGTGACCAGCAGTGGCCAGTAGTGGCGGTGCGACTCAAAGTGCATCCTCTCCCTTGCCGCTCTCCCTCTCTCTCTCTCTCGTGTGTGTGTGTGTGTGTGTGTGTGTGTACAAACGTGCTAAGAGAGAGACAGAGAGAGAGAAGCAGAGAGGCAGACATAGATTGAAGGGTGTGGGGTGTATTCCATGAGAACTACGATTAGCATGGTTATTGAGGGCAGCTGAATGACAGAAGTGATTAAAAGAACAAATAAATCAGGTAATTTTTTAAAGTAAATGATTTGATGGCTGAATTATTACTGTTGGAAATAGGCTAATACTGGAAAAAAAGGTAACTGTGCAAAAGTAATAATATTAAATAAATAAATGGATGAATGAAATAAAATGATATTAATCTTGCAATACCGTACACACCAAGTACCCGTCTTTCCTCTAACATGTACGTCTATTATGCGTACTCTCTCTCTCTCTCTCCCTCTCTCTCTCCACCAGTGCTGTGGTTTTATTACGGTTATTTGGCCGCTCCGGGTGGAAGGGAAAGAACCTGATTGCAAGATTATTGGTGCCCTGATGTGTCGAGTGAGTCAGGGAAGTGTAGGAGGATTTTTTTTTTTTTTTATACGAGGAAGAAGGAACCAAAGGCCATGGGCCGCAGTAACAGTTCCCTCCAAGAGAAAAACAAAATACAAGAGAGAGCCAAATTCAAGATCCGATCATTTTGAGATGCCTGGACACACTGCGTTTGAAAGACTGGAGATCATAGGCAGCAGGAAATAGAGATACAGGGAGACAGTTCCAGAGCTGACCTGTTGCATAAATGAAAGACTGGGAGTAACGGTTAACTCTTGCATTAGAGAGTTGGACAGAAAAGGGATGAGAGTTTGCTGCCAGACTGGTGCTACGCGCCCGTCGTAGAGGTGGAGGAATGCAAGCAGACAGTTCAGCAGAGCAGTGACCATTAAAGTAGCGATAGAAAAGAGATAAAGATGCAACAGTGCGGCGAAGAGACAGAGGTTGAAGGGAGTCAGTAAGAGGAGGAGAGTTAATGAGACGAAAAGCCTTTGACTCCACCCTATTGAGAAGAGCTGCATGTGGGGAGCCTCCCCACACATGAGAGTTGTACTCCACACAGGGGCGGATAAAACCTCTGTATAGAGTCAACAATTGTGCAGGGGTAAAGAAAGAGCGGAGTCGGCTTAACACACCCAATCTCTTGGAAGCAGATTTTACAAGAGATGTAATATGGTCTTTCCAAGATAAGTCCCGAGTAAATGAAACCCCAAGCATGTTCAAGGATGATGCAGGATTAAGCTGAATATTATTAAACATTAATGGGTATACCTGTGGAAGATTTTGTCGGGTTGATAGGTGTAAGAACTGAGTCTTAGATGCATTAAAGACAACCATATTATTTTTACCCCAGTCAGCGATACGAGCCAAGTCAGACATTAGGTGTGTCATAGCCTCATCCCTTGTTTCTTGAAGTAACTGCTGAGATGGGCGTTGCGGGAACCGAATGGAAACGTGAAGGGTGGAGTCATCAGCGTATGAGTGGATAGGGTTAGATGTACAGCTTAGAAGATCATTGATGAATAAAAGGAAGAGAGTTGGTGATAGGACAGAGCCCTGAGGAATACCACTGCTGATAGATCTAGGAGAAGAACGATGGCCGTCTACAACAGCGGCTATAGAATGACCAGAAAGGAAGCTAGCGATGAAGGCACAGATAGAAGGATAGAAACCGTAGGAGGGCAGTTTGGAAATTAAAGATTTATGCCAGACTCGATCGAAAGCCTTTGAGATGTCAAGTGCAATGGCAAAGCTTTCGCCAAAGTCCCGAAAGGAGGATGACCAGGAGTCTGAAAGGTAGGTGAGAAGATCGATAGTGGAGCGTCCCTGACGGAACCCATACTGACGATCGGAAAGAAGGTTGTGATAGGAAAGATGCCTTAAAATTTTTCTATTAAGAATTGACTCGAAAACTTTTGAAATACAGGACGTTAAAGCAATTGGACGATAGTTGGAGGGTTGGGAGTGGTCACCCTTCTTTGGGACTGGCTGAATGAGAGCAAACTTCCAGCAAGAAGGAAAGGTACAAGTTGACAGACAAAGGCGAAAGAGTTTGCCTAGGCAGGGTGTAAGCACAGAAGCACAGTTCTTGAGAACAACAGGAGGGACCCCATCAGGCCCATATGCCTTGTTAGTGCTGAGGCCAGTGATGGCAGAAAATACATCAACTGAAGAAATTTTAATGTCAGCCATGAGGAAGTCAGAGGGGAGAAGTGATGGAGGAACAGCACCGGAATCGTCTAAGGTGGAATTGGAGGAGAAAGTCTATGCAAAGAGATCTGCTTTATCAGTAGAAGAAATAGCTACAGAACCATCAGAGTAGAAAAGAGGAGGGAAGGATGATGAGGTAAAGTTGTTAGAAAGATTTTTGGCAAGGTGCCAGAAGGAGAGGGAAGAATTCGAGTTGGAGAGTTGAGAGCATTTAGTATGGATGAAATTATTTTTAGTAGAGCGAAGAACAGACTTAGCACGATTCCGGGCAGAAACGTAAAGATGATGTGATTCAGGGGTGGGTTGGCTCCGGTACCTTTTGTAGGCCTTCTCCTTGTTGTGGACAGCATTAGAACAAGCGTGATTAAACCAAGACTTTCTTGCGTTAGTCAAAGGATATGAGAAAGGAATGTATGCTTCCATGCCCGAGAGAATAACCTCCGTAATGCGCAAGGCACACTCAGATGGCTCCCGGCCATGGAAGCAATAATCATTCCAGGGAAAATCAAAAAAGTACTGCCTGAGGGCCTCCCAGTTCGCGGCTCCAAAATGCCACAGACGACGTTTCCCTGGAGGGTCCACAGGCCGTACCGGAGTGATAGGACAGGTTAAGGTAATAAGGTTGTGATCGGAGGAGCCCAACGGAGAGAAAAGATTAACAGAGTAAGCAGAAGGATTAGTTGTGAGGAAGAGGTCAAGTATGTTGGAGCTCTCTCCAAGGCGGTCAGGGATACGGGTAGGGTGCTGTACAAGCTGCTCTAGGTCATTAAGGATTGAAAAGATGTAGGCTTGTTCACCAGGTGGATCCGTGAAAGGAGAGGAGAGCCAAAGGTGGTGGTGAACATTGAAATCTCCAAGAATGGAGATTTCAGAGAAAGGAGAAATGGACAGAATGTGTTCCATCGTAGAAGTAAGACAGTCGAAGAATTTTTGATAGTCAGTAGAATTAGGGGATAAGTAAACAGCACAGATATATTTAGTCAGAGTATGACAGGAAAGCCGAAGCCAGAGTGTGGAGAATTCAGAAGAATCAAGTTCAGGAACACGAGAGCAAGATAAGTCGTTGCGTATGTATACACAACAGCCACCTTTGGCTTTGAAATGAGTATAGAGAAAGTAGGAGGATACAGAAAAGGGTTTGCTGTCGGTTGCCTCAGACAGCTGAGTCTCCGTTAGAAAAAGAAGGAGAGGTTTAGAGGAGGAGAGGTGGTGCTCAACAGAACGAAAGTTAGATGAAAGGCCGCGAATGTTGCAGAAATGAAGAAGAAGAGAGTCAGACAGTGGTTCCAGGCACCTCGAGTCGTCACCGGGAGAGGGGCAGATGGCGGGGGCATTTATGGTCCCCCCCCCCCTGGGGACTCCGAGGCTTGATTAGTAGACGCCATTTTTGTTGATTTTTGAATAGAAAGTGTAGTGTGTACTGTGCATGTAGTTTGGTGAAGATAGTTAGAGAAATTTGTACTGGAGAGCATGCTGGCCTACTCTCTATGTAATTGAGACACTGGAAAAGTTCAGCAAAGGGGGATGGTCAGGAACTAGTCCTGAGGGCTGATGAAACGGGAGCTCCAGCTCTCCCTGTCATCAGCTTTCCATCCACCTCGGGAGTACTGCCCTGCTCGACTGGTGCTACAGTCTACTCTTCAGTCTAGTGGATTAATAATAAAAGAAGCAAATAGATAAAGATTGTATATATATTGTTACGGAACAGAGAAAGATAATGTACACTTTAAGTGAGAATACTAAAAATCACTACTGTCCCGTAAAGTTCCAGGGTCAAAACAAAAGAGTTAGGTAAAATTACAAGTTAAAGTTTAATGCTCAAACTAACAACAAAACATTCAGGACTCATAAGGGTAATGTAATGTCAAAAAAAAGTTAAATATATGAATAACTGCAATTGCCTCTATTATCACGAAATTTGCAAGAGTAAATTTATCTAAGTAAGCCCTGATAAAATGAAAATACCAGATAATACTCGGTGAATGCAAGATATATTATTACAGATACAAAATATTATTAATAAGGGCTGACACCCAAAACACATGAATCACAAAAACCCCACTAGGCCCACGAATTAACACCTTATGCTATACAGTACAAGAAAAAATGTAATAACACTTATACTCAAATTACACAGCTGCTAGATGGTTGGAGACTTCCTGAGCACTCACAATAATAACAACTGTACAGGGGAGGACAGAGATGTGAACAAAATGAGGAGTAGATCTAAGTGGCAATAATGCAGAGACTGAGCTCATTATATAGGGGCCGGCAGAGCTTGATACAACTTGTAAGAAGGACGCGCAAATGAAGCCATGGGGACAAAGAGTTGACAATCCTGCTCTGAACAACAGGAAGAACGACTTACTCTACTATAAGGGAGGAGGGGGGGAGTGAGGTAGAACACGCTCGTGATCAAACATGCAGCATACTGTACGTTAGAATTACACAAAGGATGATGAAATCATAGGCTATGTAACACCTCCCCACAAAGAAAAAGAAATTTACAAAGGAAATTTCTTATTACTCTAAAACAATGTGTCTAAAGTCTAGATAAGCAATCTGCAATAACATTTTCTTTCCCCTTGACATGTTGTATGTCTAATGAATACTCCTGAAGAAGTAGACTCCATCTTGTCAATCTCTGATTTTTATCTTTAAACTTACTAAGGAATTTCAGTGGGTTATGATCGGTATAAATGACTATGGGGTCAAAACCAGAACACAAATAAAATGAAAAATGCTGTAAACCCAAAATCAAGGCCAAAAGCTCTTTCTCAATAGTTGAGTAGTTCTTTTGAGGTGGAGTGAACTTCTTATTGTAATAAGATACAGGGTGTTCAATACCCTGATAATCCTCTTGCAGCAAAACAGCTCCAGCTCCTGTATCACTTGCATCAAGAGCCATCTTAAAAGGCTTAGCAAAATTTGGAGTAGCGAGCACTGGCTGACTTAATAGGATAGCTTTAAGTTTGCTGAAAGAGGATTCACAGTTATCGGTCCAGACAAATTTAACTCCCTTTTTCAGTAGGTCTGTAAGTGGTGATACAAGAACTGAAAAGTTAAGAACAAATCTCCGGTAATAACCTACCATTCCCAAAAATCTTTGTAGCTCTTTCCTACTTTTAGGTCTGGGAAGATCACTTATAACCTGAACCTTAGCTCCTGGTGGTGCAACGTGTCCATCACCAATTACGTACCCAAGGTACTGAACTTTAGCTTGACCAAACTCACACTTTGATAAATTAGCTACAAGATTAGCCTGAACCAAACGCTCAAGAAATTTACTGACATGGCATAGGTGATCTTTCCAGTTGTCACTGAAGATTAATACATCATCAATATAAACAACACACCCTGCCAAACCCTCTGTTACAACATTCCTGAGCTTCTGAAAAGTGGCTGGTGCATTCTTCATACCATATGGCATTACAGAACATGCAAAAGTCTTTCCTAGTGTTACAAAACATGAGATCTCCCTAGCACGTTCAGTCATAGGTACTTGCCAGTATCCCTTTAACAAATCAAACTTACTTATGTACCTAGCCTTTCCGATCTTGTCTATGCAATCTTCCACGCAAGGGAGAGGGTAAGTGTCTGTTTTGGTTATCTGATTAACACGTCTGTAGTCGATGCAAAGCCGCTGTGACCCACCTGGCTTAGGGACTAGAGTGACAGGAGAACTCCACTCGCTCTGACAGGGCTCAATCATCTTGTGGTCCAACAGGTAGCCAAGCTCCTTCTCGATGAGAGGAACTTTCACTGGGTTCACACGGTAAGGAGGCAATTTAAATGGCTTTGCGTCTCCAACATCGACATCATGCATCAACACAGTGGTTCTTCCTGGAGTAGCACGGAACACTTGCGGGTACTCCTGCAGTAATGCCAAAAACTCCTGCCTTTCCTTGGGAGCTAGATGAGAAAGCTTAGTCTGGAGATCATTCATGATATCAGGATTCTTCCCCAAACTATCACTCAGGCTCATGCTGCATGGGAGAACTTCACTTGCAGACTTGGGTGGAACAGCTACAGTGCAGACTGGGTTATTTTCGTCCCGCCTGTGATATAACTTTAGCATGTTGATGTGACAAAGTTGTTTGTTCTTTCTACGATCTGGTGTGGCGATGACATAGTTGACATCACTGAGTTTCTTCTCCACGAAATAAGGGCCACTAAACTTGGCTTGAAGAGGTTGCCCATGAACTGGTAACAGAATCAAAACCTGATCTCCTGGCTGAAAGTGGCGTAACCTGGACTTCTTATCATACCAAGTCTTCATCTTCTCCTAAGCAGCTCCTAAATTCTCTCTCGCCAGCTGTAAAGCAGTGGACAGCCGTTCCTTAAACTTCATCACATACTCCAGCAGGTTGACGTCATCTTCCTCCGACAGCCAGCATTCCTTGAGTAACTTAAGGGGTCCTCTTACTTCATGGCCAAACAGTAGTTCAAAGGGTGAGAAGCCCAGTGATTCATTTGGAGATTCTCTTGCGGCAAATACAACAAATGGAAGACCTTTATCCCAGTCTTTCTGATGTTCCAAACAGTATTTCTTGAGCATCGATTTGAGAGTTTGATGATATCTCTCCAACGCTCCTTGGGTCTGGGGATGGTAAGCTGAAGACGTGATCTGGGTGATGCCCAACTCTTTCAGAGACTGCTTGAAAACATTTGACATGAAATTACTTCCCCGGTCTGACTGTACCTCCTTGGGCAGACCAAACTTTGTGAAGAACCCTAGCATTTCCTTAACCACGTTCTTTGCTGAGATATTGAAATCTAAGTGGAATGGCTTCAGGATAACGAGTAGCCATATCAATCAGGGTCAACACATAAGAAAATCCTGAAGAAGTCTTAGGAAGAGGGCCCACAATATCCACCAACACACGGGTGAAAGGCGCCTCAAAAGGAGGAATCGGAACTAGAGGTGCAACCTTTTCGGTCTGATTACACTTCCCCACAACTTGACAGGTGTGACAAGACTTACAATACCAGGAAACATCCCTGAAGATACCTGGCCAGTAGAAGTGTTTCAAAATGCGTGCCACAGTCTTCCTCACTCCAAGGTGTCCTGCCAAACTGGAATCATGAGCCACTCGAATGATATCCTGCCTACAAACACGAGGGATGACAACTTGATGTACAACCTCCCACTCACAGTCGGCTGATGCTGTTGGGGGTCTCCACTTCCCCATAAGTACTCCTGACTTTATATAATAACAAGTAGAAGCACCAGCTGACTCTTCCTCACTGCAAGCAGAGTTAGCTAGACCTTTCAACTCAGGGTCAGCAACCTGCAACTCAAACCAACTCTTGACGAGACAAATTATCAACACTACGGGGTACTGCCTCATCTGGTGAGTGGTCCAAATTAGCAAGAAAAGTGTCAGCTAGGATAACATCATCATCATCATTATCCTCTAAGTCACCAGTAACTTTAGACTTAGCCCTAGTGACAGCACATGCAGAGAACACATCAGGGACATCACAATCCTGGGCCGCAGCCACTGGCTTACTAGACAACTGAGGAGCTGGACACAATTGACTTCCACCAATATCATTTCCAAGTAAGAAAGTTACACCTGACATTGGGAGTGTCTCAACCAACCCAACCATAACGGAACCATTAACAAAACCAGACTCTAAATTCACTCTGCACAGAGGGACAGAGAAGTAATTATTCCCTACACCTTGTAAGATTACAGTTTCATCAGAGGAATTAACATTAGAGCCTAGAACACTGGTCAGCATAAGGGATTGGCAAGCACCTGTATCACGATATATTTTAACTGATTTCCTGTCATTACTGTCCAGAGGACTGACAAAACCATCAGACAGGAAATTAGCACATGAACTCTTGAGAGTGTCACCCACGTTACTGCTCAAAAGAGGAGCTTCATCATGAGGATTTAATTTACCCCTCAAAGCAGGTTCAGTTAACTCAGTTAAAGAATTCTGGGAACTCTCAAGAGTGGACACTAGACCAATTGACTGAATATTTAAAGACTCCTTTTTGTTCACATCACGCTGTCTCCTGAAACATTTCTCCGTAGTATGACCAAGCTTACTACAATAAGTACATTTACTTTTCTGAAATCTAGAGGTGAAGCTGGTATTTACTTCCTGAGAAACATCATCTTTATTCTCTCTCCTGTTACCTGTACTCTGAGTAGAGGCAATGTACTTACTCTCAGCTTTCCCTTTTACTCTAGAATATCTGTTGTGAGAACATATTCATCAGCTAAAACTGCAGCATCAGACAAATTATCTATTCTTTTCTCATCAAGATATAGGCTTACATCTTTATTTATACACCTTTTGAAGTCCTCCAGCAAAATCATCTGCTTAAATTTGTTAAAATCAGAATCCACATTCTTAGAATTTAACCACTGCTCTAACAGATCTTCTTTGATTTTTGCATACTCAACATGGGATTGCTTATCTTGCTTATAAGTTGTCCTAAATTTTACTCTATAGGCTTCAGGAACAAGCTCATAGGCCTTAAGAATCAAGCTCTTAACTACATCATAATTATCAGATTGATCCTGAGGCAAAGTTGCATAAGTTACTTGAGCTTTACCGGTGAGAACAGTTTGAAGGAGTACTGGCCAATACTCTTTGGGCCAATTAAAACCTGTAGCTACCCTCTCAAACAACTGAAAATACTTAGTTAAATCAGATTCATTAAAAGGAGGGACAAGTTTAACATTTTTAGCCACATCAAAATCATCAGAGCTAGATGATCCAGTTCCACCTTGTTTCATGCGATACTCATAGTCTGCCTGAATCCTAGCAATTTCAACTTGTGCCTCAGCCTCCTGAATACGAGCCTGAGACTCCGCCTCCTTAGCATTTGCCTGAAATTCATCCTCCTGAATACGAGCCTGAGACTCCGCCTCCTTAGCATTTGCTTGAAATTCAGCCTCCTTAGCACGAGCCTCCTTCAGAGCTAGCTGTAACTTAGCTAATTCAATCTGCGTTTGCTCATTTGGAGGAGTTACATTAAACAAGCTTTTATTAATCATGCCAACAATTTGATCTTTAGAATGATGAGAGTGAACTGCAATTCCCAATTGTTGAGCAACAAGCTTAAGTTCATTCTTTGTTCTGTTTTCTACATCAGACACTGTTTGCACATTTGACAAAAAATCTTTGGCTTCATCAAGCGTAGTAATAGTAGACATCATGAATAAATCACAGGCACAAATATCAAGCAATATCCTTATGATAATATCCTGAATATCCTGATAAGAGGTCCCCAAATTTATGTTACGGAACAGAGAAAGATAATGTACACTTTAAGTGAGAATACTAAAAATCACTACTGTCCCGTAAAGTTCCAGGGTCAAAACAAAAGAGTTAGGTAAAATTACAAGTTAAAGTTTAATGCTCAAACTAACAACAAAACATTCAGGACTCATAAGGGTAATGTAATGTCAAAAAAAGGTTAAATATATGAATAACTGCAATAGCCTTTATTAACACGAAATTAGCAAGAGTAAAAATATCTAAGTAAGCCCTGATAAAATGAAAATACCAGATAATACTCAGTGAATGCAAGATATATTATTACAGATTCAAAATATTATTAATAAGGGCTGACACCCAAAACACATGAATCACAAAAACCCCACTAGGCCCACGAATTAACACCTTATGCTATACAGTACAAGAAAAAATGTAATAACACTTATACTCAAATTACACAGCTGCTAGATGGTTGGAGACTTCCTGAGCACTCACAATAATAACAACTGTACAGGGGAGGACAGAGATGTGAACAAAATGAGGAGTAGATCTAAGTGGCAATAATGCAGAGACTGAGCTCATTATATAGGGGCCGGCAGAGCTTGATACAACTTGTAAGAAGGACGCGCAAATGAAGCCATGGGGACAAAGAGTTGACAATCCTGCTCTGAACAACAGAAAGAACGACTTACTCTACTATAAGGGAGGAGGGGGGGAGTGAGGTAGAACATGCTCGTGATCAAACATGCAGCATACTGTACGTAAGAATTACACAAAGGATGATGAAATCATAGGCTATGTAACAATATATATATATATATATATATATATATATATATATATATATATATATATATTGTTACATAGCCTATGATTTCATCATCCTTTGTATAATTCTAATGTACAGTATGCTGCATGTTTGATCACGATTCGCCTCTTGGCTTCCATAGTGACCAAGCTTCCGTGTTCTACCTCACTCCCCCCTTCTCCTCCCTTATAGTAGAGTAAGTCGTTCTTTCTGTTGTTCAGAGCAGGGGTGTCAATTTTTTTGTCCCCTATGGCTTCATTTGCGCGTCCTTCTTACAAATTGTATCAAACTCTGCATTAATTGCCACTTAGATCTACTCCTCATTTTGTTCACATCTCTGTCCTCCCCTGTACAGTTGTTATTATTTTTGTGAGTGCTCAGGAAGTCTCCAACCATCTAGCTGCTGTGTAATTTGAGCATAAGTGTTGTTACATTTTTTCTCGTACTGTATAGCATGGGGTGTTGATTCGTGGGCGTGGTAAGGTTTTTGTGATTCATGTGGAGTTTTTGATGTCAGCCATTGTTAATAATATTTTGTATCTGTAATAATATATCTTGCATTAACTGAGCATTATCCGGTTTTCTCATTTTATTAGGGCTGACTTAGATAAATTTACTCTTGCTAATTTCGTGTTAATAGAGGCTATTGCAGTTAACCATATATTTAACCTGTTTTTTGCCATTACATTATCCTTATGAGTCCTTAATGTTTAATTGTTAGTTTGAACATTAAACTTTAACTTGTAATTTTACCTAACTCTTTTGTTTTGAACCTGGAATTTTGCGGGACAGTAGTGATTTTAGTATTCTCACTTGAAGTGTTCATTATCTCTCTCTGTTCCGTAACAATATATATATATATATATGGGTGGTAACCATATAACGAAATTTTTGGCGCCTGGTGGTTTAGTGAGTAATTACGGTGCTCCAATCCGATTGAGCCGGTGAAGGTTTATATCCAAGGAGTGGTTGGGGATTATTGCTCACGTAATGTCACTCAGGCATGAATGATGCTGGTTACTCTCATCTTAAATGACAGGACCAACTTACCTAGCCCTGGGCTCCTACGCTCCTCATGGGTAATGTAGGATTGGATTATGAATGAATGAATAAATGAATTATTATTGGTGGAGTGGGGTGTAGTCTTTAACAAGACAAAAACATCTGACCCGCCAGGTACTGGTGGTAATCTATCAATATACATAACATCATTTGTCAAGAAGTCAAGAAAAGAGAAGAAAAATGAGGAGGTTCGTGTGGGGTACAGTCTTGTTAACCTGATCGTACCTTGTGAGGCTAACAAGGATGGTTTTGTACCTCCACTGTGCGGGCTTAACATGTATTTAACCCTCTGGCAAGGATTTAACACATGTGTTTAACCTCTTGCAAGGATTTAACACTTGTGTTAAACCTCTTGCAAGGATTTAACACGTGTCAAACTTCTTGCAAGGATTTAACAAACGATTTTAACTTGTGGGGGATGTTAGAAGTGTTTAACCTCTGGGTGGGGCCATTCAGTGTTTTTCTTACTGGTTTGAGGCCAACATCTTGCGTTTTAATCCATCGTCATTTTTGACAAGGGACAGCACCAGGTCATGGTGGCGGGCGAGTGTGTTGGTCAGATCTGCGTTGGACCTGTGCAGGTCACTCATGGCCCAGTGCAGACCTTGGTTTTTGGCCACCAGAGCTCCAATCTGGTCTTTGTGTCGTGTGATGGTGTCGAGGTGGGTCCTGAGGGCGTGTAGTAGTATTAGTTGCTCCGTAGGCAGTCTGGCCAAACAGCCCTGAGTCCCTTAGGAAGGCCATGGCTGAGACCGGGCTTTCCCACAGAGCTCTCAAAGAGTGTATATTGTGTTGTTGGCGTAGGTGATTGTGTGCAATGAAGTCTTCCTTAACCCGTCACGTCCCGAGGTTTTCCGCACCTCCGACATCCCCCAGTCCCGAGGTATTTCCGATTTTTTTTTTTTTGGCTAAAACCTTCGCTTTTGGTGAGAAACATCGAAAAATCATAGAGAAATCGCTCACCTGAGGTTTAAAGTGCCCAATCCAGGTAGGAGTTCCTCCTTACCTGAGTGGGTTTTCTAACATGCTGGCACCAAAGAAAACGAGTTCTATGGGAGGGTAACTATTTTATCCACTCATAAACGGTATTTATTATTTACTTGGTACGATTGTATATGTAGTATGACAGTATATTGGTTTTTAAGCAGTAATAAAGGCATTATAAGCATTGTTTCACTCACTAACTAATCACCATACCTGACCTATTTTTGCCACACTACCTGATCATTATTTCTGGCTGTTTCTTCTTCTAATGCTATGTAAACATTGTCCTCCACATTGTCATCGATTGGGGAATCACTCTGGCCCTGAATAACTTTACTAGCCAGGTCACTGGTAACAGGTCCTTTGCCAAGACAATGGCGTGAGGGGGGGAGGGGGGAGGTTATGCAGTGTAAGGCATTGTCCCTGCTTGGTATCTTGTACAGGAATAGAGGAAGGTGTCCCGTGTATACATACGAAAAATCACGTGCGAAAATTGAAAATTGTGCAAATTAGGTACCTTGCAATTGCACGACGTACTGGTACGTCGCCGGGACTGGCAAATGCAAATCGTGGTGACGTACCCATACGTCGTCGGGACGGGGCGGGTTAATGTGCTTAATAGTATGGGGTGCTGTGTTGCATCCTGGACAGGCATCAGCGACGAAGTCATCCGGCCTCTTCTGGTAGCTTAAGAGGGCTGGATGGTGCCCACATCTCAGCCTGACCAGGTGGACCCTGTCCTCACGAGGGAGATAGGATTCAGAAGGGTGGATGTCAGGAGGCCGTGCATGCAGCTGTGTGTTGTCTTTAAGTGACTGAATGGAGTGGCGAGTGATCTGAGTGTGGATATGCTTCTGGAAGCTGGTCTGAGGTGGGCAAGGGGGGAGAGATGACAGTGTTTGTGTATGGTATCATGTGCTGGGTGTTGTTTTGATGTTCCTTGGTGTGGGTGGACGTGCTGCCATGTAATATAGTGGATGTTGTGGGTTTGTGGAGGCTGCAGCAAGAAACTGGGTGCCTCTCTTGTCTAGGTGATCCTTGACTGTGAGGACTTTGGTTTCTTGATGTTGGTGGTCTGTGGGTGTAATAGCTGTGCAGCCCGTGATTATTTTTAGGGCCTTGTTCTGTATGGTCTGTAGAGTGTTGTAGTGTGTTTTGGTGAGGTTAGAAGCCCAGGCAGGGCTTGCATAATTCATCACTGAACATATGTATTGTTTGTATACTGTGGTGGTGGTTTCTTTGTTGTGTCAGAATGTTGTATGGGCAAGTGACCTCAAAGCATTGAGTCTTGGTGTTATTTTATTTTTAATGTTTGTGATGTGTTGTTTAAATGACATTGATGTATTGTATGTTATACCAAGGATTTTGTGTGTGTATGTGTGTGTGTGTGGTAGGGGAGTGTTGTTTATGGTGAGGTGTGGGATGTGACTGTGTTCTGCTGTCCAGTTTGTGAGAAGGGTCACTAGATTTGGCTGGGGCTATTTTGAGTCTGTTTGTGGTGAACCATTCGTGTAGTGTGTTGAGGTAAGGTTGAATGATGTGTGCAGTTGTGTTTGTGTTTTGGTGCGTACATGTAGGTGTTATATCATCTGCATAGGAAGCTATGTGTATCTGTGGTGTGTGGGGTGTGGGTATGTCGTGGATGTATAGGTTAAAGAGTGTAGGGGACAAAACAGATCCTTGGGGGACGCCGTTTGTGAAGTTTCTGATGTTAGAAGACTGACCGGCAAATGTTACGTGTGCACATCTGCCTGCTGAGTAGTTTGCCAGTCATCTTTTTGTGTTATTGTGCATGTTTGTGTTGAGTATTTTTTTTTTTTTTTTTGTGAAGTTGTGGCTGGGGATGGCATCAAAAGCTTTGCTAATGTCTAGTGTAATTAGGAGTGTTCTGTGTGGTGACCTAGCTGAATTCATGCCATCGAAAACTCTCTGTGTAAGGTGTGTAAGAAGGGTGTTTGTGGAGTGTAGTGGCCTAAAGCCATGTTGTGACTGGGCTAGGGGAATGTGAGGTGTGACTAGTTGTAGTACCAGTCGTTCAGTGACTTTAGAGGGGGTGCAGAGGAGTGTAATGGGGTGATGTGAGGAGGGTAACGTGGGGTCTTTGTTGGGTTTAGGGATAGTGATGATAATGCCATGCTTCCAGATGATGGGAATTATGTTGTGTGAGTAGCTGTTGTTTGATATGTTAGTGAGTGCTTGTATGCTTTGTGGTCCTGGGTGTTTAAGGTGAATGTTGCTTATGTTGTCTGGTCCACAAGCAGATGAGTGCTTGAGGTTGTTAATGATGTGCTTCGTCTGGTTGTAGGTGAAAGGTGCGTAATGTGGGTCTGTGGGGAACTGTCTTTTACGTCGGATGATACGTCGGTCTTCGGGATGGGGGTTTAGATGGCTAACTTGTGAAAAGTGATTGATGTGAGTGTTTGCTTGTTGTTTGTTTGAGGGTATGGTGTCTGCTGTTGTGATGGCAGTGTGTGATTGTGTGGTGTTGCTGTTGGAAAGTGTGATGCTGTTTAGTGTTTTGTAGAGTTTGCAATGTTTGTTTTGTGGTCAAGTGTTTGGAGGTAATTTTTCCAGTTTAGTGTTTGCTGTTCTGATATTTTATTGTTTATTTGAGTGTTGAGTTCTTGTATTTGTTGTATGGTGTCTTGTGTATGGGGTGTTGGGGAGTGTCTCAGTGTGTCCCGTTGTCTGATGAGGCCTTGAATTTCTGGTGTAAAGTTGGTGTTGTGTCTCTTATTGTTGCCTCTAGGGATGTGTCTTTTGTCTGCGTTTTGTATAATTGTATTGAAAGTGTGCACAGTGGTGTTGATGTTTGTGATGGGTGTACTGTTTAGTGTTTCAAAACGTTGTTCTGTTTCAGTTACAAAGGCCTCCTAGTTGGCTTTTCTATAATTAGTGTATGTGTGTTTGTGGCCAGCTGGGGTGATTCTGATTTTGGTAGTGATGATGATTGGGAGGTGATCAGAACCTAGGGTTTTGACCACTCTCCATGATGTAGTGGGGGAGAGGTTTGGGGAGCAGAAGGTGATGTCTGGAGATGATGGGAGGAAGAGAGCTTGGTGTGGGATATGAGTATGTTGGTTTAGATTGTTCAGTATGAAAAGATGATCTGCCTGGTATTGTAGTACAAGCCCTCTGTCTGTGTCAGGGTTTTTGACATGCCAGGTCGACGACCTGGCGTTGAAATCACCACCCAGGATGATGTTGGGTATGTTAGTGATGTGGTGTATCTGTGGAGAGTAATTGTGTGGTACTGTGGGGGACGATTGGGGGGGAATATATGTGTTAGCGATTGTTATGAGTGATTTGTTACCAGTGTGTATTTTAACTGATTGTATTTCTGTTGTGGTGTCATGTGGGGGGAGAAGTGACTTTGTGTGTGCACTGGTATCTGCAAAGTTGATGGCATGTTTGTGATGGTGGATGGCTTCATCTCGCTGGCCCACAGCACGCCTGTGTGCGGCCATGGCCTGTTGATGATGTGACAGCAGTGTGGCCAGCTGCCGCTGCTGATCATCCCGCTCCTCCTGCAGCTGCTGCGCCTCCTTCTCCTCACGAGACGCCCTGGCCTGCTGTGGCGCCTCGCCGTGGGGCTGAGCCTGCTGCCACAGCATCTGTATCCACCGATCCCTGGACTCCCGGGACGTCCCTCAGAATGGACTCCATCTCGACGCCCCTGGCCTTGTGGTGACTGAGGTCCTCCAAGGCCTGGCCGTGGCGCACCTCCCACTCCTCCCTGGCCCTCACAGCCTCCTCCAGCAGGGATTCAGCCTGCTACCTCCTCCGCCTTTCGGCATCGTGCTGCTGAAGGGAGTGCTGCAGACGCTGACTGGCGTCCTGGTGGAGGCCTTGGAGGGCCTGCAGTGCCTGGGTCAGCTCTTCAGCACGTGCCTGATGGGCCTCCCTCTCGGCCTCCACTTCCTGATGGCGACGTTGCCAAGGTCCCTGACGGCCTCCGCCAGCAGCCCCTCCACCTCCCCTCGCCGCCTCTGCTTATGCTGGTGGCGCTGCAGGTGGTCGGCGTGGGCTCAGTGCGTCCGCGTGGAGGCCCTTGTCTTTTAGCTCCTGTCGCAGGGAGTCCAGGTGGCGGGTGAGGTGGTCATTCTCCGCCTCCTACGAGAGGAGAGCCTGTGGTGAGGCCTCGTCCGCCTCCGACACCCGCCGCTGCCTGGCCTCTCGTCGGAGGGAGCGGTTGGAGTCCCTGAGCCGGTAGTTCTGCCGCGAGAGGGCCTACACCACCGCCTCCTGACGCTTGACTTCCTGTTGGAGGTGCTGGAGGCGACCCCGACCTGCCTCGGCCCCCCGCACCAACGCCCCCCACACCACCGCCACCACCACCGCCACACCAAGCCGGTACACCATTTTTTTTCAGGACTTTAAAGATTAAAGGATTAGATTAAGTAATTTTAGATGATGTGGTGGTTTGTGTAGGTGGAAGGGAGAATTCTGAGGGAAGTGAGGTGGTGAGGGGAAGAGGAGAGGAAGGAAGGGGAAAGGAGAGAGAAAGAAGAGAGGAAGAGAGAGGAAGTGGCAGAGAGAGGAAGGAAAGGGAAAGGAGAAAGAGAGAGAGGAAGGAACGGGGAAACGAGAGGCGTCATTTTATCTATCTGTTTATCTGTTCAGTTATCTATGTATCTATTGGTCATAACGCAGTACGAGCAATGTGTGTGTGCGTGTGTGTGTGAGTTTGTGTGTGTGTGTGTGTGAGTTTGTGTGTGTGTGTGTGTGTGTGTGTGTGTGTGTGTGTGTGTGTTTTGTCCCACGTCCATGGTGTGTTTCTGAACTGTAGCAGACATTTAAAGTACGTGCTTGTATGTCTCTTCCTAGGCTTGCCTATGTTTTCACCCTGTTTGTTTTACTGCTGGCACAGTCGTATATAGACTCTATCAAACATAGGCACTATCGTTACAACATTTCCACTGTCACATGCATCACTCTTCCTACAGACAACCTTTCTTCATTTGTACTTTGCCAGCATGAAGAAGGGTAATTGTCGCTTTCTTCCCTCCGAGGTGAACGTCCGGTGGAGTTCATATGGAGTGATACAGATAAAGATATAGACCTGAAGGGGATTTTTCTGAAGTTAATACCACCTTCTCATACTGAATGAATTTATTAAGGCCATATCTGTCCCAACCAGTTAAAAAAAAATGTCTCCTGAGTTAAGTATAGGATCCTTTGACAGTAGGAAAGATGAAAGAAAACCATCATAGCAATGAAAAGGTAAATATCCCATATCTAAGAGTACTCTGCGCCGACATATGACTAATGTGTTTTAGTTACATCCCAACTGAAAATAATACTACTGCGTTCTTTTAACCTTCCCTTGGCCTAAAATTGCCATCTCTCCATCTAGAATGATGAGATATAACAACACATGCTACTCATGGAAAAGTCCTATAGTTATGTTTTTGAAACTTAGCGCTGTCTTTCTCTTCCTGTAAATTACGAGAAATAGCCTGCTTAAGGATGAAATAATGGGCAAGGTTAAGGTAAAAGAAAAAAAATTACAATAAACAGGTGGCAATGGTAGTCTCCACTTTCTCACCGGCTTATTCATCCTCTGTCTTCATCCTTCCTTCCCTCAACGTTTTCCTTTTAAATTAATCTATCATGTTTTTCAATCGTCTCCTTCTCACAAAACAACACTATCCGTCTATCTATCTATCCATCTATCTACTTATATATCAATTGTCAGAGTCCTTACTCGGGGATGGGTGGTCACAAATAAATCGGCACTTCTCCGCCATCAGGCTGCCCTTCCTTCAGTTCGCTACACCGTCAGTAATATACCGTACCTCTCCATCTTTTGGGCTCTCCCTTTCCGCTACATGTCACACTTTCCTAGTCCAACTCTCACCACCCATTCTATCCCCACGACCAAACCATATCTGGGTAAGCTACTTCTCTTCTACTACTTTCCAACACTCACCATTCTTTCTCATCAAATTAACTCCCTCACCTTCTAATTCATTCAGTGTCGGCCTCCTTCATTCCTTCGGTGGTATCCTTCTCACTAAGGTGTGTCTTCACTGACGGCCACCTAATAAAAACGTTCCTCTTTGTCATTTCTCTTCTTCCTCTTGTTAATACTCATTAAAGTTTTCATTTGTTCTTTCAGTTTTCATCAACGTCGCTCTTTGACCTCTCTCTCTCTCTCTCTCTCTCTCTCTCTCCCCAGTATTTCACTGGTTATTTTGAGAAAAACTGTAAAAGGCTTCAATTTTTTGTTTCTCGGTAAATTTATCCTAAACATTCAGTTCGCTATCAGAGAGAGAGAGAGAGAGAGAGAGAGAGAGAATTCAGGCTTGTTTCTTAAGCATATATATATATATATATATATATATATATATATATATATATATATATATATATATATATATGTTAAATAAAATCAAAATGACTCATCCCGATTATGGTGTAACTAAAAAAGAAAATGTCTTTAGCGTTTTTTGATATCTTCGTCTATCTATAATTTTTCTTTTCTTTTTCTTCTGTTTTTCTATAATTGGCAAACTGAGATGGTTTAAAAAATTATCTTGATTTTCCGAGGAGTAGACTGTAGCAGAGAGGAGTAGACTGTAGCACCAGTCGAGCAAGGCAGTACTCCCGAGGTGGATGGAAAGCTGATGACAGGGAGTGCTGGAGCTCCCGTTTCATCAGCCCTCAGGACTAGTTCCTGACCATCCCCCTTTGCTGAACTTTTTCAGTGTCTCAGTTACACAGAGAGTAGACCAGCATGCTCTCTAGTACAAATTTCTCTAACTATCTTCACCAAACTACATGCACAATACACAATACACTTCCTATTCAAAATTTACCAAAAATGGCGTCGTTTTATCAAGCCTCGGAGTCCCCAGGGAGGGGGGGACCATAAATGCCCCCACCATCTGCCCCTCTCCCGGTGACGACTCAAGGTTCCTGGAACCACTGTCTGACTCTCTTCTTCTTCATTTCTGCAACATTCGCGGCCTTTCCTCTAACTTTCGCTCTGTTGAGCACCACCTCTCCTCCTCTAAACCTCACCTTTTTCTAACGGAGACTCAGCTGTTAGAGGCAACTGACAGCAAACCCTTTTCTGTATCCTCCTACTTTCTCTATCCTCATTTCAAAGCCAAAGGTGGCTGTTGTGTATATATACGCAACGACTTATCTTGCTCTCGTGTTCCTGAACTTGATTCTTCTGAATTCTTCACACTCTGGCTTCGGCTTTCCTGTCATTCTGTGACTAAATATATCTGTGCTGTTAACTTATCCCCTAAT
Organism: Coenobita brevimanus; assembly: GCF_032717465.1. Taxonomy (NCBI): domain Eukaryota; kingdom Metazoa; phylum Arthropoda; class Malacostraca; order Decapoda; family Coenobitidae; genus Coenobita; species Coenobita brevimanus. The sequence continues at coordinate 22,194,232 of NC_137031.1, forward strand.
TCTACTGACTATCAAAAATTCTTCGACTATCTTACTTCTACGATGGAACACATTCTATCCATTTCTCCTTTCTCTGAAATCTCCATTCTAGGAGATTTCAATGTTCACCAACACCTTTGGCTCTCCTCTCCTTTCACGGATCCACCTGGTGAACAAGCCTACATCTTTTCTATCCTTAATGACCTAGAGCAGCTTGTACAGCACCCTACCCATATCCCTGACCGCCTTGGAGAGAGCTCCAACATACTTGACCTCTTCCTCACAACTAATCCTTCTGCTTACTCTGTTAATCTTTTCTCTCCGTTGGGCTCCTCCGATCACAACCTTATTACCTTAACCTGTCCTATCACTCCGGTACGGCCTGTGGACCCTCCAGGGAAACGTCGTCTGTGGCATTTTGGAGCCACAGACTGGGAGGCCCTCAGGCAGTACTTCTTTGATTTTCCCTGGAATGATTATTGCTTCCATGCCCGGGAGCCATCTGAGTGTGCCTTGCGCATTACGGAGGTTATTCTCTTGGGCATGGAAGCTTACATTCCTTTCTCATATCCTTTGACTAACGCAAGAAAGCCTTGGTTTAATCACGCTTGTTCTAATGCTGTCCGCAACAAGGAGAGGGCCTACAAAAGGTACCGGAGCCAACCCACCCCTGAATCACATCATCTTTACGTTTCTGCCCGGAATCGTGCTAAGTCTGTCCTTCGCTCTACTAAAAATAATTTCATCCATACTAAATGCTCTCAACTCTCCAACTCGAATTCTTCCCTCTCCTTCTGGCATCTTGCCAAAAATCTTTCTAACAACTTTACCTCATCATCCTTCCCTCCTCTTTTCTACTCTGATGGTTCTGTAGCTATTTCTTCTACTGATAAAGCAGATCTCTTCGCACAGACTTTCTCCTCCAATTCTACCTTAGATGATTCCGGTGCTGTTCCTTCATCACTTCCCCCCTCTGACTTCCTCATGGCTGACATTGAAATTTCTTCAGTTGATGTATTTTCTGCCATCACTGGCCTCAGTACTAACAAGGCATATGGGCCTGATGGGGTCCCTCCTGTTGTTCTCGAGAACTGTGCTTCTGTGCTTACACCCTGCCTAGGCAAACTCTTTCGTCTTTGTCTGTCAACTTGTACCTTTCCTTCTTGCTGGAAGTTTGCTCTCATTCAGCCAGTCCCAAAGAAGGGTGACCACTCCCAACCCTCCAACTATCGTCCAATTGCTTTAACGTCCTGTATTTCAAAAGTTTTCGAGTCAATTCTTAATAGAAAAATTTTAAGGCATCTTTCCTATCACAACCTTCTTTCCGACCGTCAGTATGGGTTCCGTCAGGGACGCTTCACTGGCGATCTTCTCACCTACCTTTCAGACTCCTGGTCATCCTCCTTTCGGGACTTTGGCGAAAGCTTTGCCATTGCACTTGACATCTCAAAGGCTTTCGATCGAGTCTGGCATAAATCTTTAATTTCCAAACTGCCCTCCTACGGTTTCTATCCTTCTATCTGTGCCTTCATCGCTAGCTTCCTTTCTGGCCGTTCTATAGCCGCTGTTGTAGACGGCCATCGTTCTTCTCCTAGATCTATCAACAGTGGTGTTCCTCAGGGCTCTGTCCTATCACCAACTCTCTTCCTTTTATTCATCAATGATCTTCTAAGCTGTACATCTAACCCTATCCACTCATACGCTGATGACTCCACCCTTTGCCTTTCCATTCGGTTCCTGCAACGCCCATCTCAACAGTTACTTCAACAAACAAGGGATGAGGCTATGGCACACCTAATGTCTGACTTGGCTGGTATCTCTGACTGGGGTAAAAATAATATGGTTGTCTTTAATGCATCTAAGACTCAGTTCTTACACCTATCAACCCGACAAAATCTTCCACAGGTATACCCACTAATGTTTAATAATATTCAGCTTAATCCTGCATCATCCTTGAACATGCTTGGGGTTTCATTTACTCGGGACTTATCTTGGAAAGATCATATTACATCTCTTGTAAAATCTGCTTCCAAGAGATTGGGTGTGCTAAGCCGACTCCGCTCTTTCTTTACCCCTGCGCAATTGTTGACTCTATACAGGGGTTTTATCCACCCCTGTGTGGAGTACAACTCTCATGTGTGGGGAGGCTCCCCACATACAGCTCTTCTCAATAGGGTGGAGTCAAAGGCTTTTCGTCTCATTAACTCTCCTCCTCTTACTGACTCCCTTCAACCTCTGTCTCTTCGCCGCACTGTTGCATCTTTATCTCATTTCTACCGCTACTTTAATGGTCACTGCTCCTCTGAACTGTCTGCTTGCATTTCTCCACCTCTACGACGGGCGCGTAGCACCCGTCTGGCAGCAAACTCTCATCCTTTTTCTGTCCAACACTCTAATGCAAGAGTTAACCGTTACTCCCAGTCTTTCATTTATGCAACAGGTCAGCTCTGGAACTGTCTCCCTCTGTCTGTATTTCCTGCTGCCTATGATCTCCAGTCTTTCATACGCAGTGTGTCCAGGCATCTCAAAATGATCGGATCTTGAATTTGGCTCTTTATTGTATTTTGTTTTTCTCTTGGAGGGAACTGTTACTGCGGGCTCATGGCCTTTGGTTCCTTCTTCCTCGCATAAAAAAAAAAAAAAACTCTGCATTGTTTAAATTCCGTTTTTCCTCCTCGTCCTCCTCATTTCCCTCCTCCTCATCATAATTATTTTCCTCCTACTCCCTATCATCATCATCATCATCATCATCATCATCATCATCATCAACATGCAGCTGTTTTTCTCACGCTGTTTGTGTATGTTTATAAAAGGTCCGTATATCCATCTCTCTGTCAGTGTGTTAATATATATATATATATATATATATATATATATATATATATATATATATATATATATATATATATATATATGTTTTTATCTATTTATCACATTCAAGGTGATCGAAACAAAAGATACCCTCACCCTAACCCCCACTTACTCTCTTTCTCTCTCTCTCTCTCTCTCCTGTAGTCCTTCATTCCACTCCACACATTCCTCCCTTCCTCTTGATTACTTAGTATTCCAAGGCCACATAACATTTCCAGGCTCCTATGACCCACTCGCAGCTAATCAAGTTCGTCTGTCGTTAGTTAGAAAAGAATAATAGAGTTGTTCCGAAGACGACGTGGACACACACACACACACACACACACACGCAGAGAGAGAGAGAGAGAGAGAGAGAGAGAGAGAGCATCAAACTCTCACCCCATTTCTGTCCAACTCTCTAATGCAAGAGTTAATCGTTACTCCCAGCCCTTCATATATGCAACAGGTCAACTCTGGAACTGTCTTCCTCTGTCTGATTCCTACTGCCTATGATCTCCAGTCTTTCAAACTCAGTGTGTCCAGACAACTCGAAATGTACAGGTCTTGAATTTAGTTCTCTGTTATCTTGTTTTTGTTTGTTTGTTTTTTCTTGGAGGGTACAATTTGTGGGCTCCTGGCCTTTGGTTCCTTCTTCCTTGCTTAAAAGAATAAAAAGCTGGTGGCAGAGTCTGCACTTTAGCTCGTGATCAAACCTGCAGTTGGGTTGATGATGATTAAAATCGCTGCAGTTATAACACCGACGTTGAGAGCTGATGCGAGTAGGTGTGTACAACCATGGGTAACCCAAGGTGAGTGGTGGTCCTTCGGCAATAGTTGGGTTCATATCCCTGGTCGCCTGCATCAGTCCCCCGCCATACTGTGAGTTGGGCAGGACTGCCATCATCCTCACTGCATCTACGACGTTTTCTCATTGGGCAACTGGTCCTTTAAGGGCTTCCCATGGTGGCCTTGATCAGTTACCAGCCAGCCTTCAGGTGTGGTTGGATTGGCATCCCCCGGTTGATTTCCAGACGTCTCTTTACTGGGCTACTGGGTCAGGAGGGGGTCCCATGATCACCTTGATCAGTCTTTTGCTATCCTGTGTTTGGGACATGACTATCACCACCTCTCTTATGTCCCTATTGTCCTGGTGTTGGGCCACGGGATCTGGAGGGGACGCCATGGAGCACTCTGCAAGATCAGGCAAGGGAGGCAACGTTTTGGTCAGGCATGCCGTAGGAGTGATGGAGAGTATCTTGTGTTGGGCGTCTGCCGTTGTTGTGTGCTGCCCTTGATCCGCTGTTTGAGTTCGTGCTGAAAGTAGTGTTGAGGAACCTCTCTACTGTGTCCCAGTTCCTACACAGTTTGAATTCAGGGCAAACTGTTTCAATATAAGTAAGTGTCCGTATGACAAGTAACCTGTTTAATGTAGAGGACAGTTGTTTTCCTCCACCCCAAAGCATAGTTCATCCAGTTCACCTGAACCAAGTTTGAACTTTGGAACCTTTTTTATGGCATTAGATTCACCCCATTTCCTTAAGTGTTCATTATAGTCTCCGATTTTAGCATGTTATTTCGTTACATCAGAGTGGCACTGCCAGATACACATATACTTTAATATTGCTGTCATTCTCTTTCAGATCACTTACAAGTGAGCCCAGATCATCAAGAATATTTTCAGTGGGATTTTCGTCCAAGATGTCACGCACATCACAACATATTACACAATCACCATGAATCCTGTTGAGCTTCTCATTCATCCAGCTTCTAGGTAGGTAAATATTTGCTCCATTAACTGTCCTTATGGAACAGTTGCTATCCTTTATCAGGTCGTTGAGCTCGCTGTTTACTGGTATACTCCCAAAAACGACATAAAGCACGTATGTTTCAGAAGTGCAGATGACCCGTTATACCGCTCTACCAACTGAGCTGCGGGAGGAGTGTTGTCTTGTGTGATGTGGTCGTGTTAGGAAGCCTTGAGGATGGTATATTGGTGAGATGACGTAGGGGTGTTATGGTTTTATTGCCTTTATGGTGTTGTGGTGGTGCAGAATGACTTGATTCCAAGGTAGTGTGAACTGGTGTAGTTTTGGTGGTAGCATGAATTGGAAGTAATTTACTCTCATATATTCTTTGTTTTATTTGCTCGTTGCATTATTTTTCTCGTTTAATTATTTATTCTTATGCTGCAATTCCTATCTTATTTCTATTTTGTCTATTCAGTGTTACCTCCCCTCCCCCGCCCCCTCTTCTCTCTCTCTCTCTCTCTCTCTGATCCTGGAAACACACCTGCCCCGAGACGTTAATGGTCCTTTTAGACTCATTGCAAGTGGAAAGAGAGAGAGAGAGAGAGAGAGAGAGAGAGAGAGAGAGAGAGAGAGAGAGAGAGAGAGATTTATAAGAGAAAGTAAAATGAGATGATGATTGAATACCACAGAACAATGAAGAAAAAGACAAAAAATAACTATTTATCAATCTATCTCTTTACAGTAAAACTCCTTAATATCATAAGAGATGGTCACAAACAAATCGCCTCCATGCCGCCCTGTTCTCTGCCATTTCGTGTCCTACCCCCAACTTACACACACCTCTCTCATATAGCCTACCTCTTTACTCCATCCCTCCATCCTATCCTCGGTTTCTCCCTACCTCTCCCCACCTCGACCTCAGTCGCATACATTCTCCTAGTTAGTCTCTCACTCTCCATCCTCTCCACATGGCCCAATCCACCTTACGCTTTCTATCACATCCACTTCCACACCACAACCCCCTTTCACTTCCTTGTTGGTCTCTTTCCATGTAATGCCAAAAGCGCCTCTCATATAAATTATTTGCACTGCATTCAGTCTTGACTTGTGTTCTTCCAACAAGGTCCAAACTTCACTTCCATACAATTAGAGTGGGGGTCACAATACTATCATGCAACTTTTGTGTTTCCATGCTCATTTCCCTAATTCTTGTCACTGCTTTCAATGAACCAGCAAATTTCTTCCCTGTTGAACCCTTTTTCGCACTTCATCCTCTAAACTTCAGTTACTCATTACACTACCCAGGTACTTAAAATCACTCACATTTTCCATTTCCTCACTTTCCAGCTTCACTGCCCATTCAGTGATTTTATTTCTCTCGATGACCACATCTTTGCTCTTTTGAAAATTCACCTTTAGATTTCGTTTGTTATATACTTTCCCTAACTCATTCACCAAGCCTTACGGTTTTCTTTTTGCTTCAGTTAACAATACAGTATCAACTGCAAACAATAGAAGACATAGTTTCCAAACTCTGCCCTCTCTCATTAGGGCCGCTCGAACATCCACTGCCCTACCTTATATCTCTTTTATACCTCCACTCAAATGCAAATTGAACAACCATGGCTAACTGATACATTCCTACTTCAGTCCAACATTCAGATAGAAAAATTCACTCAGTTCATCATCCACACGCACTGCAGCCCTTGCGACCTCACACATACTCCTCACGGCATTCAAGAGCTTCCCATTTGCTCCACATATTTTTGGTATTTTCCACATGCCTTGTCTATCCACTCTGTCATATGCTTTCTCCAAATCCATGAAGGCCGCATACAATTTTCTTTCTCTTATCTAGATACTATTCCTCTCAACACTTTAGAATGAATATCTGATCTACACAACTTCTTCCTTCCTAAATAGTCCCATTTCTTCACCAACTAATTCCTCTGTTATTTCCCTGATTATATTTTCCTATTATACTTAAAAAGACAAATGCATCTATGATTAACACACTTCTCTTTCCCTTTTTCCTTTATACATCACAATAATTGTACCTGACTTCCAATCCTCCGGGACTACCTTCCTCGCAGGCCAATCTGCACACATTTCATATCCACTATACTATTATCTCTCCCAAGAGCTGGAGCATCTCACCGCACACACCATCAATTCCTGGGTCTTTCCCAATTTTTACTATCTTCATTGCTTCCACCGTTTCCATCCTACTGATCTCTTCTTCCCTTCTCATCTCCCTCTTTCTCCCAGCCATTCCCCAGCCACTTTTTCTTGTGTTACTTTCATATTTTTCGTTTAACAATTCCTTTAAAAAACTAAAAAGAAAATTAATCACTAAAAAAAAGACAAAACTACGCACATTCAAACATGTAGAAGAAAACAGTAAACGGGGTAGCAGAGGAAGACATTCAAGACGCTAAATAGAGACAACAGTAGTTCAGGTCAAACTCTGTTCTTGGGTAACGTCTTAATGCGTGTTAATGTGCAGTCTTTTAAGAGGAGGAGGACGATGGATGGACCGATGGATGGATGGAAGGAGGGGAGGAAGGAAGGTAGGAAGGAAGGAGGAAATATAAGATAACAGGGAAATGAATAAATAAAATAAAGAACTAAGAACGAGTTAGAAAAAAGTAAAGAATGAAGGATGAAGGAATGGAGGAACAGATGCATTTGATTACAGAATGAAGGTGAGAACAATGGAGATGAGGAAGGGGGGAAGGAAAATAAAAAGAAGACGATATAGTAAAGAAAGAACAAGAAGAGAAGGGGGCAAAATGTTGAAGAAAAGGAAGAGTACAAGATGGGAGGAAGGAGGACTGTATGAGAGGGACAGATAAGCAAAAAGAGAGGGAGAATGAAAGTCAAGAGAAACCATAAATAGATGAGGCGTATATAGCAAGACCGAGGATGAGGTGAGGGAATGAAGGTGAGAGGTATATGAGGGAGGGGGGAGTGAGTTGGGGGGAGGGCAGTCAAATGGTGGGTGACAGAGCGACTTGGAGGCGTTTTGTCCGCGGCCACCCTTTGCGGGATTAGGGTGTCGGGCTATAGATAGACAGATAGTACAGCAAACAACAAAAGAAAGTATGAGAGGAAGGACGGCAGGAAGGAAGGAGGGAAGAAAAGAGGGAGGGGAGGGAAGAAAAGTGAAAGGCATACATACAAAAAAGGACAGCATTAAGAATTTAAAAGGAAAGAGCAAAGGAAGGAAGGAATGGAGGGCGGTTGGGAGGGAATGGCTGAGCAGGGTGATGGGTTTTACCTGCCGTCCAGGTAAATATTGCAGTGTTTAGTAATACCTTTCGTAGACAGCTAGGATCGGTTTTTTGGACGGAGTGCCATGTATAGCTGGGAGGGGACTCATCTTGGTAGACTGGGAGTTACTATTTTAGCTAGAGCAGTAGATAATGAGTTAGAGTTATTTCGAGGTTATTTGTTAGATATACAGTAAGTTTTAACAATTCCACTCAGGAATAACAAACATCAGGTTTGGATATGTGCGTTGAAACTTGCAAAAATAAGAACAACAGTTTAATAATTCGTGTAGATACATTTTTTCTTTTTAATGTGTCCGACCTTGAGCTGGCTTCAGGGCCTATCCCAAGGCCCAGTAGTCCTCCTACACAGCTCCGCATGTCACCACTTCGCACTAACACCCACAGTTTATAGTGAATACATGGACTGGAGTACTGGCATTAACGGGGATCTTTTTACGACATGTCGGCATGTCTTCTGGTAGATCAGCAAAGTCTGCTTTTATGAAATTCTAATTCTTAAACTCGAGCACAGTAAAATAAGCAGGCGATGATAGAGGAGCAATGCATGATAGTACAGAAAGTAGTTATATTATACCTATCTATCTATCTATTGCCAGACGCCTCAATCTCGTTTGCGGTGGCCACAAACAAATCGCCTCCACGTCGTCCTGTCCCCCGCCATTTCACTGACCTGCTCCCAACTCACACCCCCCTCTCTCATATACCTCTCTACCCCATCCCTCCATCTCATCCTCGGCCTCCCCCTCCCTCTTCCCCCCTCCACCTCACTCACATACACTCTCTTCGTCAGTCTTTCACCCTCCATACCTCATACCAATTAATCTGGCCAGGCATGTATGGTAACACTGTTCCCGCCGAGATTCTGATTGGCTGGAGGTGTTTGTTCGATTCCGTTGTTGCTTAAACCGATACACCCTTTATTATCACATGTGATAATGAGTTTGTCGACAGTACAATCGTCAAAAGCAATAAGAAATCCGTTATATACTTAACAACAATGAAATTTTCGTAGGAAGATTGAGGTATGAGTCAACAAAGTATTATAACAGTCCAAGTCAAGGTCAGCATTCGAACAATTTCTTTATGTCTCCCACACCCCTTGATATAACAGAAAATTAAGGAAACCTGCTTAATCTAAGCATTGGTATAACACATTTAAATTTTAAGATCATTTCGTACTGTGATAATAGAGGAGATATAATGAAACAGTTTTCCTTTAGACTACTTTGATTTTAGCGATTTTTTCAAACGTCCCTCCCCGTAGAACTCGTCTTTTCATTAGAATTCTTAATTATTCTGAGTTGTGGCACGATTTAAGGGTGCGGACTGATCGTATAATTTAAATCTGTTTTGTACCAACAATTAGATTAAGCAGGTTTCCTTAATTTTCTGTTATATTAAGGAGTGTGGGAGACATAAAGGAATTGTTTGAATGCTGACCTTGACTTGGAGTGTTATAATACTTTGTTGACTCATACCTCTATCTTCCTACGAAACTTCCATTGTTATTAAGTATATAACGGATTTCTTATTGCTTTTGACGATTGTATTGTCGACAAACTCATTATCACATTTGATAAAAAAGAGAGTATAGGTTTAAACAACGAAATCAAACAAACACCTCCAGCCAATCAGAATCTCGGCGGGAACAGTGTTGCCATACATGCCTGGCCAGAGTAATTGGTATGAGGTATAGTAAGACAAAACAGTTTCCCATTTATTAATAAAAACAATACAAAAAGTAAACCCCAGTGTAAAGCCATATCCACGCACAATAGTCACAAAGTTTTTATACAAACAGGAGACGTTTACGTAAGAAAAGGAATGAAATGAAGGCTTTATTTTGTACTGAGAAAATAGACGTTGCCATTATTAGTGAGACATGATGAATACAGTGACTCATTAATTTTTGGCATAGTATCAAATCAAGGATTGCAATATTTTCGAGTCAGACCGTCTAGGAAGTAAAGGAGGCGGGTTGAATATTTATTTAGAGGATTCATTAAATTGTTACAATAAAACCGGTACTAAAGGAAATACGGAGACATAAAGTATCTGGCCTGAAATTGGTAGCAACAGGGGATAAAAATTAGATACATACACGTCTCCAGAACTTTGCAGAGCAGGTAGTAAATATATATGGGTGGAAATCAAAGAGTTAGTCCTAAATACGAATTAGTGTAGCGGATTTTACCTTGCCAAGGACGGACTGGTGAAATCAAACAGGGAATGCAGAGTCAGAGGTTTCTGAAGTTAGTACAGGATCATTTCATCTGTCAGCATCAGGGAGCCCAGTAGAGAGAATGATATAGAAGGCTCGCTTTATCTAATAGGGAAAGGGTCATCAGTGAGGTAGAAGTTGATGGACGACTCAGCTTTGTGATGATGAAGAAATTAAATTCAAATTTAGTTGGAATGTCCGTTCTAATGAGAACAGCTCGACCATTCCTAGTGTCCTTGCTGGATGCCTTCCTTCTCAGCCAGGCTTATATGCATATGTGATTGTCTCCTACCCACAAATTCTATCTGTCTATCTGTTTGTCCATAGCCAGGAGCTATAATCCCACTGAGGGTGGCCACGAACAAATCGTATCAGCCATCCAGTTCTCCGCCATCAGGTTGCCCTCCCCAAAAACTCATACCATCCTCAATCATATACATCTCTCCATCTCAACCTCGGTCTCGCTCTTTCCCTTCCACCTCATATGAACTCTCCTAGTCAGTCTCTCATTCCACATTCATCCCCATCACCAACCATCTCAGGGTACTTCATCTAATGCTTTGTAGCACATTTAATTCTTTCTCATGAAATTCAAGCCCTCACCATCTATTTCTTACTCTGTCGCCGTCTTCCATTCCTTCTTTTGGTGCTATCTTTGTCAGTTACGCACGTCTCCACTGAGGCAGCCTAAAAAAAAAATCATCCGTCTCATTTTTTTTTGTTTTTTGTCAAAACTTTCAATGTTCATTTTTCCTTCCCGTTTTTTAATCTACGTTGCTCTTTGCTCTCTCTCTCTCTCTCTCTCTCTCTCTCTCTCTCTCTCATGCAATCATCTGTCTGTCTACCTCGCTATCAAGTCCATCTGTCCATCCATCTATCTATCTACAGGTATCTAATTATCCATTTCTCTGTCTGTTTGTTTGCCAGCTTGTCTGTTTATATGTATGTCTTTCTCCAAAACACACATACACACACACACACACTCTGATTAATTCCAAACGTTCCTATTCATTCTTAAACCTCTTTTACAAACACTTTGAAACTGGTAAGCGTGAAACCCCAATTCACTGACCCGGCCCCATTCTCTGTCTGTCTGTCTGTCTGTATAACTCTCAATGCATCACTGGAATTTTTCTTAGACAAACTGTAAATGGTTTTCGATCTTTTCTACACTCGCTAGTTGTATTTCACTCATTAATCTTGCCATTGCACAATCCATATGTGTGTGTGTAATTCACCGGGTGGTCAGGATCACTTGATGGTCGTGATCGTCAGCTTTTACCCTCCCCGAAGGGAGCTGAGAGCTCATATAGTCCGATCTAAGGGCAAGGCTGTGACCTTCACACACGCACACACCCGTCCCCTTGCTCAAGGGGGACAGTAACCACCCACTTCGTCAGTGAAACTTTTTCGCAACATGAGCGAGGCGCGAACTCCCGTCAACCAGTTGGCAAGCGAGAGCGTTACCACTGCACCAGCGAGGGTGTGTGTGTGTGTGTGTGTGTGTGTGTGTAAGAGAGAGAGAGAGAGAGAGAGAGAGAGAGGTGGGTGAGGAAGTACTGTATAGCCGACAGTGACAGGATAAAATAATAAAAAACAATTTCTTTATAGACAAGAAAAACATAGGACTGGGAAAAACAACTAACATATGTAAAAGAAGTGAAAGTAATGCATTAAATAAAGCAAGAAATGAACACTAATGACTGGCACACAACAACTGTCTTGCTGTCTACTCTCACCTGTCAGTAAAACCAACAGCATCAGCAACGGTAAATTGTGAATGCCGGAGAGTCTCGAGTAAAAAGACTACAGTACAGACAGAGCATGACTGTGAAATTGTCAGAGGCGTTAACAGCAGAGAGAGAGAGAGAGAGAGAGAGAGAGAGAGAGATGTGTTTTGTGGAGGTGTTATAAAACCATGAAGATGGAATATTGGTGAGAAGAGTAGGGGTTTTATGATGTTATAGCCATGAAGGTGTTGCTCTAGGGTAGAATTTTGTGGATAATAATGTATCAGTATACATGCAGACTACACTTCAGAGTCCTCTCTTATGTTATTAATGGAAACGTTGTCGATGTTAAAACGATATGAGTAACATCAGGTTCCTATATATGTGTGATCCATTGCAGGTGGGGGCGGGAATGGGGGGGACGGGGTATAGGAATCAGAAAGGAAATATCACGTAATGTTTTAATAAGGTAATAGGTAGAAATTGGTTTGGCAATAGAGTAGTGGACGAATGGAATAAGCTACCTAGTAAAGTAGCTGCCGTCTCTTCCACTGAGAGTTTCAAGCATTGGCTAGATAAGCATATGACAAATATAGGGTGGACATAGAAAAAATAAAGGCTTATGACCAATACTAATTCATTCTTTTTCTTTTCTTTTCAGGTTACATTATGATAGTCTCTTTTTCCTTTCATACTTTCCCATAAAATGTCCACGCGAATTTTTCTATACAGCGTGGTGTTCCTTCTGACTTTTTCCTGCCGGCTTCGGTTGGAGGGTTTGGAGGGCGGGGGAACGCCTTCTTTGCAATCCTTATCTCATTCTAGCAGTTCAGTTACTCTTCTAGGAGCTGCCTAGCATGGGCCAACCGGCCTACTGCAGGAATCCTTTCTTCTTATGTTCTTATGTTCTTTTAGACCCGCAGCAACGAGGTGAATATGAGGTGATTAATCGACCTGATGGTATATTTCAGACTGTCATTCTGCATTTATTTGATACGAATAACAATATGTAAAAGTTAATGTTATTGTGTAATACACCAAATGTATCGCCAGGTATGCAGTGCCACGAAGCAGTCCAAGCCATTTAGGATACAGTGATTAGTGCAGCTTGTGTACTAAAGCGTCTTAGGCTTTGAAAGTGGTTGGAGAACTGGCCTGTTATATGTAAGCTCGATTTAAGGCTGCGTTAAAGAAGAACTTGGCAATTTGATTTCCACTGAAACAGGGTTCGCTTATTATGCACAGGACCCACTGAAAGGTCATTAAAACATCTTCACTAATGCCAGTACACCAGTCATACATATGACAACACCAGTGTTAATTCTAAATGGATGAGGGATATTAGCACTGAAGCAGTGACATGCTGCAATGTGTGACAGTCCACGTTCTTATTTCCTCCTCCTACTTCCTCTTTCGTTTTAGATAATTTCCTTTCGTTTCTTTTTTTCTGCTCTCATTCTCCCTTCCTTAAATATCAGATTTCTCTCTCTCTCTCTCTCTCTCTCTCCTTCTCTCTCTCTCTCTCTCTCTCTCTCTCTCTCTTTCTTCAATTACTTCCTTAATAATAACTTTGTTTTAAAACACTAATTGTATTCTTAGTGTAATGAATGCTTGATAACGTAAATACAAGAATTAAAGAATATCTATGTATCTATCTATCTATCTATCTGCATATATATATATATATATATATATATATATATATATATATATATATATATATTTAATTATGTATAGATATAGATAGATAGATAGATGGATGGACAGATAGATATAGATATAGATATAGATTTAAATACATATAATCAAGGTAACAAAAGATACCCTCCCCGTAACCCCCATCTTCTCTCTCTCTCTCTCTCTCTCTCTCTCTCTCTCTCTCTCTCCTGCAGTCCTTCATTCCATCCCACACATTCCTCTGCCTCTTGGATACTGAGAACTGAAAGGCCAGTTAACATTGCCAGGCTCCCGTGACCCACTTGCAGCTCAGCATAATAGCGTGAACTTGGTATGGAAAGAAAACGAGTTATTCAGAACATGACATGGGCACACACACGCACACACGCACACACACACACACACACACACACACACACACACACACACACACACACACACAATATAGGATATATATGATAAAAATAAGAGTAAAAGTAGATGATGTATATTCCAATTTCCACTCAATTAACGCCGGCGTGCAGCAGGGATCAGCTCTGCCGCCAACCCTATTCCTGGTTCATATTAATAACCTCTTATCTGTCACCCACAATCCCATCCACTCATACGCAGATGGCTCAACACTTCATAGTTCATTCACACTCAGACACCCATTTACAAAGTCTAATATCTCTACCTCTCAACTCAGTACAGCCATCTCCATAAATCAAGACCTATCTACAATCAGTGAATGGGGACAAAACAACCTTGTCTCATTTAATGCTAGTAAAACTAAATATATACAATTTACTTATAGACTGATATTGCCAGATTCGTACATTACCTTCAGTGCTACTAATATTCTCATCTCCAAAAGTATTGAAATTCTTGGCGTCTCACTTAACAGTGCCCTCAGCTGGACCTCTCATGTCAGATCACTTGCTAAAACCGCCTCAAAGAAACTAGGATTATTGTACAGAGTCCGTAACTTCTTCACTGATGAGCAGTTAGCTATAATTTATAAGAGTCATGTGCACTCTCAGCTTGAATATTGCTCACCCTTGTGGAATGGATATGAAGACGTTGCATTAAAACAACTAGACAAATTTTAGAACAAAGCTGTTAGATTTATTAACAACCCTACTATTACAAATAAACTACCTCCCCTACAAGTAAGAAGGAATCTTGCCTCCCTTGCATTATTTTACAGATTATTGTTTGGCAAATGCTCAGACGAAGTTGCGTCCATGGTGCCACCTCTCCATGCCTTCCCTCGTGCTACACCGGCATCTGGTAGCGCTCATGACTGGAATGTCACTCAGTCATATTGCAGAACTTCTGCCTATCAGAATTCTTTCACTCCCTGAACTGCATCTCTCTGGAACTCGCTTCCCCAGAGTTGTTTCCCTCCAAATTTCAACCCACAGCTGTTAAAGTCTAACTGTTAAAGATATTTTATGAACAGAGGACACCAGTAATCTGGTGTATGGATTATTATTTTTTAATTCATTTGTTTTTCCTTCCTCTATTCTGTTATTAAAAAAAAAAAAAATGGTTTAATACGCTGGACAGTACGAGCTTGGCTCATTCCTGTAATGATACAATTATGTAAGGACAATTAGGTAAGAACACACGCACACACACACACACACACACACACACACACACACACACACACACACACACAGTATTCCCAGCCTTTCATCCCGTGTTTCATGGTATAAAATACAGCAACAGTGCTAAAAATATTTTATAGAGAGAACATCAGCCAGTGTCAGTAAGTGCTTGGGGATTCATTCACTCGGGACTTATCTTGGAAAGATCATATTGCATCTCTTGTAAAATCTGCCTCCAAGAGATTGGATGTGCTAAGCCGACTCCGTACCTTCTTTACCCCTGTACAGTTGTTGACTTTATCACGGGATATATTCGTCCCTGTGTAGAGTACAACTCTCATGTGTGGGGAGGCTCCCCCCATACAGCTCATCTCGAGAGGATGAAGTCAAAGGCTTTTTGTCTCATTAACCCTCCTCTTCGTACTGCCTCCCTTCAACTTTTGTCTCTTAGCCGTAATGTTGCATCTTTATCTCTTTTCTATCGCTGCTTCAATGGTCACTGCTCCTCTGAACTGTCTGCTTGCATCCTTCCACCTCTACTACCAGTGCATAGCACCCGTCTAGCAACAAACTCTCATCCCTTTTCTGTCCAACTCTCTAACGCAAGACTTAACCATTACTCCCAGTCCTTCATTTATGCAAGAGGTCGACTCTGGAACTGTCTCTCTCTGTCTGTATTTCCTACTTCCTATGATTGCCAGTCTTTCAAACGCAGTGTGTCCAGGCATCTGGAAATAAACGGATCTTGAATGTGGCTCTCTTTTCTATTGTTTTTGTTTTATTTCTCGGAAGGAACGGTTTGCGGGATCCTGGCCTTTGGTTCCTTCTTTCTTGCATAAAAAAAGTGTGTGGGAAGACAAAATGAAGGTTATATATGTCAGTTTCATTCTCATAGTCTGCATAATTTTTTTTTTTTTCCTGGGAGGATGAGGTGGCTTGATTGGCAGCGTATTCGCCTCGGTGTTTGTGTGGCAAGAGTCCGTGGCGGATATGTAAAGCGGGTGCTTGTAGTATGCGATTTCATATGTTTACATGCTTGCACGCTGTTTGTTTTACGGATGGAATTCGAGTATAGAGTCCAGCACACGCAAACACTGCCATTACACCACTTCCACTGCCACATGCGTCACTCTACCTACAGACACCCCATTCCCACTTGTACTACGCCAGCATTGGGAAGGGTTAATTCTAACTATCATTCTCTTTCCAAACAGAAAGTCCAGTCATGCACAGGAGGCCATATGGACTGATACAGATAAAGATATAGTCGTTAAGTGGATTGTATTCAGTTTAAGAACGCCTCTTCTACTGAATGTGTTATTGAAGGCCATGTATATCCCAGCCAATGAAAATAATCTCCCCTGAGTTGAATCTATCATTACTGATATTGTTAAGAACACAACATAGCAATCACCATAGCAACGAAGACTTCAGCATTCTTAATCAAAGAGTACTCAGAGCCTATATATGACTTAATATTTATTGTTTACATCCATACAGAAATTTAAAATAATATACTCGTGTCCTAAATTGCCATCTCTCCATCTTGAATGCTGAGATGTAGCAAGAGTTTAACATTGGTACATGTTGCTAGTCACGATGAGGTGCTGTGGTAAGTATGTAAAGCCGTAGTATTGTCTCTTTCTGTCAATACCGTACGTAAAATAGGCTACATAATGAAAGTACGGGCTGAATTATGATTTAAAAAATCATAAGACCGTAATACTCGTGGGCAGACGGCAGTAATATTCTTTCATCTGAACATCACTTCCTCACAGTCTAATTTTTACACTGTCGCCCTCCTTCCTTCCTTCCTTCCTTCCTTCCTTCCTTTGGTGCTATCCTTGTCAGTTACGCGTGTCCTCACTGACGGCCATCTAATTAAAACTTTCCTCTGTCTCATTCTCCATTTTTCTTTGTCAAAACTCTTTCAGTTTTCATTGGCTCGCCGTTTCTTCATCAGCGTTCTCTCTCTCTCTCTCTCTCTCTCTCTCTCTCTCTCTCTCTCTCTCTCTCTCTCTCTCTCTCTCTCATTTCCTGGACACCCCCACCCCCACCAGATGCAGTGCGTTAATGGCCATTTTAGGCACATTGCAGGTGGGGAAGAGATGGAGAAAGAGACAATGACAGAGAAAAGGAGACATACAGCTGAGAGAGTAATTACAAGAGAAATGAAAGAAAAGCATTCGGGAGCCGAATGCTGATCGCCCGCCGGAATATGCTGTTGGCCAATTTGCAAGCTACTTACAAACCAAATGTGAAGAAATTTCGCAAAACTCTCCGGAATTAAGTCACCGCGTTCCACGAAAAGCCAATCAAAAAATAAATAAATAAATAAATAGATAAATACATAAAAAAAAAACTATAGTCAAACCAAAATATGATGAGCTCTGAGGTGGGGCAGGTAAGAAAAGCGCATGTGCCAAACATTTAAACCTTCAACTTTACATTGTCGAATATTAAGATATTAACAACTTTATATTAGCTTGAAATACTCCATATATATAATATATTATATAAAAAAATCATAGTAACGATTTATTTTCTTTATAAGAATATAAACAACGACTCTATACAACATGTGACAACGTTGTTTAGACCGCGCTGCCAAGTTTTCGGTAACCCAGGTGTTTGGGTCAGTCACGGCCACTCACCTACCACCCACCATAGCTTGTATTTTTATACTATAATAGCCGATAATAGCCTTAATGGAACCAAAAAGACTAAACGTAAAAGAACGGTAGCATATTTTTGGCGGAGATATCCCATTCAAAATATTATAGAAAACGTTGGATACCGGGTGATTTTGCTTTGGTAAAGATGTGGCAGATCTGTACTTAATCCCCCTCTCCACCCCAGAACTCTTCATATTCTGGTTTGACTATAGTTGACCTTTGGCATCCATTTTGATGAGCTTGGCCTTGACCCCGAGTGCCCATTTATGAACTCGTCCAAGATTTAGGCCATATTTTGATATCCTGAAGGTTTCATGTTGATAGTTCAAGCCGTTCATGAGATGTAATGGTACTAGATACACACACACACACACACACACACACACACACAGAGGCGGGGAGAAACATCATCGCCCCGCCTTGGTAAAGGTAAATGATTAAAAAACAGCCAGGAAATGAGTGCATGCCCTTAAAAGAAAAGACATTCCGAAACAGGAAACGACAAATAAACAGAAAGAAAAACCATCCAATTAGACAAAGATATGCACACAAAGGCACGCTAAGAAAATACAAAGAAAGGCTGTAAATTGATTAGAAGAGGAAGAAATGCAGGAGAGAAAATGGAGAAATTCAAGAGAGGGGTCACTCTGCAATTAAGATCAACATGGGTGCTTTGGTACCACCCTAATGCGTGTTATTGGGGAGTATTTTCTGTCTGGGAGGAGGAGGAGGAGGTGGCAGAAAATTACATCTGTCTGAGAATTTTAGGAATGAAAATAGAAAGAGGTGTAAATATTTGGGGAAGAGCATTTAATGAAAGTAAAGGAAGGTAGAAGGAGTAGCAGAAAGAATAAGAAGAGGATGAAGAGGAAGAAGGAAGGAAGGAAGGAAGAACAGTAAGAGAAAAATGAGTAAAAAAGAGAGAAATGCAAGAAGGAGTAAGCTGAAAGTAGAGGAGGAAGGAAGCAAGAAGGCAGAATGGAAGAGAGTTTGGTAGGTGGACAAGGAAGAAGGAAGGAAGGTTCGATAGATCTGAGAGGAACCAAAGAAGAAATGAAGAAAGGATGGGAAGACGGAAAAATAAGCAAAAATAGAGAGAGAAAAGACGACGTAATGAGGCAGAGAGGAAGGCATCAAGGAATATACGCGAGGAAGGAAGGACGGAAGGATGGAATTTATACAGATAAGAAGGAATGAAGGTGCTAATGAGCTTCAAGGGGAGGACGAAGGAAGCAGGGAGGGAAGGAGGGAAGGAATGTGGGCAAGTAATTCAGAAAGAAGGAAATAAGGAATTTAAAAAAGGACTGGTAGAAGAAAAGAAGGAAAGAGAGGGAACAATGGTGAAGGAAAGGTGACAAGAGGAGGTAAGTACGAAGAAAGGAAGGAAGGAAGGCAGGAAGTAATGGGTGTGGATGGGAGTGCGGGGAATGAATGAAGGAAGGAAGGAATATAAGGACGAAGGAAGGAAAGAAAGCTAACAGATATATGCAAAGGAAGGAAAGAGGAAGAGATAAGAGAGACAAGGAGAAAATTTTCGTTTACGGGAAAAATAAAACAAACAGAAGAAAAATGGAGGAGATTTTGTATGGATATGCTAGAAATAAAGAGCCGCTAAATCTTATTTAAATGGCTGGGTGGAAATGGCAGAGAGAGAGAGAGAGAGAGAGAGAGAGAGAGAGAGAGAGAGAGAGAGATAGGGAGAGAGAGGGAGAGAGAGAGAGATCTGGCTTTACGATGCATTCTAGGTTATCCTGCGTTAATACTTAGGAATATTTTCTCTCTTGAGGGGGAATAATTCGATGCTGTTAATAGGAATAAAACAGACATTATTAAATAAAATTGGCAACACCACCAAGAGAATGCAAGTTGGTAAAAGAAAAACAAAAATCTCCAGCACTCAGGGGTGCATATTTCCACCTCTACTCGAAAAAGTTAGGAAGCTCTTCGAATCCATGTTGCCATATCACACTAAATAACGGGTATGTTTTTTTTTTTTTTTTTTTTTAGTATTATTTAGTATGTGACTCCATAAAACCACTTTAAAAACTTATTGAAAATATATATAAATAAATGGTATTTGATTGGATGTGTCTGGCAAATAAACAGTTGACCAAGTTTGACGTGAGCTGGAGAAGAAATAAAACAATGGCTCCAAACTGAAAAGTGTTTGGACGAAAGGAAAAGTGAAAGATACCGTACAGATACATTATGGACACCATGAGAGAGAGAGAGAGAGAGAGAGAGAGAGAGAGAGATGGGGTCTGAGATTGGTATGCCTTCTCCAACACCCTTGGAACAAATTTCCCCTTGTCCACCACCTTCCTCCAACATCTCCTCCCCCCCCCCTCTCTCTCTCTCTCTCTCTTTCGTGCTTTACATATGTCACTGTTTATTTCACCATACATTTATTACTGTATAAATAGCTGTGTACTCACCGCAGATCACACGGCAGTGCTGCAGACTGCACAGTTCACATACCTGAAAAGAGATACTGTAATATAATTTAAATAGGAATGTGTGGAACATTAGTACTACTACTACTACTATTACTTCTACTTCTAGTACTACTACTACTACTGTTGTTGTTGTTGTTGCTGCTGCTGCTGCTACTGCTATATATTATTATTAATTTTTCATTATCAAAACTGTAATTATTAGTATGAGCTCTAGTGAGTGCCATTCTAGTTATTATTATTATTATTATTATTATTATTATTATTATCATCATCATCATCATTAGTAGTAGTAGTAGTAGTAGTATTACAATTATTGTTATTATTTTATCATCATCAACAACAACAAAAGCAAGCAGTATAAGGAGAGAAATATATTTCGTTAATGAAGTATATTATAATATTGTGTTATTTCATTTACATGGCAAATAACAAAATATGAACATTAGGATTCCATTACTTTACACAAGACATCCAATGGAGACAACTGTGCATGTGATGATAGACGCTTTATAGATAACAATAAGCCATACTAGATTACCTCGTTATTAGTTATAACTCCAGACGTTTTTATTCAGCTGGTGGCTTCTCTATTTACTCTGGATAACGCCAAGCCAATTGACTCACCCACATGAAACCTTCCCAGATGCCAGGGTTCAGAAACTCTCGACTAATTCTTCAAGTACATAGACTTCTGTGTTGTGTTCCTCTTTATACTGCTGGACGATTTAACTCGGCTTAGGAACCGCTTGTATCTATTTATCCATAACCAAACCCCTGAATCCTGGAAGAGGCAGCCACTAACGGTGGCCTTCATGTAATCCTGCCATCCATCATCAGGCTGCTCTATCTCCAACTCACACTGCCCTTACCTACGTGCAGTACCTTTCCACTACTCAACTCACCATTCTTACTAAAAATAGTTTGCGTTATGCACGATCATTATTACAAAATATATCACTTATCTTCTCCGCATCACAGCACGATGTGTTTGACTTACGGTAAAGTGAATAGCAGGATCCATTCACGAGCCTAACTGCTTGTGTCTGATCTGAATATAGTTGTGCCAGCCAGCTCTGACACCAACAGTAGTGGCTGTTTAGTGTCTTCACCTCCACGTACCTGTTTATTGTACAGTAACTGGGAGTCACTGTGAATATTAGGCTCACAGTCTGAGTGCCTTTGGAGATTTCTCAGTGCCTGTTTAATATCATTTCATTTCGCACATCACTCCTTAATACAAATTATTATGCTACTGATGCAAATTATGTTGATATTAAAGGGGTGTGAATAACTTAGAAGTGAATGATAAAGAGTATTATGCTAAATAAACTGCTAAGACACAACGCTACAAAGCCGTCTGTGAAACTTGCAATAATCCTTAAAGGAGGTTTTGTACTGAAGTGTTTTTAAACTCTGGTGGTGGTTAGAGAAGTGGCCTGCTGTCTGAAAGGACGGGAGCTCAACCCAAGATCCGGATAGGAAACAGTTTCGTCATTTGATATTCCACAAGACGCACCGACATATAAAAACATTCCCGCTAATGCCATCAAAGGGACCTAAATGAGAACGTCCCATTATGTACTGAAAACGCATGGTGGGTATTAGCACCGAAGTGGTGACGTGTAACAATGTGTGATAATACTAATTCTTCTTCTGCCCTCTACATTTTTTCTTTCTCCTTGAAATTCTTTCTTCCATTCTCTCTCTCCTTCTTTCTTCTATAAACATGTTCATTCATTACTCTTTCCCTTTCTCCCGCTATTCCCGTTCCATTCACCTCCCCCTCCTCCCTTACACACACGCATACATAAAGGCAGTCATGTATGTTGAAGATATTTCGTCGCCTAATATGTTAGTATAGTTGTATAGTCTGATTCTTATAGTCTGATTCTTACGCACACACACACACACACACACACACACACACACTCTCTCTCTCTCTCTCTCTCTCTCTCTCCATCTTGAATTATCCACTAAAACAAATACCGTTGATTTTTAATAATAATCAGTTTCATAATGAATACTTAATGATATAAAGACAAAAACTCGGGAATATTAAGAGAAAAAAAATGGATGTTATTCAATTTTAACGAAACTGACACCGTTATATTAACTATTCTGGGAGGGGCACTGTACAGTATATGAACAAGGATGGTGTGAGTTGGAGGGAGGGCAACCTGATGACAGAGGGCAGGGTGGTATGGAGGCGATTTATTTATGCCACTGATTCTGGAACTAAAGCGCTAGTTATATGGCAAATACGACCAGAGAGAGAGACAGAGACAGAGACAGACTGACAGACAGACAGACAGACAGAGACAGAGACAGACAGACAGACAGACCGATACATGGACAGGTAAAATCAAAAGATAGACACATAGGTAACCTCTTCATTACGATGGCATTTAATTTTTTTTTTTTTTGCTCAATCCAGATCACACAATTTACTTTTAACGAGGCTTTGATAACTACAAGAATAATATATAGCCCGCGCCTCCTTCCCCTCTTCCTCCGTCCCCTACTCGTCCTCATTCTCCTCCCCCTCCTCTTTCTCCTTCCGCAGTTTATCTTGTAACCCATTCTGTCCAACTGTAACTCAGAATGGACAGTGCTTCTTATATGCTCCCCTCTCTCTCTTTCTCTCTCATTCACACACACACACACACACACACACACACACACACACACACACACACACACACACACATTTCGTGGACACACACCCAGTATAATGATATGTTAATTGTCATTCTATGGGCACTGCGGGTGAGAGAGAGAGAGAGAGAGAGAGAGAGAGAGAGAGAGAGAGAGAGAGAGAGAGAGAGAGAGAGAGAGAGAGAGAGAGAGAGAGAGAGAGAGAGAGAGAGAGAGAGAGAGAGAGAGAGAGAGAGAGAGAGAGGTGGGTGGGAGGAGAGCTTAATAATAATTATCAGAGAAAAAAAGACGATGGAATGAATGCAAACCCTAAAAGAAGACGTGAGAAATAACGATAATGTGCAACAACAACAACAACAACAATCTTGCAATAAGACAAAGATATGTACAGAAAAACAAGCTAAATGAATGCTGTAAATTGATTAATGAAGGAGGAAACGCAGGAAAGAAACTGGAGATACTCAAGAGAGGGGTAACTCGGCAATTAAGATCAAAGTGGCTGCTTTGGTAACGGCCTAATGCGTGTTATTGGGGAATATTTTCTGCCTGGGAGGAAGAGAGGAGAACTGTGTGCATATCGGTGAATTATAGAAATGAATATAGAAGGAACTGCAAATGTTCTAGATATAACAATTATTGAAAGTAGAGAAAGGAAAGAGGGGGAGAAGGAAGAATAGAAATATGAGGAAGAGGAGGAATAGGAGGGTAAGGAGGAAGGGAGGAACCATAAGAGAAAAAAGGAAAAAAAAAGAGAAAAGCAAGAATGGGTATGGTGAGAGCGAGGAGGAAGAAAGGAGGCAGGCAGGAAGGATGAAAGATGGACAGGGAAGAAGGAAGGAAGGCAGTAAGGATCTGAGTGCAAAGAACGACGGAATGAACAGAGGAAGGGAAGAAAGACAAGTAAACAAAAATAGAGACAATACGAGGTAATGAAACAGACAGGAAGTCACTAAGGATTATTTGAGAGGAAGGAAGGAAGGAAGGAAGGAAAGATGGAAGGAAAGAAAGAAGGAAAAATGAAAGGTATACAGATATGAAGGGAGGAATATACTGATGAATTTCAAAGGAAAGAATGAAGGAAGGATGCAGAGGGGGAAAGAAGGTGGACAGGTATGAAATAAAGCAATAAGAATTTTAAGAGAAGAAATTTAGAGAAAATAAGGAAAGATGGAGGGAAAATAGTGAAGGAATGAAGACAAAACCAGGCAAGTAGTAGAGAAGGAAGGAAGGAAGAATGGGTGGTGGTGTGAGTTTGAGGAAGGGAGGAAAGATGAAATATAAAAAGTAAGGCAGGAGGCAGGAAGGAAAGCAGATAAACGCAAAGAAAGGAATATAAGACGGAAGGAAGGAAGGAGAGGAAACAGATAAATGCAATGGAAGAAAAGAGAGAGAAAGGGGGAAAAGAAAGAGAAATAGAAAAGTTCAGAATGAAGGAGAAATAAAGGTGAGGAAAGGAAAAGGGAAGAGATTACACTGAGATATGGCTGAAATAATGAGACGGGGTTTTATTAAGAATATTGGGTGGATGTGCCAGAGAGAGAGAGAGAGAGAGAGAGAGAGAGAGAGAGAGAGAGCTCTGGGTTTACGATACTTTCTAGGTAATCCGGCGTTAAATTAAAGCATTTATTTTTTCTTCTGGTAAGGGGAAAAATATCGCTACTATAAGGAGAGACGAAACAAACATTTGTAATAAAACTGGAGCCGTTACTAAGGGAATGCAAGATGGTCTACACACAGGAAATCTCCAGCATTCAAAGATGTTGGTCTCATCTCTCCTCAAGAAAGCTGGCACACTCTTCGATTCCATGTTGTTGCTTTACACGAAAAGTAAATAAGAAATATAAATAAAATATGATTGAATGTGCTTGCTTAAGGAACAACTGGCCAAGTTTGAAGTGAACTGGAGAAGAAATAAATGAATGGCTACAGATTGAAAAGGATTTGTAAGAAAGAAGAAAGAGAAAGAATGCAAGAAACCCAACAGATATTGGAGAGAGAGAGAGAGAGAGAGAGAGAGAGAGAGAGAGAGAGACTGGGTCTGAGATTGGGGTGCATTTCTTGAGCACCCTGGGGATTAATCTCCCCACTGTCTTCCACATTCCTCCAGCTTCTCTCTCTCTCTCTCTCTCTCTCTCTCTCTCTCTCTCTCTCTCTCAAGGTAATCTCTGTATATATCAACATACAGTACATTTATCAAATTGTATAAAGTTTCCATTACGATGATACATATGTCTCTTTCGCACACTTAACATATTTCACTGTTTATTTCATCATGCACTTATTATTGTATAAATATCTGTGTATTCATCCTAGACTTGTTCCTTTGATTTCCTCATATCTCAGTGACAGGAAAAAAAAGAGTAAAAGTAGATGATGTATTTTCCAGTTTCCACTCAATTAACGCCGGCGTGCCGCAGGGATCAGGTCTGGTCCCAACCCTGTTCCTGGTTCATATTAATGATCTCTTAACTGTCACCCACAATTCCATCCATTCAAATGCAGATGACTCAACACTATATAGTTCATTCACACTCAGACACCCATTTACAAAGTCTAATGTCTCTACCTCTTAACTCAGTACAGCCATCTCTATAAATCAAGATCTATCTACGATCAGTGAATGGGGACAAAACAACCTTGTCTCAATTTAATGCTAGAAAAACTAAATATATACAATTTACTAATAGACAGATATTGCCAGATTCGTACATTACCTTCAGTGCTACTAATATTCCCATCTCCAAAAGTATTGAAATTCTTGGCGTCTCACTTAACAATGCCCTCAGCTAGAC
The DNA here is from genome assembly GCF_032717465.1 of Coenobita brevimanus. Taxonomy (NCBI): domain Eukaryota; kingdom Metazoa; phylum Arthropoda; class Malacostraca; order Decapoda; family Coenobitidae; genus Coenobita; species Coenobita brevimanus. The sequence continues at coordinate 22,219,906 of NC_137031.1, forward strand.
CTCTCATGTTAGATCACTTGCTAAAACCTCCTCAAAGAAACTTAGATTAATGTACAGAGTCTGTAACTTCTTCACTGATGAGCAGTTAGCTGTAATTTATGAGAGTAATGTGCGCTCTCAGCTTAAATATTGCTCACCCTTGTGGAATGGATGTGGAGAGGTTGCATTAAAACAACTAGACAAAATTCAGAACAAGGCTGTTAGAATTATTAACAACCCTGCCATTACAAATAAACTACCTCCCCTGCAAGTAAGAAGGAATGTTGCCTCCCTTGCATTATTTTACAGACATTTTTATGGCAAATGCTCAGACGAAGTTGCGTCCATGGTGCCACCTCTCCATGCCTTCCCTCGTGCTACACGGGCATCTGTAAGCGCTCATGACTGGAATGTCACTCAGTCATATTGCAGAACTTCTGCCTATCAGAATTCTTGCATTCCACGTATATACTGCATCTCTTTGGAACTCGCTTCCCCAGAGTTGTTTCCCTCCAAACTTCAACTCACAGCTGTTCAAGTCTAATTGTTACAGATATTTTATGAACAGAGGACACCAGTAATCTTGTGTATGGATTATTTTTTTTATTCATTTGTTTTTCCTTCCTCTGTTCTGTTATTTAAAAAACATGGCAATGGTGGAGACTGAATATACCTGAGAAAAGAATAATGAATATAAGTTAAATACAAATGTCTGATTCATCATCGTAAGCAAGATATTAGTACAAAAAAGAAGGAAAAAAGGCAATAATAGACATTATCATACTAGGTTATTTAATTTACAACATTATAGCTGAAAATGTGGGTCATAGTATTCCATTACTTTATGTGAAACTCTCAGTTGCGATATGTACATGATTACTGTCAATTTATAGACTACAAGCCCTACTAGATTACATTATTAGTAGGTGTAACAAAAGAATTTGTTTAATTTTTCCTGGAATCGAGAAGCCTATGCAATTATTGAATGGCTGTATATTAATATTGGTATAATCAGGGACAGAGGTTCGGCTTCTATTCCACTGCGTCCACCTCTCATTTGGGACATGTCCTTCACATTCCTCCCTGATGCATCGTAATAAAGAGACTCAGCTATGGCCAGTGAAACACCAAAATTCTCTCAACTCTTGCATATTACCAAGCAGAGGAAAGTGACAAAAAGAACAGGCGAATTGTTAGGCAGAGAAATATACCAGTCCTCTCTCGGTTTAGGAATTTTAGCCGGTAGAGGAAACTGAGAGATGGAGGAGATAAATTTTTTGGCAGAGAACTATACCAAACCTCTCTATGCTTAGGAATATTTGCAAGAAGAGGAGAGTGGCAAGTACAGGATGTGAAATACTTGGCAGAGAAATACACCAAGCCCTTCCCAGATGTATATTAGGGTGAGAAAATACCAAGCCTCTCAACAAAGACATGATAAATTCGCAGAGGAAACTGAGCAGAAGAGGTAAAAATATTAGCCTAATTTTTGTCCAAATCTAAATCATTAACTCTCACACTGTCGGCAAAACTAACATTTTCTAACCCAGCTTATGCCAATCGATTTTATACAACTGAAAGAGTCACAGGAACCTCAAAGGGTTTAAAGCTTTTTGCGATCACCGTTATCGCAGTTAATTACTTTTTATTTTGTCAATATTAAGGATTGTAAAGATGGTGGTCATTTTATATATATATATATATATATATATATATATATATATATATATATATATATATATATATATATATATAGCCTCTCCACTACAGTGGTGTCTTACCAAAAGATTGTTGTTGCAGATGATGTCGTTGTTTGTGCTGTTATTACTCTTATTATTACCAGCCGCGATAGCGAGGCTGGTATTTTTTTCAACGTGTGTGTGTGTGTGTGTGTGTGTGTGTGTGTGTGTGTGTGTTAGCACGATAACTGCGCAACCGCTCAAGATATCATTACAAAATTTTGCAGGTGAGTAGTAAGGGAAAAAAATTGATCACGAGTTCGAAATTGGTGAAAGTAGGTCAAGGACTGTGTGTCTGTTACCAAGATAACTTCGCAACCGCTCAAGATATCATCACACGTTTTTACAAGGGGTGTAGTAAGGATGAAGATCGCATCTGTCCGTGTGTCTGTTACCACGATAACTTCGCAACCGCTCAAGATATCTTCAAAAAATTTTACAGGTGTGTAGTAGGGATGAAAATCTACGAGTTCTAAGTTAAAGTAGGTCAAGGTCTGCGTGCCTGTTACCACGATAACTTCCCAACAGCTCAAGATATCATCACAAAATTTAAAAGGTGTGTAGTAGGGATGAAAATCTCCTACGAGTTCAAAATTGGTGAAAGTAGGTCAAGGTCAAGGTCATATTCCGAGCTACGCTAGATATGTATCGGCTATCGGCTGGTGTGATTTCTCCCTTGTGTGGGCCTGTAGTTACTGTTTTGTTGTTGTTGTTGTTGTTGTTGTGACCTTAGGCACATCTGAAACGTAAACCCAGTAGGCGACAAGTTTAAGTTGCCCTTCTACAGCACACTATCTTCCTTTCAGGGGATAAGAAAGTAAGCGAGGGAGTTTGTTTAACCAGGCAGGTCAGTCCTCTGATTTTATCAGTGCCACCACATTAAGGAGCCCGCCTACAGCATCCGCCTCGTGCTGAAGGGATTTATTAAGGTTATGTATAAAGCCTATACTTTGAAAAGCAAATCCAAAGCTGAGTAAAATTACCAGAACATGAAAAAAAAAAAAAAAAAAAAAGCCAGAGCCCAATCAGCTAAACAAAATTCCTCTGGCTGAAAGGGAGCACGAGTTTGTGCATCTCTCTCTCTCTCTGTACGTATATTTGTAGGTATCTCTCTATGTATGTATGTAAGTGTGTGTGTGTGTGTGTGTGTGTGTGTGTGTGTGTGCTGATAAGAGTAATGTTATCTAACCCACTCAGTTAATTATGCTGTCAACATCCCTACCTAAATAAGGGAACTAGTATTCCAGTTGGTAATCACTTAGGACAGTGGCATAAAATTCTCTTGATGAATTATTGATTAAGGTTGAGAGAGTGAAGCATAAATGAACTGGATGGAGAGGGAACAGAGAGAATGGTGAAGAATGTTACTCTGTAAAACATTATCATAGAGAGAGAGAGAGAGAGAGAGAGAGAGAGAGAGAGAGAGAGAGAGCCAGACAGAGGCTTGTACGGAGTAAAGGACAGACAAATATGAATGGATAGATACATAGATAGACAAATAGATATAAATACACACACACACACACACACACACACACACACACATATATATATATATATATATATATATATATATATATATATATATATATATATATATATGTCAGTGTGTGTGTGTGTGTGTGTGTGTGTGTGTGTGTGTGTGGAAAAAGCATATGACAAAGTGGACAGAGAAGGATTGTGGAAAGTTTTGCGCATGTACGGTGTAGAGGGTAAGCTGTTAGGTGCCGTCAAGAGTTTTTATGATGGTAGTGAAACATGTGTCAGGGTTGATGGGCATCTAAGTGAATGGTTCACAATCAGTGTGGGCGTGCGACAAGGTTGTGTGATGTCCCCATGGTTGTTCAATGTATATATGGATGGGGTGATGAGAGAAGTGAAATCACGAGTAATGGAGAGAGGGATGGCATTGGTAATGAATGGTGATGGATGGAATATCTCAAATTTGTTGTATGCTGATGATGCAGTACTGCTTGCAAGTACCGGACAAGAACTTCGTAGGCTGATGTCTGTAAGCGTCGTTCCTTGAAAGTAAATGTAGAAAAGAGTAAAGTGATGGTTACTGAGAGAGAAGGTGACTCCCAGTGCAATGTAACAGTGAATGGAGAGAGACTGGAACTGGTGAGAGAGTTCAAATACCTGGGTACAGTGATAGAAAAGAGAGGAAAATGTGCAAAAGAAGTTGAAAGTAGAGTGACACAAGGAAGAAAAGTAGCTGGTGCAATGAAGGCCTTGATAAGAAACAGAGGCTTGAGTGTCGCAGCTGCACGAGGCTTACATGAAGGAGTGTTAGTGCCAACTTTAACATATGTATGTGAGACTATGATGTGGCATGAATATGAAAAATCAAGAGTAAGAGCAGTGGAGATGGGACTGCTGAGGAATGTATGTGGAATACAGAGAGTGGATAGGATACGAAATAATGTGATTCGTGAAAGATGCGGAGTAAGGAAGTCGGTGGACACCAGAACTGAAGAGAGTGTACTGAGATGGTATGGTCATGTGGAGAGAATGGATAACAATAGAGTGGTGAAGAAGGTATATCTGAGTGAATTCGAAGGAGGGAGGAGGCGAGGTAGGCCAAGGAGAAGGTGGATAGATATGGTGGATGAATGTGTGAGGAAGAGAGGTTTGGAAGTTGGTGAGACTAGGGAACTAACAGGAGATCGAGCTGGCTGGATGAATTTTGTGAGGAGATATGCATGATCAGAGATTTTTGGCACCCCTTTTTAACGTGGCAGCGTCTGGATTGACTCTGTCGGATACGATATGTGAAGCTACAGAACGTGGTGAATGTTTTTGGCGTATCCGATAAAGCCAGGATTCCGGGGGCTTGAATGATGAGTGAATGGAAGCGTGGCACATTGGATTGGGCAATTTTGGGCTGTCTGATGATGATGATGTTTATGACGATATATATATATATATATATATATATATATATATATATATATATATATATATATATATATATGACAGAGAGACATGCAAACAAACAGACACTGAGAGACAAGTAAACAGAAACTACAAGACAGACAAAATACAAAATAAAATATGATTCAAGTTAATAACCAGAACATATAAATCAACCTCGTTCTTTGGACTTATAATTACCAAAAATTTGCTGAAACTTTCTGAAAATTAATCACGGGTGATAAGGAGAGTGGAACGAGGATGATTATTGTGATGCTGACCATGCAGTGGAATTAGCTGGAGAGAGAGAGAGAGAGAGAGAGAGAGAGAGAGAGAGAATGAAAGGGAAAGGATACAGAGCTGAAAGAGTGAATGGCGAAAAACAGATATGAGGAAATCAGTGCTTTTACACACAGGCTCTCTCTCTCTCTCTCTCTCTCTCTCTCTCTCTCTCTCTCTCTCTCTCTCACACACACACACACACACACACACACACACACACACACACATACACACACACACACACACACACACACACACACACACACACACATACACACACACACACACACACACACACACACACACACACACACACATATCCCGTCTCTTCTCCATACAACTTTTCCTTGTATAATGTGTTTCTCTTGTTTCCCTAGATACGAATTACACGAGTACATCTATATGCCAAAACGTTTTTTTTTTCTCCTATCCGTCTCTCTATTTGTCTATTGCCAGACGCCGTAATCCCATAACGGTTGGCCACAAACAAATCGCCTCCATGTCGCCCTGTCTCCCGCCATTTCACTGCCCTGCTCCAAGCTCACACACCCCTCTCTCATATTGCTCTCCACTCCATCCCTCCATCTCATCCTTGGCCTCCCCTCCCTTTCCCCCCCTCTGCCTCATTCACATACACTTTCCTCTTCAGTCTCTCGCTCTCCATCATCTCCACAATGAGGAAACTGAAAACAGTGAAATGTGCAGCGAAAGTAACAGTGACGTATAATAAAGTTTGACAATATGACGATCGCTCAAAAAACTCAATTAAAAAAATGTTCAAGGGCTGGACGTAATATATAGCTGATGGTTTCATGGAGTGTTTGGAAAAGACACTTCTATCTATTTATCTATTTTTCCACTTATCTATCTATCTGTTCATCTATATACCGACGTATCTGAGTATCTGTCTATCAATTTTTCTGCCTACCTACCTACTGTACCTATTTATCTATCTGTAGTGTTGTCCATCTGTCTATCTATCGCTCTGCCTATCTAAACTAGACGCCTTATTCCCGGATGAGGTGGCCAAAATACTGTGTATCACCTCCACGTCACCCTCTCCTCCGCCATCAGGCTGCCTTCCCTCTAATTCATTGCTCCCTCATTCATATACCTCCCCACCTCGTCCATCTCGTCCTCGGTCTCCCACTCCACCTCACCCATTCCACCTACATAAAGTTCTGAGGGATATATATATATATATATATATATATATATATATATATATATATATATATATATATATATATATATATATATATATATATATATATATTTTTTGAAGATAATGAATGGAGGAAGGAAAAACAAAGGAAAAAAAAGTCCATGTGCCTAAAGGCATCCTCCATTCATAAAATATTTATAACAACTGGATTTGAATTGAAGTGGATTAAATGTTTGTGGAAAGCAACTCCCAGGAAGTGAATTCCAGAGAGTAGTAGTTCTGGGGATAAATGAATTTTGATAAGCAGAGGTTCTGCATTGCGGGGAGAGAGTGTGAGTTCATAGGCTCTCCCAGCTGCTCGAGTATTTCGGGAGAAAATGTGAAGGGGAGGTACAATTGAAGCCAGTTCGTCAGAGCACTTACGGTAAAAATATCGATAAAATAGTGCTAAAGAAGCAACATCTCCACGTACTGATAATGGAGGAAGGTCCTGCGTGATGGTAGGATTATTGATTAATCTAATGGCTTTATTTTGAATTTTGTCCAGCTGGCTCAATGCAACCGCTCCACATCCACTCCACAGTGGTGAACAGTATTCGATCTGAGAACGCACATGACTTTTGTATATTGTGGCCAAATGCTTGGTAGTGAAAAACTCACGAACTCTGTACATAAGTCCCAATTTTTTGGAAGCAATACTAATGATGCAAGAAATGAAATGTTAACGATGACAATGTTCAAGATATAAATACTTCCTCTAAGTATGTTAATAGTGTGTGTGTGTGTGTGTGTGTGTGTGTGTGTGTGTGTGTGTGTGTGTGTGTGTGTGTGTGTGTGTGTGTGTGTGTGTGTGTGTGTGTGTGTGTCCATATTCTATATGAGTGAATCATTCTGCCAGCATTAAATGATGTCAAAACTGAAATTACATCTGTCAGTTTGTATGTCCATGTGTTTATTTATTTACGTAAGGTTGTATATGTACCGATATGTGTGTATGTTTAAATATGTGTATGGATGTATGTATAATATTTACCTGTATGATCGGGAAGTTATTCTATGCATGCAGTGTATGAATAAGTGTGTGTATGTATGTATGTGTGTATTTATGCGTGTATGTATGCACGTATATATGTGTTATTTACCCGTATAATCAGGTACGTTCGTATGCATATATGGCGTAATCTTTATAAGTATAATATGTATGTATGTATGTATGTATGTATGTATGTACTATTTACTTGTTCGATCACAACACAATGTACTAACAACTATACAATGGCAAGGTGGGGATGCTCATCATCCACTCACTTGCTGTAGTTCTGCCTACTTCTTCCTTTATATCTGTCATTTTTCGTGTGTGCCTCTCCTCCTCTCTTCCTAATCTTCAATCCACGCTCTCGTTGTTTATTATTTTCCTGTCCATGTCAGATGGCTCTACACTGATTGCCAGGTCTAACTGTTTCCTGGAACTCAGAATACCATTTACAACGCTGGGTGGTAATCATAAAGCCAAATAATGGAATGACGTGGAACCTGCTATGGCGACCCAGTTAAATGGGTGGAGACGCAAATGCGGCGTCCACCCAGGAACCAAACTATTCCCCACGCGTAGCACTGATGAGGAGCTGTCAGACACTTAGGAACATGGATTCACTACACGGTATTTCCCTGCAGTATTGGCTGCTTGTTTGCGGTTGATAAGTCTGATCAGACAGACTGGGGTAGTACAATAACAAAGCTTGTTTGATCAGGTCTTCCTCTTCAATTTGTTTCCGTTGTCCTTCACCTGGTTTATTATCATCATTATCATCATCATAATTATTATTATTATTATTATTATTATTATTACTGTGGTGATATTAATATCGAGTTTCAAATATCACAAAACGAGAGAGAGAGAGAGAGAGAGAGAGAGAGAGAGAGAGAGAGAGAGAGAGAGAGAGAGAGAGAGAGAGAAGCAAGGAGGGAGGGAGATGCCATATGCAGGGATGGATCTTTGGGGAAATAAGAGAGAGACTGGTATGTGATCTGGAAGTAGATGGCTTAACATGGGAGCATTTTCTACGCTGCCTCAAGAAGGACATCTGCTGGATATCGGAGGTCGTTCGTGACACATAATGTAGTTGTAAAGGGTGTCAAGGCTCTGTCTAGTTGTATCTTTAAAGTGACTCGTCCCTTGACCTTAGACTCTGAGCAATCTACACCGCAGAGACGAATGTCAGGTGGCTCGAGGAATCCGACCTTTTTGCTTGTTCCTCTCATGCTGTTTAAAGAGTTATCGGAGATCAAATTTACCATAGATCCCGTGTCCATGAAAAACAAGGTTTGTATGTCTTCACTAGGTCCTAGATTGACACTGAATTATCCTCGCCCGTAAATTTTGGGCGGTTAGCATCATCCAAATATATTGACTGTGGAATTGGGGGGGGGGGGGTTGATTAGCCATGGTTGGAAGAGTGTGAGGTTGGGTAAGTGTGGAAGTAACTGAGATAGTTGGTTGAGAGGTAGTGAAGGTAAGGGTAGTTATATGTGGGTGAGTTGGGAGCTGAAGTGTTGTAGCAGAGATAGTGTGGGAAGTGGGAGGAGAAGGGGTAGATGGAAGTTCTGGGGAGTCATTCAAAGGTGAAGGTGTATCTGGATTTATTTTATCTGGAGGAAAACTATCTGGGTTCTCTAGAGCAGAAGGAGTAGTAGTAGTAGTGGTAGCGGTAGTAGTAGTAGTAGTAATGGTGGTGGTAGTGAGAGTGGTATGAGGGAGTTGAGCTTTAGGAGTTGTCTGAGTAGATGAATATTTTTGATACGATCGACCACTACGAAGGTAAGTCACTGAATCGTCATTATTGGGATCTACCTGCTCACTTTCAGTGTCTTGTCGCTGGCGAAGGGGAGAGAGCTTAGTTTTTGCGAAATATGACATGTAGTGAAGTGGGAAAGATTTTGAATAGTAATGAGAATGAAAATGTTTATATACAGTGTGAGAATGAGGGAATAGGAAATATTTACAATAGTAATGAGGGTGAATATGCACAATGGAGGCGAATATGAAAGAAAAATGATTCGGGTGAAGAAAATGAGGCGAGAGGTGAGCGTGGTGGGTGGGGTGGCTGAGAAGTAAGGTAAATATAGGCGATGCAAGCTAGTGAATAAAGACAGATGAATGGTAATATGAGGCACAATCTGTAGAGAAAATCCGTATAATAATCTCCATAGAAAGGCAAGGAATGGGATAATTAGAATAAACTATATATTTACATATAATGAATACGAAACTTCGAGAATAAAGCGAAGTCCGACTTGCTGGAGAAGATTTTGAGACGCTACTTGAATGAGGTGTCCCTCCCTGGCGATGGGAGACGGTGGGGGAGAATGATGTCGCACTCAAAGTTGTCGAATGAGATGCGAGCTGGAGCGTCAGATGATCACCATCAAGACGTTGATTGGAGAGTGCCGGCGATGACGTGGAGATCACTGATAGGCTGGACATATATCCAGGGCAAGTAGGAGGAGGGTGGTGTACTTGCTAGGTGCGGTGGTGGGGGCTGGGCGGCCGTTTTTTATTGCTCAGCAATTTGCAAGGTGGTGTTGAGAAGGAGCGGTTGGGGTGTGGTGGGGTGGTAATTTTATAATTGTCTAAAACAGGAGGAGCGTGAGAACTGTCACTTGATAGTTCCTTACTGAATGTTGGTTGTGCAGCTGTCGTGAAGAATCGATGTGGTCTGCAGGTTGGTAGTGGTAAAAACTTAAGTTCTCACCAAGAAAGACGTAGGCGACACAAACACAAAGCAGGTGAATGGCAAGGTCTGTGGCAGGTGTGGAGACTTGAACACCTGCACTAATGAGTTCGGTTGTGTCACTGAAATCACTGAGGAGGCGAGATGAGAGGGAGATCCGACATACCGCTGCTACCAAACTGTTTCACTGCCCCCTCGCTCTCCACTCAGGTTAATTCAGAGATCTGAGGCTATGTATAATGAAGGTTTATTTGAGGGAGGAATACTATAGTTGTGCTCTGAATGCTGGCTAACCCCCGACTGAACTGTAAGCGAGAAGCCGGCGTGGGAACCTTAGCTTAGCTCAGCAGTTAAATGAATTTGCTGATCAATACAAACTGTAGTGTTTGCATACATAGGTTTAGGTATTAAAAGTATGGTTATATGATTATAATAATATAGTATGGGCACAGAGGCTGCAGCGAGAATTTTTTGTGCCCCTTATATCTAGATGATCCTTGACCAAGACTTTGGTTTCTTGGTGTAGGTGGTCTGTGGGTGTCGTAGCTGTGCAGCCTAGGATTATTTTTAGGGCCTTGTTCTTTATGGTCTGTAGAGTGTTGTAGAGTGTTTTAGTGAGGTTAGAAGCCCAAGCAGGGTTTGCATAATTCATCACTGAACGTATAATATTCATCACTGAACGTATATATTGTTTGCATACTGTGGTGATGGTTTCTTTCTTGTGTCCAAATGTTGTATGGGCAAGTAACCTCAAGGCATTGAGTTTTGGTGTTAATTTATCTTTAATGTTTGCTATGTGTTGTTTAAATGACATTGATGTATTGTATGTTACAACAATGATTTTGTGTGTGTGTGTGTGTGTGTGTGTGTGTGTGTGTGTGTGTGTGTGTGTGGCAGGTGAGTGTTGTTTATGGTAAGGTGTGGAATGTGACTATGTTCTGTTGTCCAGATTGTGAGAAGGGTCACTGTAGATGTGGCTAGGGCAATTTTGAGCCTGTGTGGTGACCCATTAGTGTACAGTAGTGTGTTGAGGTAAGGCTGGAGGATGTGTGTGGCTATGTTTGCGTTTTGGAGTGTACAGTTGAGCAAGTAGACAGTGCGAAAAATATTGAGGTATATGGAAACATCTGGCAGTTCCCCGTAGGAAGGATGGGGGCGCGGTAACACCGTGGTAGCGCGCCGGACTCGTAATCGGGGGACTGCGAGTTCGAGCCTCGCCCGGGCTACCGGGCCGGGAGTGGTATCTCGCTCCTGTAACCCTAGCGGGGCTATATAGTCCAATACAGGGCTTAGCTCGGGGGAACTCCATTTCTCCCATTTCCCCGTAGTAAGTCCACGTATTTTTATGAATGAATTGGTCAGAACCTAGAGCCTGTGTAAGATGGACCGTGATTGGCTGAACTTTCGAGTGGTGGTGAAGCAAATAATCTCATCATATTATACGAAAATCAAGGTTAATAAGTAATAAGTGGTACGAAATAATGTATAGAGAATACTTCAGCATTTCATGATCGAACGTGGAGTATAATGGAGTAATAAGTGTCAACAATCTGTTACGGCAACATAGCATAGAAGAGCAGCATGTCAGCTGGTAGTTTCGTTTATTCATAATATTCGACGCAGTGGAAACGAATTCTAGTGAATCAGACTAATAGATGTTGACCTCTAACGAAGAGAACCGGCAATGCTTACTTTAACGAATGTAATATTGGTATTACATTTCATCAGATTGAAGGGTTATTATGCACATGATATCTGTTAATATGCATAGGCAGTAAATTAATACTAAACTATTTGTTGTCTTACTACCTTTTATATTTCACCAAATATATTGAAATAAGAAGAGAGAAGACTGTACTAAGCCAGTAAGACCTTGTAGCACAAGGGAGGAGGAAATGGAGGGGAAAAACAAGCTCGAGGAAAAAAGAAAGAAACGAGGGACAGTTGACGAGCTGAAAAGGATTGATTCGGGACCAAAGGGGTGCCAAAACCCTTTCGCCCACGTCTCTGCAGACAATACCCCCTCTCGGGGCTCATTCTCAATATAAATGCATTGCATTAGAAATGCAAGAATATAATAATATAATTAGCAACATTCATATATTATGAGATGGTTACCTTAAAATTCTTCCTAGCAGCTCCACTTAATTACTTTCACGTCCATGACGTGCATAAGACATCGTTTTGCAACATCAAGCAGGGACTAGGTAACCAAATATTCAGTTTTAATTTGCAGCACCTAACCAACACCGATTCCTCTCCCACAGTGTTTGGAGGAGATGGTAGGAAAGAGACAACGATGAAGACAGTGGAATGAAGAGGCTACCAAATGGGTAACTAGCGTCAATTAACACTGGCAGCCGTGGGGTTGTTCCTTCATTTTAATACATAATTATGTTGCTTGACGTTAGTTAGTCCCCGGATGTGGGCTAAGTTGTCAAGCCCCGTCCACACGCTCGCCTATCGGGCAGTAACTGGCGGACTGTGCCCTCATTGGTCACAGTCTGTCAGGCATGACTGTGATGTCCAAACTGCTGAGTAGCTGGTCAGGCAGTAAAGTCGACCAGTAGTCAGTAGGTGGTCGGAAGCGATTGAGTGCGATATGACCATGCGCAACGCAGTTGAAAAGATAAAGAAATAACTCCGTAAAGCATATAAATTGTTGCAATTGTAAAAAGAGAAAACAATGAAAAGTGCAGAAAAACAATATGGTTAAAGAGGCAACTTTTTGAGGATGGCAGGGTCCTTGGTTCATAGCCGGCGCCAGACCACCGGGAAATGTCTGATGATTTCCCTCCACTATGGGCACTGGCTGTCCGCTAGTTTGCCCATCAAAGTTGCCACAAAGTGTTCGATACGGGCTTTGAGATCATATGATTGCTTTGACTTTATTTGTGTATCGCTTACCGGCATCACTATCGATTGCCAGGATGTTTACCGTGTGCGATATAGTTGCGAGGTGAGCACGGCGCTGATTTCAACACATATCTCACACCGATTTCATCTCCTTTTATCTTTCCAAGAAAACTCATCGCAGTCATTAAATAGAACGTGTTTTCTCAGGTGGTGAAAATGAATACAGGGACGGCATGGTAATCAGTTATGAGGGTTTGTGTTTACCTAACATATATTTGTCACTAATGTTGATAATGTTCCAACTCCACTAGCCTATATCTCATCATCGTTAAGCATAGAACAAAGTCATAATAATTTACAGTAAGTTTATTCTGCTATATCTCATCATTTTCATCATAGGTAGGTATAGAAGAAAATCATAATAATTTACAGTAAGTTTATTTCCTGAGGTAATGGAAAATGTGAATGCCTTTAAGCACTTGGGTAGTGTGATGAGCAGTGATGGAAGTTTAGAGGGTGAAGTGCTTGAAAGGGTGCAACAGGGAAGGAAGGTTGCTGGTTCCATGAAACTAGTGATAAGAAATAGGGAAGTGAGCACGGAAGTGAAAAAGCTACTACATGACGGTACTGTGACACCAACTCTAACGTATGGAAGTTGTTTTTTTTTTTTTTTAATGTGAGGAAGAAGGAACCAAAGGCAACGAGCCCACAAAACTGTTCCTTCCAAGAGAAAAACAAAATGCAAGAGAGAGCCAAATTCAAGGTTCGATCATTTCGAGATGCCTGGACACACTGCGTTTGAAAGACTGGAGATCATAGGAAGCAGGCAATACAGGCAAAGGAAGACAGTTCCAGAGTTGACCTGTTGCATAAATGAAGGACTGGGAGTAACGGTTAACTCTTGCATTAGAGAGTTGGACAGAAAAGGGATGAGAGTTTGCTGCTAGACTGGTGCTACGCACCCGTCGTAGAGGTGGAGGAATGCATGCAGACAGTTCAGAGGAGCAGTGACCATTGAAGTAGCGACAGAAAAGAGATAAAGATGCAACAGTGTGGAGAAGAGACAGAGGTTGAAGGGAGTCAATAGGAGGAGGAGAGTTAATGAGACGAACAGCCTTTGACTCCACCCTATTGAGAAGAGTTGTATGTGGGGAGCCTCCCAACACATGAGAGTTGTACTCCACACAAAGGACGGATAAAACCCCTGTATAGAATCAACAATTGTGCAGGGGCAAAGAAGGAACGGAGTCGGCTTAGCACACCCAATCGCTTGGAAGCAGATTTTACAAGAGATGTAATATGATCATTCCAAGATAAGTCCCGAGTAAATGAAACCCCAAGCATGTACAAGGATGATGCAGGATTAAGCTGAATATTATTAACCATTAGTGGGTATACCTGTGGAAGATTTTGTCGGGTTGATAGGTGCAAAAACTGAGTCCTTGATGCATTAAAAACAACCAGATTATTTTTACCCCAGTTAGAGATACGAGCCAAGTCAGATATTAGGTGTGCCATAGCCTCATCCCTTGTTTGTTGAAGTAACTGCTGAGGCGGACGTTGCAGGAATCGAATGGAAAAGTGAAGGGTGGAGTCATCAGCATATTTTTTTTTTTTGTGAGGAAGAAGGAACCAAAGGCAATGAGCCCGCAAAACTGTTCCTTCCAAGAGAAAAACAAAATACAAGAGAGAGCCAAATTCAAGATCCATTCATTTCGAGATGCCTGGACACACTGCATTTGAAAAACTGGAGATCATAGGAAGCAGGAAATACAGACAGAGGGAGACAGTTCCAGAGTTGACATGTTGCATAAATGAAGGGCTGGGAGTAACGGTTAACTCTTCCATTAGAGAGTTGGACAGAAAAGGGATGAGAGTTTGCTGCTAGACGGGTGCTACGAGCCCGTCGTAGAAGTGGAGGAATGCATGCAGACAGTTCAGAGGAACAGTGACCATTGAAGTAGCGATAGAAAAGAGATAAAGATGCAACATTGCGGTGAAGAGACAGAAGGGAGTCAGTAAGAGGGGGAGAATTAATGAGACGAAAAGCCTTTGACTCCACCCTATTGAGAAGAGCTGTATGTGGGGAGCCTCCCAACACATGCGAGTTGTACTCCACACAAAGGACAGATAAAACCCCTGTATAGAGTCAACAATTGTGCAGGGGCAAAGAAGGAACGGAGCCGGCTTAGCACACCCAATCGCTTGGAAGCAGATTTTACAAGAGATGTAATATGATCTTTCCAAGACAAGTCCCGAGCAAATGAAACCCCAAGCATGTTCAACGATGATGCAGGATTAAGTTGAGTATTATTAAACATAAGTTGGTATACCTGTGGAAGCTTTTGTCGGGTTGATAGGTGAAAAAACTGAGTCTTTGATGCATTAAAAACAACCAGATTATTTTTACCCCAGTCAGAGATACGAGCCAAGTCAGACATTAGGTGTGCCATAGCCTCATCCCTTGCCTGTTGAAGTAACTGCTGAGATGGGCGTTGCGGGAATTGAATGGAAAGGTGAAGGGTGGAGTCATCAGCATACGAGTGGATAGGGTTAGATGTACAGCTTAGAAGGTCATTGAAGAATAAAAGGAAAAGAGTTGGTGATAGGACAGAGCCCTGAGGAACACCACTGTTAATAGATCTAGGAGAAGAACGATAGCCATCTACAACTGCGGCTATAGAACGACCAGAAAGGAAGCTAGAGATGAAGGCACAGATAGAAGGATAGAAACCGTAAGAGGGCAGTTTGGAAATTAAAGATTTATGCCAGACTCGATCGAAAGCCTTTGAGATGTCAAGTGCAATGGCAAAGCTTTCGCCAAAGTCCCGAAAGGAGGATAACCAGGAGTCTGAAAGGTAGGTGAGAAGATCGCATGTGGAGCGTCCCTGACGGAACTCATACTGACGATCGAAAGAAGTTGTGATAGGAAAGATGCTTTAAAATTTTTCTATTAAGAATTGACTCGAAAACTTTTGAGATACAGGATGTTGAAGCAATTGGACGATAGTTAGAGGGTTGGGAATGGTCACCCTTCTTTGGGACTGGCTGAATGAGAGCAAACTTTCAGGAAGAAGGAAAGGTACAAGTTGACAGACAAAGGCGAAAGAGTTTGCCTAGGCAGGGTGTAAGCACAGAAGCATAGTTCTTGAGAACAACAGGAGGGACTCCATCAGGCCCATATGCCTTATTAGTACTGAGGCCAGCAATGGCAGAAAATACATCAGCTGAAGAAATTTTAATGTTAGCCATGAGGAAGTCAGAGGGGGGAAGTGATGGAGGAACAGCACCGGAATCGTCTAAGGTGGAATTGGAGGAGAAAGTCTGAGGAAAGAGATCTGCTTTATCAGTAGAAGAAATAGCTACAGAGACATCAGAATAGAAAAGAGGAGGGAAGGATGATGAGGTGAAGTTGTTAGAAAGGTTTTTTGCAAGGTGCCAGAAGAAGCGGGAAGAGTTCGAGTTAGAGAGCTGAGAGCATTTAGTACAGATGAAATTATTTTTAGCAGAGTGAAGAATAGACTTAGCACGATTCCGGCCAGAAACGTATAAACGATGTGATTCAAGGGTGGGTTGGCTCCATTACCTTTTATAGGCCCTCTCCTTGTTGAGGACAGCATTAGAACAAGCGTGATTAAACCAAGGCTTTCCTGCATTAGTCAAAGGATATGAGAAAGGAATGTATGCTTCCATGCCCGAGAGAATCCCGGCCATGGAAGCAATAATCATTCCAGGGAAAATCAAAGAAGTACTGCCTGAGGGCCTTCCAAATAAG
>NC_137031.1:22243845-22335984 GCF_032717465.1 Coenobita brevimanus
TCTCAACGTTTTTTTTCACCTGCGGTTTATACGCAGGGTAATCACCGACGTTGCCGAGGCGTCGCCTTGTTGTTTACGACTAATCTGCGAAATTTTACAAAATCGTGGAGGGCCACGACGTTTTCATGCAGCATGAAAACGTTGTGGTCCCCCATGACAAATTTCCACCTCGTGCGACGTATCGGCCCCATGCCACGAATGGACAAGATTTTGATGACAAATACCCACGATTAGGGATTTTTGACACATCGTGACTTTATCTTCCACACTTTCGCTGAAGTGGGAGAGGGCCTTTACCCTCATGGATGATGCAGGAAAGCGAGTGAGATTGTGTGTCGCCACGGGACTTGTACCAAATGAGTGATTAGTCTTAGAGTAATATTAATTCTTAGGAATCTCTCTGAAAACGATAAATATATTGGTTGTTTCACTCTGCCTATCAGTATACTGTACAATATGACTGCCAGTAATAATATCGTGTATCCTAATTTTTTATGATAATGACAAATATGAATTTGCCCTGAGCTCCAGATAGTTCGAGCTGCCGAATGATCACCTGAGAAGTTGAAACACACTTAATGTGTGAGGTAATTTCGCTTCCTAGCATCCGTTTGTGCATCTTTTGTCCATTGCATTGCTACAGTGAGTAAAGAAGAGTTTGAAAGCTGTAAGAAGAAAAGGAAGACAGAAGAGAAAATGCGTATGTGGAATTTCAGATGTAAACATGCATTGACCAAGTTTGTGCCCATCCACACCATGAGTGACCACCTGTGGCTTCCAAGCACGCCACTAGTCTGTTTCGAGGCATGTTGACCAAACACGCCATGGTAAACACTAGTTAAAAAACTGGGATCGTACTTTAGTTCATCAATCCCACAATACCATTTTCACACACTGTTATACTTCAGTACTACAGATGTCCACTGATTTATAAATCCATCATCATCATCATCATCATCACCATCATCAGCCACTACAAGTCCACTGCTGAACAAAGGCCTCCCCCAATCTTATCCATGAATTCCTTGACTGAGTCAATCTTTGACACGTTTTCCCTGCAAATTTCTCTATCTCATCTCTCCAGCTGTCTGGCTTTTTTCTGCTACGATTACAATCTCTTGGTGTCCAGTCAGTCAGCCGCGCGCTCCATCCGTTATCCCTTATGCTTCCTACGTGGCCTGCCCACCTCCATTTCTATTCTTTTATAAGACGGACAAACACATACACAGCTTGACAATTTTATATATATATATATATATATATATATATATATATATATATATATATATATATATATATATATATATAATGGGAAACTCCGTCTGCTACACCTTAGTGTACAGGTAACGGCCTACAGAACACGTCCATTTACATGTTACTGGTGAAATATACTGTGTATCTCATAAAAATGATAGATTTGGCTATTGTGTAATGTGCAAAGAAAATGAAAGTGGTAACCACGTGCTAGTGGCCTCTACCTGTGCGTTGTCAGGTGTAGGAAACGATGTTTTTCAAAGATATACACATATATCCTGAATCCTTGCATTGTGCCAGTGTTGAGCCAAGTTCTTGGCTGGCTATGAATAATATACCTTGACTCCTTTATTTCAGCTCACACTCCTACCACAGCACTGGACAGCCACAGGGTCCACAATCCCTCTGACAGCTATTTATTCTCCAGTTGATTTGCAATGACAGCAGTTTTGCAAAGATGAAACGCGGGTTGACATCACACGAGTGGCATCAGATCCTTGATGAGGTTAAGTTGGAAAGCAACATTGAGAGCGACCATTCTGGGGTGGAGGAGGTTGAGCTGCCACCATCCAGTCAGCAAGTGGAGCTGCCCTACGAGTTTCCATCGTGGAAGACCACACCACCATCATTGGCTGGCTTCACCGGAGAACCCTCCCCACCTGTAGGACCTATGAGTCCCACCGCTCCCTTCGTCAGCTCCCAATCTCAGACCCCTCTGCCCCCCTTGGTTAGCCTGTGTCACTGGAAGCCGGGCCATCGTTCGTTGTGATGGCCTCTCCACCCACTTCTGCCATGCAGGATGCTAAGGTGACATCCTCGCCGGCCAGACTAGGGAGACTGGTGTCCCCAGAGCCCTCTGTCTCGTCCTAATCCTCGTCTGAGGTGCCCCCTCTCAGACAAGGGCGCTGTGGTCCGCTGCTTGGACACGGGGGACGTCCAAGGGGTCGGAGGGCAGGCCGAATGTTGTTGACAGGCCGACCTGCTGCCTCCGCCGCCACTGCCGCTGAAGAGGATCCTGGGTGGAGCAGTGGCCCGTTCACACCAAACCACGGGCCGTTCACTGGCTCCACAGGGATCCAGGTGGATATTCCAACAACTCCCCTGAAGTTCTTCCAGCTCTTTTTCACGTGGGAATTGTTGTCATACCTCACCATGGATACCAAATGATACGCCACATTCCTGGGGACTCAGCTGGATGCCTGGTTCTCCTGCAATGAAGAGGAGATGGCCAAGTTCCTGGGGTTATACCTTTTCATGGGGGTCGGGCACATGCTGAGCTCCGAGCTGCACGACTACCCTAAGGTCTGGCAGGCGATGAGTGGAAGGTGCCTTAATGCCATCCTGAATCACTTCCATGCCTTCAACTCGCTCAACATTCCCCGGGACAGCCAAGATTGGCTCACCCACATTTGCACGGTCATGGAGTACCTCCTTCAGCGGTTCCAGTCAGCATTCCTACCTAAGGAGCAGCTCAGCCTGGATGAGGGCTCTCTGGGGTGGAAGGGCCAGCTGTTCTTCTGCGTCAATGCCCCCGAAAGCCCACCAAGTATTCAATCAAGATCTATATGTTGGCTGAGTTGTCCTCGGGCTACATCTGGAACCTCAAGGTCTACACAGGGGTGCAGAGTATCCTCCAGAACACCATGTTGGGCCTTGTGGAACCGTTGAAGGACCAGGGCTATAAGCTGTTCGTGGGCAACTATTACATTTCTGTAGCCCTGTGCAAACGACTCTTCACTGCAGGATTTTATGTGTGTCAGACCCTACGGCTGCCTAGAGGAGTGCCATGCCAGCTGCAGGCCATCACCAGGGCTAAGAGCCTGCCTGAGGGGGGCATGGCGTACAGGCACACGGACAATGTGCTAGTCCTACTGTGGAGGGACAAGCGCATTGTGAACATGGTGTCCACCTTCCACACTGCAGACACCATTCTGAAGAGGGTTCGAGGAAAGGTGCGGGGTAATAATGGGCGGACAACCTACATGGAGAAGGTCATGCACAAGCCTGTCGTTGTGGAGGAGTACAACAGGTACATGAGTGAAGTGGATCATTTTGATCAGATGGCCCAGTACTACCCCATCCAACACCGAACTGTCAAGTGGATGAAGATCACATTCTACTTCATCCAAATGGCACTGCTCAATGCATTTGCCTTATATATGAAGTACAGACACGTGCAAGTAACCCTCCTTGAATTTGTGGAGCAGATCATCTACGATCTTCTGCATTTCCATGAAGAGGAGTGGCCCGAATCTGGACACACACTCCACCATGCCCCAGACCTGCCTACCCGGTGGCCAGCACCAGCAACACCTGCCACCCAGCAGGCACAACCACCAATGCCAGGATGGGCCCAGCCACCACTAGCACCAGCACAGCCTGCAGGAGACCCCACACCAGCACCACCAGAAGCAGGGCCATCGCAGGTGCCACCAGCACCACCAGCACCACCAGAAGCAGAGGCATCACAGGTGCCACCATCACCACCAGCACCACCAGAAGCAGGGCCATCACAGGTGCCACCGTCACCACCAACACCACCTGCAGGAGGCTCATCAGGGGTGCCAGAACCGCCACCACCTCCAGTTGCTGGTCCGACGGGAGAACCCATGCCTGGGCCTGCAGCTCCTGCGGGACAGGATCACAGAGCATGAGGGTATCCAAGCAAGCATCGCCAGGTGATTGACGACAACGTGAGGTTGGATTGCACTCTAGGCCGCCACCGGGCGAGGATCCCTGACAAGAAGAGGCTCAGGTGTACCTTGTGCTTCAAGTTGGGGGTGAGGAAAGACACAAGGAACATGAGTCCTGTATGTGATGTGCCGCTTTTCATGGGGGATTGTTTTGACCGGTACCATACCAAGCAATACCTTCACTCATGGAGCACAAACACACACACATTACAAAACTCACCTCCCAACCGATCTGGTCCTGTAGGAAGATCATCGCCACTGGAGAAGTTCATGATATTCTTTGTTTATTTATCTATTTACCTCTATTTATGCAGTATATTTACAAATACATATATATTGTTATTTACCTCAACACAAATGACAGGGAAATAATTACAGCTTCAGTTTTAGTTGTTAGCTACAGGTTTAGTGTTCATGTGTGGTTTCTGAGAGGACTAATAACAAAACAGAAGTAATTATATAAAATAGTTGTTGGTACAAAACCAAAGAAAGCGTGGCTAGCAAGCATAAAAGTGTTAGCACACTACGGGAAAATAACGTAAGTGAGTGGCTGACGGCGGGTCAGCGCGCAGCAAAATATGCAATAGTTTTTTGCATTTTTCTCGAAAACTATGAGGTCTAGGATCACCGTTCTTTACTGAGATGAAAGGGAATGAATTTGTGCATAGGATGGTAAAACAAAAAACATAACGGTGCTAAGAAAAGTTCTTCGCAAACGCTCCCCAAATAAAAAAGTTGTTTTCTGTCGAAAATAGGTTTTACTTTTTCGCTTGTTACACATAGACCATACCTCGTGTCAAACTGGGACTCCCCCCCCATGCGAAAGCTATAAAATTCTCTTTTGATTGATGGTATAACATGTAGAGATTGATTAGTAAACATTCGACTTATGATGTTGGGAAGTGAAATCTATGATCCCGAATGTTTATTCTGATGGCCCTAACATACGTATAGTGTGTTTTTTGGTGTTTTTTTTTTTTTTGCTTATCGTGTAGAACAAACATCGACGAATAGGAATATATTGGTTTTGTGGCAATATATGTTTTGGGGGTGAAAATAAGCCAAGAATACACATTCCTGGAGTGCTTGGTGGCCAGGAGGGGGGTGGAGAGAAGCCCGCACATCATATCCCAGAAAACCTAAAAACTTATCCATGCATGAAGGGGTTAATAGTAATCCCCTGTTGAACTATGCAGTGGTGATTGAGAGCTGTCTGAAGTAAGGTTGACGATAGTCATTTGTGAAGTACGAAATTCACGTTACTGAGTCACGTTTACAGTCAGGTAGGCATATGTAACCGACATGGGTAATAAAACTGTTTGAAGCCCTAACTGATTTGGTTTCGTTATGATTAAAGGTCCATTATGCCTAGTACAAAAATTTTAAACATCTTAAGTCATTTATCTACGTATGTTACGTGCAAACGTACATCTCATATTCTTTGGAGATCTAGTAGAAACAAAATATTACAATGTAATTAGTTAACGTTTTAGCCGATTTCTGAACACTATGTTGTTGCATATAAAAGGTGGGGAGAGCTGTGCCAAGCAATGAGACGCCGCTCCACTCTTCACCGTTACAGAGATCGTCTGTTCAAGCCACTGCCAAATGCATCACACTTATCACCCCCCCCCCTCCTAGTTCATGTAACCTAAGTAACAAATATATCGGCTGGTCCATCTTGATTACAGTCCATTTGATTACTGTTCATATAATTACTGTAACTTTACTGTATATGATTCTTGAGTTATACGAGTTTAATCTTAACCCGCCCCATCCCGACCACTTTTTGACCACTGGTACCCCCCAATCCCGACCATTTTTCGACCCTTTTTTTTTTTTTTTTTGCTAAAACTTTCGCTTTTGGTCAGAAACAATGGTCAGTGGCAAAGAAATTGTTCCCCGGGGTCCATAATTACCCTAACCAGGTATGCCTTGGTCCCACCTGGCCCCGTGTTCTCCGTAGGCAGTCTGAGCCTCTAACGTTTTCTATGGTATTATAAGTCTGGGAAACCAATGAAAGTAAGTAGATATGTATTTATTACAAACATAAAAACATGTGATAAAAGAGTATATTGGATTTTATACAAAAATAGAGCAGAAATAAGCATTGTACCATCGTGCGAAAAGCAGGCAAAAATCGAACAACTTGGTCACGATGAATCGCTAACATTCGAAAATCATGATACATATCATTTTTTTTACTTACATAATACTTCTACAATAACATTATACCATTTTACATTTTATTGAACTGTTTTTACGTATTCACAGGCCTTTTGATAACATTTAGCGTAATGTTAGCGCTTATTTACGTAGTGAGTGAACTCGCTGTGACTGTTGTTTCAACTCGTATTGTGTTTTCTCTACTTACATAATACTTTTCTAATAACATTATACACTTTTCAACTTTATAGAACTGTTTTGAGATAATTTCAGGCCTTACGTAAATATATAGCGTAATAATAGCGCATAATAACACACACGGTGAAGTCGCTATGACTACTATTTCAACTTACAACCTATTTTTGTACTTATATAATAATTCTCCACCAACATTGCACATGTTTACACTTGATATAATTGATATCACATAATTTCAGAACTTACGATGCAACTGAGCGTCATATTAGCGCGTACTTACACAGGGAGTGTTATCGCGATATCATTTGTTTCATCTTACACTAGTATTCAACTTATAAAATACCTTACTACTAACATTACAACAAATTCCACTTTATATAATTCCTATCACATACTTACTGACCAGAATGTGGGTGTACTCGTGACATCAATTATTACAACTTACACTATTGTTCAACTTATACGTTTTATTCATGCTAACATTACACCCGTTTCCACTTTACAGTATATTCTTGCTATCACATATTTACTGACCAGAGTGTTATACTGAGCGTCATATTTTCGCAGATTTACACAGTGGGTGTACTCATGACATCAATTATTACAACTTACACTATTTTTCAACTTATACGTTTTATTCATGCTAACATTACACCCGTTTCCACTTTATATTCTTGCTATCACATATTTACTGACCAGAGTGTTATACTGAGTGTCATATTTTCGCAGATTTATACAGTGGGTGTAGTTTTCATATCACTTCGTTCAACTTACACTATTTCTCAACTTATACATTACTTTCCTGCAAACATTACACCCGTTTCAAGTTTATATAAGACTTGGCACATACTGACTGGCCTTACCATTATACTGAGCGTCATATCGCCATCCCACACAGTTTCAGTAGTGTAGGAAGTTATGGTACTCTCTGAAACATGGCTGAAGGCACAACGCAACATTGGTGGTGGTGGGGGAGGTGGAGAGCGGCGCCTTTCATCACTCACACTTCTCTTCCCTCTCCCTTTTCCTTTACCCTTTCCCTTCCCTTTCCTTCCTTTCCCCACATCCTGGGGCTGTGTGGAGGAAGTTTGGGAATATTGTATGGCGAAAGACGTGCTGGGGAGTGGCTCCACCTCCTCTCCCCTACGCCTACATGCACCACGTGCTCGTGCTGCCTCCCTCACACCACTTCCCTTTCACCCCGCACTCCCACGACACCACTTTCGCCTTCCCCAGACAAAACACTAGGCCATACTTTATTTGCCTTCTCGCCCCACCTTCTGATCCTTGGGGTGAGATTTTTTCCTTCCCCAACCACGAGGCAACATCACGTCCTAAGCCGCCGTCATCGTCATCGTCCTCATCCTCGTCCTCATCAGAATCTCTCTCTAGGGGATGGAGAGAGGTCCATGCAGGTGTTTTGGGTGCAGGCTGGCCTTCCCTTGCCTTACGATACATGACATACCGCTTTTTCCGGGGCGAAGGGACCTCCTCATCAATGCTTGTTATTTCCTCCTCAGGCTGCACATAATCTCGATCCACCACATCATCATCAAGTGGAGAATCACTATCTCCAGTGAAGGCATCCAGGGCGGATTGTATTTCGTCGTCTGAGAGACCTTTACGTGCCATGTCCGACCTGGGTCACTGCTAACAGGTGAGTGACCGAGACAAGGGCGAGCACAGGTCACGCGGGGTCTGGGATGCTGCCCGCCTGGGGGCAGGTAGGGGAGGCTTGGGTACGTGGATGAATCGAAAATCTCGCGCGAATTTTGAAAATTGTGGAAATTATGAACCTTGCAATTGCAGGACGTTGAAGTACGTCAACGGGATTGGCAGTGACATAACGTGAGGACGTGGAAGTACGTCAACGGGACGCCGCGGGTTAATGCTTAGTAAATCTTAGGTTAAGTTAATTCGAGTTTTGCTATCCTTTAAGGAGTGGTACAGACGAGATTGAGTGGCCTGCAAGGTGTGCTTATATCTAATTACTCACGCCCTCTCAATTAAGATCAAGCTACCTCATTTCCCATAAATCCTCAAATAGGATCACGCTACCCTATTTCTCTTAATCTCTAAAATTCTCAAATAAGATCACGCTACCCATTATCCATAATCTCTAAAATTCCCAGCATTACACTGGTGTTATTAGCGGTGACAAAATCTGTGGGCATTACGCTGGTGGCCCTGAAAAAGTTTTTGGTATTACAAGGGTACTGCACAAAAGACTTTTATGGAAACTGTATCACCAAGGAGGTACCCAGTGCAATCTGTACTGTCGGACGCAGGATTTTCTCAGAAAGGGAAAGGAGAACAGTACTAAGGGGAAATTACTCATCATGGAAGAAAGTGACTAGCAGAGATCCACAAGGTTCAGTGCTGGCACCAATTATGTTTTTAGTATACATAAAGGACACAGACAGTAACATTGGAAATGGAAGCTATCTAAATATGTTTGTGGATGATGCAAAAATACAAAGTAAAATTACTAACACAGATTCTTGCTACAAGCTACAAGAAGAATTAAATAAGCTACATGAATGGAATAATATGTGGCAAATGAAATTTAATGTGGACAAGTGTCATGTGACTGAATTTGATAAAAATGAGAAAAGACCAGATTGGGATTATAAATTAGGAATGTCAACCCTATATATATCAGAAAGGGAGAAGGACCTAGGAGTGATTATCAATAACACTTTTCAGCTGATCACATCAAGAAAAGGTACGTAACATGTATACATTGCTTGCTAATATGAAAATAGCATTGAAATATATAAATGAAGATATGCTGAGAAAAATAATATCATTGATCAGACCAGCCCTGGAATATGCATCAGTAGTCTGGAATCCTCATTTCAAAAAACACAGATAAGATTGAAAACGTACAAAGGGCAGCTAGAAGATGGACACTAATCTTAAGGAATCAAAGTTACGAAGAAAGACCGGAAAAATTGAATTTACCAACACTACAGGAGAGAAGGAAAAGATGAGACATGATTATGCTGTATAAATGCACCTCGGGGAAAGAGAAAATAGACATAAATGAATATTTAACCAATGTGGATGGATCAGCAAAAGAACGCCCCAAAAAAACTACATAAAATGAGAAGTGATAAAGACATAAAGAAATTCAGTTTCCCAAATAGGGCTATTGATCAATGTAATGCACTACCGAATGAAATAGTGTGTGCCAAAACTATTAATATATTTAATGATATGTATGATAAAAATTCCTTAATACATGGGACATTACAAGCTTGACTCATTCCTGTAAAGATACAATTAGGTAAGATCAATTAGGTATGAACACACACACACACACACACACACACACACACACACACACACACACAGCAAGACAGACACAAAATGACTAAAACATGAAAGCTGCTCTCTTGCCGCATGCAGGGGTGTAATAACAGACATATATGCTATAAGGTGTAACGTGCTTAATAAATCTAGGGAAAAGATGCCATGAAGACTCCTATACTACCCAAAATGCGTCCCTTAACAAACTGGTACCGAGGATGCCTTTTCCATTCTTTCTGATTATTTTCTGAATAATCCAGAGGGTATTTTTTATAACAAAACGTGTCAGATATTACCTAAATATATGTGCAAGTGCGCGAGGCATTTCCTAAGTTGAAAAAAAAAAATAAAAAAGCCAATGCTAAAACTGGCGTCATCAGTATTCAAAACAGTTAATCGTAAGACTTTTTAATTTTACTTTCCCCCTAAGTCTGTTTCTCTTCATTTCCCCCCTACAGTTTCTTTCTTTTTTCTATTTTCCCCATAAGTCTTATTTTTATTTTCCCCATTCAGTTGTTCATTTTCATTTTTCCTCTAAGTCTTTCTCTTTTCAATTCCCCCCACTTTTTTTTCTTCTTAATTTACCCTCAAATCATATTTTGTTTATTTATACTCTTTATTTTCATTTCCTGCTTCTTTATTTTATTTTCCCCCCTAAAACCTTTTTTCCCCCATGCTTTTCTTTTTTATCCTAAGTTTTTATTTTTGTCTTCCCCTTATAAGGCTTTTTATTTTTATTTCCCCCACGTCTTTTTCTTTATTTTCTTCTGAGTCATTTTAGTCTAATTTTCCCTGAAGTCTTTCTGTTTTATTTTCCCCGAAGTCTTATTTTTCCTCAAGTCTTTTAATATTTATTTTTCATCCTAAGTCTCTTTTGTTTTATCCCCTCCCCCCTCCGCAAGTAAGTTTCCTTTATTCTTCCCCCAGGTCAATACCAAAGGCCGTGCAATGGCTGCAATACTTTTCAAGGTTCAGATTTAGTTACTTGGCCTATATTCATTTTTTTTTAACCCCTTAACCACGGGGCATCACTTTCGTGATGCTTGGGAGCAAGGGATCATACTGGGGTGTCACTTTTGTGATTCTGTGTTATTTTGAATTCTCCTGGGCTTTCAAGTGGTGGCTTGTATCATCTATCAGTACTGCCAATGTCCAACACTAGTCAGCACTCCTAATCTCATCTGTACTCCCATCCATTGTTGACAATTGAGCCATTTCTCCCCGTTCTTGACTCCCTTCCATACCTCCCCTCCATTACCCTCTCCTCTAGCCTGCTGCGCTAAGTAAATCTTCCCCGGAATTTTCCACTGATTTCATCCATTGAAATAAGGCTTATGCCCTATTCTTATACCAAATAATATATACAAAAAAGAAATAAGGTAAGTGATAGTGCCATACACCTGGAATTGGCTAATTATCACCTGACAACACCTCGCTAATTTTGGCTGTTTATTTCCCCTTGAAATATGCCATATAATCTATTCTCGTAATAAAAATATATATAAGAAAGGAAGGGAGAAGCCTAAGTGATATTTGCATTCACCTGGAACTACCTAATTTCTTATGTATTGTCTAGATATCCTGCCAATTATTTCATAGCATATATATTAGCAGCTGTCACCACGCTGACGCTGCCAGCATTGCACTCCCCCTAGGCCACCACAGTATTCAGTTTACTGTTGTCTTTCAAGGTGAAACCAAGTCGGATTTGCGCCTGTCCAATTCCGCCGCTTTTTAGCCCCATGCAAAAGGCCCTGTGATCTCTACCCCCTACTAAACCTCGTGTGGAAAGGGGTAAAAGGCTAAGTGACTGCTGTCGAACGTGAACTGGCTAATTTATCAATGAAAATGATGGACAGTGACTACGATCTTTCTGGTGACTAAAACAGTGCAAGTGGAAATATAAATAATGTGTAAACAGCAAGTGAAAGCAATGAATGTAAATATAAGTGAACAGAGGAAAATAGTTTTATAAGTTACTGCAAGTGACAGTGCATAACACAGTGTAAATAAAATGGAAATGAAAATAATGTAAATGAAATAGAGAATGTAAATAGAAATGTAAATGAGTAGTAATATAAGAATACGAGTATATAAACTAGGAGTAATGAAAGCGAAAGTTTCACTCTAGCATGTATGAACACTATGAGTTATGAAAGTGGAAGTGAAAGTGACAGATTCGCTCTCAACGCTAGTATACAGGACAAGAAAGTGAATGCTACGTATTTTACTGAAAGAGAAATTGAATGCCTACAGTGACAATAAACTACTATTACTGAAGGAAACTTATGGATAAAGACTGCAGATATATATAAGTGTTATATAGTAATAGAAATATAAAGTGTGAGTGTTTTTTTGAATAATAAATGACAGAACACCAGCGGTGAACGAGCGCAAGTGGGAAGGTCATACGCGCTCGTAATTTTCATTGCTTTCATAGTTTTTTTTTTTTTTTTAGTATGGATTCCAAACTATTTGAAAATCATAGAATTGTGTTTCTAGTGATAATATCAGGCTGTGGTAATCATATTACGGGTTGTCGGGAAGTGTAAAGTGGAGACTTCGTTACCCAACTTCAGAGGTCTCCACAAGTCCTACGGTACTCAACGAAGGCTCAGCAAACATCCCAGGAGAAAGCTGAAGGTATATGCCATAAGCATATATAATTTTAATATTCTAAGGCTAATAACTGATTTTTGGCAAATATTTTTAGAGTCTGTCAGAGCACGTATATGCCCGCAGGACACGCAAGTCAAGCCAAAACAACCCCGCGGTTTTGGGGTTAGTAACAGAACGGAGGAAGGAAAAACAAATGAATAAAAAAAAAATAATAATCCATACACCAGATTACTGGTGTCCTCTATTCATAAAATTCTGTAACAGTTAGACTTGAACAGCTGCAGGTTGAAATTTGGAGGGAAACAACTCTGGGGAAGTGAGTTCCAGAGAGATGCAGTTCAAATTAAAGAATTCTGATTAGCAGAAGTTCTGCAATATGGCTGAGTGACATTCCAGTCATGAGTGCTACAAGATGCCCGTGTAGCACAAGGGAAGGCATGGAGAGGTGGGACCATGGACCCAGCTTCGTCTGAGCATTTGCCATAAAAGTACCTGTAAAATAATGCAAGGGAGGCAACATTCCTTCTTACTTGCAGGGGAGGTAGTTTATTTGTAATGACAGGATTGTTAATAATTCTAACAGCTTTGTTCTGAATTTTGTCTAGTTGTTTTAATGCAACCTCTCCACATCCATTCCACAAGGGTGAGCAATATTCATGCTGAGAGTGCATATGACTCTTATAAATTATAGCTAACTGCTCATCAGCGAAGGAGATATGGACTCTGCACAATAATCCAAGTTTCTTTGAGGCGGTTTTAGCAAGTGATCTAACATGAGAGATCCAGCTAAGGGCATTGTTGAGACGCCAAGAATTTCAATACTTTTGGAGATGGGAATATTAGTAGCACTGAAGGTAATGTACGAATCTGGCAATATCTGTCTATTAGTAAATTGTGTATATTTAGTTTTTCTAGCAATAACAGAGACAAGGTTGTTTTGTTCCTATTCACTGATCGTAGATAGGTCTTGATTTATGGACATGGCTGTACTGAGTTGAGAGGTAGAGATATTAGACTTTGTTAATGGGTGTCTGAGTGTGAATGAACTATGTAGTGTTGAGTCGTCTGAGTATGAGTGGATGGGATTGTGGGTAAAGTGACCAGATTTACCCGAACTAAAAGCGGGACATTTTCAAGTGTGTGTGTGTGTGTGTATATATATATATATATATATATATATATATATATATATATATATATATATATATCCAGCGCCACCTTACTTTGAGGGTGCTAATCAAGCACAGTCCAAACATACCAACCAAAGTTGTCAGTGAGTATAACAAATTCTATATTAACAATTCGGTATTTCATTTGGTTTGGATTATGCATAATTTCACTAATTCATCATAGCTTCATTAAAGAAGATCATCTTATATCTAATGTAATAGTAATTTTCCAAAAGCGGGACAAGTAAGATAATTTGCTAAAAAAGTGGAACATTTTAGTCGCAAGCAAATAAGCGAGACAGACGTAAAAAAGGTGGGACTGTCCCGCCTAAAAGCGGGACTCTGGTCACCTTAATTGTGGGTGACAGATAAGAGATCATTAATTTGAACCAGGAATAGGGTTGGGACCAGAACTGACCCCTGCGACACACTGGCATTAATTGAGTGGAAATTGGAATATGCATCACCTACTTTTACTCTTATTTTCCTGTTACTGAGATATGAAGAAATCAAAGGAACAAAAGACGTTAGTCCATAGCAAGGGAGTTTGGACAGCAGGGAACGGTGCCATAGTCTGTCGAAAGCTTTAGAAATATCAAGAGCTACTGCATGAGTTTCTCCATATAGATCAATTGATTGATGGATGGTATGAGTTAGGAGATTGAGTCTGTCAATGGTGGATCTTTCGTGGCGAAAACAATATTGTCTATCACTAATTAAGTTGTTGGATTCAAGATGCTTAACAATGTGCTTATTAATTAAAGTTTCAAACACCTTACCAAGAGAAGATGTGACAGCTGTTGATCTGTAATCAGAGGAGTCAGACGAACTTCCTTTCTTTGGAATTGGGTGGATATTGACTTCTATCCATGAATTTGGGAATAAAGAAGTACGTATGCATAGTCTGAATAAATCAGCTAGAACAGAGGCAAGTTCAGGGGAACACTTTTTCAAACAATTTGGCAGAATTCCATCTGGGCCCGGAGCTTTGTTGGTAGGTAAATTGTCTAGGATGAATTTTACGTATCTTGTCTGAATTTTAAGTGGGGCAATTACGGGAGAGTCAAGTTCTAGTTGTGGGACATTCTGGTCGGTATCGTCTATGGTAGAGTTTCTGGCAAATGTACTGGCAAAAATATCTGCTTTCCCACGTGGGTCTTTTTTTTTTTTTTTTTTTTATGAGGAAGAAGGAACCAAAGGCATCGAATCCGCAAAACTGTCCCTTCCAAAAGAAAAGCAAAATACAAAAGAGAGCCATATTCAAGATCTGATCATTTCGAGATGCCTGGACACACTGCGTTTGAAAGACTGGGGATCATAGGAAGCAGGAGATACAGACACAGGAAGACAGTTCCAGAGTTGACCTGTTGCATAAATGAAGGACTGGGAGTAACGGTTAACTCTTGCATTAGAAACCTGGACAGAAAAGGGATGAGAGTTTGCTGCTAGACAGGTGCTACACTCCCGTCATAGCGGTGGAGGAATACATGCAGACAGTTCAGAGGAGCAGTGACCATTGAAGTAACGATAGAAAAGAGTTAAAGATGCAACAGTGCGGCAAAGAGACAGAGGTTGAAGGGAGTCAGTAAGAGGAGGAGAGTTAATGAGGCAAAAAGCCTTTGACTCCACGCTATTGAAAAGAGCTGTATGTGGGGAGCCTTCCCACACATGAGAGTTGTACTCCATGCAGGAGCAGATAAAAACCCTGTATAAAGTCAACAATTGTGCAGGGGTAAAGAAAGAATGGAGTCGGCTTAACACACACAATCTCTTGGACGCAGATTTTACAAGAGATGTAATATGATCTTTCCAAGATAAGTCCCGAGTAAATGAAACCCCAAGCATGTTCAATGATGATGCTGGATTAAGCTGAATATTATTAAACATTAGTGGGTATACCTGTTGAAGATTTTGTTGGGTTGATACGTGCAAAAACTGAGTCTTTGATGCATTAAAAACAACCAGATTATTTTTTTTACCCCAGTCAGAGATACGAGCCAAGCCAGACATTAGGTGTGCCATAGCCTCATCCCTTGCCTGTTGAAGTAACTGCTGAGATGGACGTTGCGGAAATTGAATGGAAAGGTGAAGGGTGGAGTCATCAGTGTATGAGTGGATAGGGTTAGATGTACAGCTTAGAAGGTCATTGATGAAAAAAAGGGAGAGGGTTGGTGATTGGACAGAGCCCTGAGGAACACCACTGTTAATAGATCTAGGAGAAGAACAATGGCCGTCTGCAAAAGCAGCTATAGAACGACGAGAAAGGAAGCTAGAGATGAAGGCACAGATAGAAGGATAGAAACCGTAAGAGGGCAGTTTGGAAATTAAAGATTTATGCCAGACTCGATCGAAAGCCTTTGAGATGTTGAGTGCAATGGCAAAGCTTTCGCCAAAGTCCCGAAAGGAGGATGACCAGGAGTCTGAAAGGTAGGTGAGAAGATCGCCTGTGGAGCTTCCCTGACGGAACCCATACTGACGATCAGAAAGATGGTTGTGATAGAAAAGATGCTTTAAAATTTTTCTATTAAGAATAGACTCAAAAACTTTTGAGATACAGGATGTTAAAGCAATTGGACGATAGTTAGAGGGTTGGGAATGGTCACCTTTGTTTGGGACTGGCTGAATGGGAGCAAACTTCCAGCAAGAAGGAAAGATACAAGTTGATAGACAAAGGCGAAAGAGTTTGCCTAGGCAGGGTGTCAGCACAGAGGGTTCTTGAGGACAACAGAAGGGACTCCATCAGGCCCATATGCTTTATTAATATTGAGGCCTGTGATAGCAGAAAATACATCGGCGAAGAAATTTTAATGTCAGCCATGAGGAAGTCAGAGGGGGGAAAGTGATGGAGGAACAGCACCGGAATCATCTAAGGTGGAATTGGAGGAGAAAGTCTGAGCGAAGAGATCTGGTTTATCAGTAGAAGAAATAGCTACAGAGCCATCAGAGTAGAAAAGAGGAGGGAAGGATGATGAGGAAAAGTTGTGTGAAACGTTTTTGGCAAGGTGCCAGATGGAGCGGGAAGTTTTCGAGTTAGAGTTGAGAGCATTTAGTACGGATGAAATTATTTTTAGCAGAGCGAAAAAAAGACTTAGCACGATTCCGGGCAGAAACGTATAAAAGATGTGATTCTGGGGTTGGTTTGCTCCAGTACCTTTTACAGGCCCTGTCCTTGTTGCGGACAGCATTAGAACAACCGAGATTAAACCAAGGCTTTCGTGCATTAGTCAAAGGATATGAGAAAGGAATGTATGCTTCTATGCCCAAGAGAATAACCTCCGTAATGCAAAAGGCACACCCAGATGGCTCCCGGCCAAAGAAGCAATAATCATTCCAGGGAAAATCAAAGAAGTGCTGCCTGAGGGCCTCCCAATCCGCAGCTCCAAAGTGCCGCAGATGATATTTCTTTGGAGAGTCTGCAGGCCATACCTGAGCGATAGGACAGATTAAGGTGATAAGATTGTGGTCAGAGGAGCCCAACGGAGAGAAAAGATTAACAGTGTAAGCAGAAGGATTAGTTGTAAGGAAGAGGTCAAGTATGTTGGAGCTCTCTCCATGGCGATCAGGGATATGGGTAGGGTGCTGTACAAGTTGCTCTAGGTCATTAAGGATAGAAAAGGTGTAGGCTTGTTCACGAGGTGGATCAGTGAAAGGAGAGGAGAGCCAAAGATTGTGGTGAACATTGAAATCTCCTAGAATGGAGATTTCAGAGAAAGGAGAACTGTATAGAATGTGTTCCATCATAAAAGTAAGATAGTCAAAAAAAATTTGATAATAGAGTTAGGAGATAAGTAAACACCACAGATATATTTAGTCAGAGAATAACAGGAAAGCCGAAACCAGAGTGTAGAGAATTCAGAAGAATGGAGTTTAGGAATACGAGAGCAAAATAAGTTGTTGCATATATATACACAACAGCCACCTTTGGCTTTGAAATGATTATATAGAAAGTAGGAGGATACAGAAAAAGGTCTGCTGTCAGTTGCCTCAGACAGCTGAGTCTCAGTTAGAAATAGAAGGTGAGATTTAGAGAAGGAGAGGTGGTGCTCAACAGAGCGAAAGTTAGAGGAAAGGCCGTGAATGTTGCAGAAATGAAGAAGAAGAGAGTCAGACAGTGGTTCCAGGCATCTTGAGTCATCACCGGGAGAAGGGCAGAAGGTGGGGGCATTTATGGTCCCCCCCCTCCCGGGGACTCTGAGGCTATGTTATTCGACGCCATTTTTTTTTTTTCCAATTTTTGAAAAGAAAGTGTGGTGTATACTGTGCATGTAGTTTGGTGGAAATAGTTAAAGAAACTTGTATTGGAGAGCATGCTGGCCTGCTCTCTGTGTTACTGAGACACTGAAAAAGTTCAGCAAAGGGGGATGGTCGGGACCTAGTCCCGAGGGCTGATGAAACGGGAGCTCTAGCTCTCCCTGTCATCAGCTTTCCATCCACCTTGGAAGTACTGCCCTGCTCGACTGGTTATGTTGCTATCTGAAGATTTTAGTGGGGGAATGGAAGATGACATGGTAAAATTATTATTGAACGAATTAAGAGTTGACCAGAACATTCTATTGTCATTAGGGCTGTTAAGTTGTTTTGATGCTTGCTTTTAAAGAAAGTTTGATTTAGCTAGATTTAATACAGCTTTTGCATGATTTCTAGGAATTTTAAATAGAGAGAGTGATTCAGATGTTTTTTTAATCTTTAGTAAGAGTTATATGCTAATGACTTTTGGGCTGTTGCTCTGGCACTGGTGAACCAGTGGACAGGGATCACTAACATCACCTGTACACCCACCCACCACTGACTTCCCGATGGCCAGACTGTCCTTGAATATATGGACTTTGCTGAGTCGAATGTGGCCTATGATATCTTGGGTATAGTGGTCCTAATCATCTACAAACTTGTCGCATTCGGGTTCTTTCTCCTGAGGACCCGACGAAACCAAATCAGCAACATTAAAGGCTAATTTGGTTTCAACTACGCACACAGCATCTTCTTCAGTTAGAATTTATATACTCTGTTCTCTAGACGTAAATTGGCACCTCTCTGTCTTGGATGTTCAGCTGTAAGAAGGGACTAACACTTGAATTTGGTGTTAGTAACAAATAAGTATTATCAAAAGTAAATGTAGAGCCATGGTAGTGTAGGGTTTGACACTGATCTAGCAGCAATGGGTCGAAACTCTGAACCAAGTTACAATGAATGAACGATAGGTGTTTAATGATAACTGAAGTGGTATTAAGCCGCTATGAGATAATGTCGTTGCCATATTTAACCTCCTCGCAGTGATGCGGAAGTTTAATTATTTAGTCCTCTACTTCCAAACGACTTTATTTAAATTAAGTATACCCTCTCCTGTTGTAGGGCTAAATGAAGTCTGTGTCTCTCACCTCCAATTGAAAAAGAAATTGCTTCTAAGTTAAATATATTCCTCTGAAAATAGCGCTTTTGAAAAAATCCTTCAGACTGACGCAGTTATAGCAGTTTAGAGTTATGGTCATTTTTCTTTTTCAAAAGAAAGAAGGGAGTGAAAGGATGGTTGTGTTCAAACAGCATACTTTGAAAATAATGATGGCTAGTCTCCACACGGCCACAGCTCATCGACACGATTCTTTGCAAAGTACAGTGATGAGTAATGAACGTTTATGAAATAGGATTTGCAGATTTATGTGATATGTGAATTGACACTTGGCTCCATTAAATCCTTTGAACGACTTGCAAAACAGGAAACCGGTGTCTGGGGGGTATTTGCCCAAGGAACAATTATTTAAAGCTTGAAGCAAACTGGCGATGAATTAAAAAAATGTCACCAAACTAAAAGTATATCAAGAAAGAAACTAAGCAAATTGAATAGGTTTTCAGACTATGGAATGGAGGCAAAAATATAAAAATAGGGAAATAAATTATTGACCCAGTTTGTGTCCCATTCTGAACACCAAGTCAGGATAAATTTGAAGATTTAATACGAAGTCTTCCTTGTAAAGCATTCATTTCTGTGTAAGGGACTGATGTTAGTGAAAATGTTTACCTATCGTTTCATTTTTAAAGGCTCCAACATGCTTGCATGTGTCGGCCTTGGTCACCTAATGGCGGCTCTCCACGCTGCACAATCCATTGCAGCCTCCCGGTTCAGTCCCTTAACCCTAAGGTCACACTTAATGACCTCGTCCCATGTCTTTCTCGGTCTACCCCTCATAACCCCACCCCCAATATTAACACTTCTCACCTTCCTCACCCAATTATCAATACTGAATTATTAATACTGAAGATTACCTATCTATGGCCAAATGCCATAATCCCGTAAGGAGTTGGCGTTTGTCTCTGAGTTAGTTGTTACACGGAGAGGAACACAAATCCCTCTCCAACCCACTTGCTGACATGTAGGGAACACGTACAGGTTAGTTATATGTTTACCACCCAGTGTTGTAAATGGTTTCTAGGTTTACAGGAAACCATTGGGCTTGTCACTCAGTGTAAAGCCACTGAAAGGGAAAGAAGAGTAATAAAAAGTGACAGGAAAGATGAGAGAAATAGGAAGAGAGGAGGCAGACAGAGAAAAAGAATGATACAGGTGAAGGAAGAAGTGCCCAGCACTACATAAAGTGAGTGGATGATAGTCGTCGCCATCTACCACTAAGTAAATACGTAAGCTGATATTGCCATTTTCCTTTTAACCCACCGACTCCCGTTGACGTATATATACGTCCACATGTTTTGTCACTGTGACTGCCGTTGCCGTATATAACCATGCAGCAATTGCAAGGTCTCCAATTTGCTCAATTTTCATATTTTGTGCGTGATTTCTGGTATGTATACACAGGATACCTTCCTCTACAAGATGCCAGGCAGGATCCATGCCTTATCCCGCATGACCTCCCCCCCTGCACCCCATTGTCTCGGCAATTTACCTGTTACCAGTGACCTGGCCAATAAAGACATGCCGTGCCACGGTATGAAATTCAAGGCCAGAGTGATTCCCCAATCGATGACAATGTTGAGGACAAGGTTTACATAGCATTAGAGGAAGAAACAGTCAGAAATGATGATCAGGTAATGTAGCCAAAAAAGGTCAGGTATGTTGATGTATTTAGTGAGTGAAACAATGCTTATATTGCCTATATTACTATGTGAAAACCAATATACTCTAGTACTACACATAAATTCATACCAAATAAATAAATAAATAAATACTGTTTATGAGTGGTGTGGAATAGTTCCCCTCCCAAAGAAATCATTTTCTTTGAAGCCAGGCTGATAGAAAACACAGTAAGGTAAGGGGTACTTCTACCTGTATTCTGTATTTTAAACCTCAGGTGAGCGATATCTCTACAAATTTTCGATGTTTCTCACCAAAAGTGGAGGTTTGAGTAAAAAAAAAAAAAAAAAAAAATCAAAAATTGGTTGGGACTGGGGGAGGTCAGTGGTGGAAAATCAGTCGGGACGGGTCCATTTTTGGTTTGGTCATAAGCAGAGGCACTTATCATCCACTCACTCGATTTACTGCAACTTTAAGATGTCTACACTGTGTGACAAGACAAATGGTTTCTTATAATTAACGAAGCCATTTTCTACACTAGGTGGTAATCACATAACTAATTGTCGTCTGCTGTTCTAGTAGGTTAAGATGCTCCAGTTGAATGGGGCCTATAGATTTTTATATACAAGTTAGGGTTTATTGATCATATAATGCCACTCAGGGAGGAGTGAGGCCGATCACTCTTGCCTACACATCGGGGCTGAGTAATCTGTCCTCGGGCCAGTACGCTCTTACTGGGGAAGAAAGGATTGGATGATGGATAAATGGGTAACAAAATATTATGGACAAAGAAGATGGGTTATGATATCAATCTCATCTCAATCACAAAAATTTTTAGCCTTGTTTAATTTGTTACAGCTGAAAGTTTGCTTTATTATTCTTATCCACAATTATCTCTAATGAGATCCCTTTATTTTCTATGTGCAGTGCAGTTGACCTGTGTTAACTACTACTTATTCTTATTATGGGCTGTATAATAGTTTACTGTGAAAATAAACTAACTCTGAAAGTTTGCATAAATTTGGCATAATTTTGTCACCCCAATAGCATAATTTTGCTGGTTTCAGCATAATTTTAAATGGAGTCTAACATAATTTGGCAATGGAGATCTGGTAACACAACCCTCACCACTTGCCTACAGTCAGTTTCTCCGTAGCAATCATGTTGGGAGCATGCACTGTATTTGCTCATACTAGAAGGATGAGAGCGATACTTCTGCTCCTCCTAGCCAACAAGGGAGGGCTTCACGAAGCAGAAGAAAGCTTTCTTTTAGCTCAAAGCTTTGTGACTCCGAGAAAATATGTTTACGAGTAATCACTACAGTTTTACATTAAAGATAATTTTTATTATAAGTATAGAGAAACAATGTATAATGGTAACGGCAATAGATAAATTTGTATTCCCTCATTACCACCTTTAAGTCACCCACTCACTCTCAGTCAACCTCTCACTTGCACACACACACACACACACACACACACACACACACACACACACACACAACTAGCAACATCATCACCACCACCATCATCATTTATTGTGTTGCTAATTTTTCCTGTTGCTATTATTTTTATTGTGTATTTCATATTCCTATTGTGTTTTTCATATTACTGTACTTAGTTGTAGCCAAAACTACTAAAACTTTTACTATATCAGAGGATATCCATTGTTATAACATTACTTACATTATTATTTTTGCTGCTATTAGTATTACCATTATGTTTCTCCTGCTATTATTGTTACCGCATGAGTTCACCAAAGTCTCTGTTTGTGTTGCTGGTGCGAAAGAAGGAGTGGATGTACTAACACTACCTGAGACATGTTGTGTGAATGGCTTGACTAATGAGTCAGCATGGTGCACAGTCTTAGAGGACAGTTTATGCTACCTGTACTTGCTCAGTGTCACAAATGCTCCACTAAAACTTAAAAGTGGTGTAAAGATTGGAGACTTCCTAGTATACCCAGCAGCCGTAAAGGTGTGCCAGGATTCCTCAATTCCTACTATTCAGACTGATGATAGTACGCCAATCGGTGTATGTACTATTAACTCTACGGGATCTGCGCTGACATATTCACCCGATATGCTCTCACATCTCACTTGCACAGATTTCCCAGAAAATACGCCTCAAGTCCTCGACCTCCTGACCTCGTATAGAAACGTGGTTGCCTTACCCGGTGAACCGATGGGTAGAATTTTCTGTAGGATACACTGTCACTCAGTAATGCATTAAAGAAATACCATCATTTTCTAGTAGGCAGAGTTCTGTTCACAGTTTGGTTAATTGTCAGATGGCATTGGTAGTCACTGAATGTGAGGGCACTAAGTACAGGGAGTTTCTACATCGTGTGGAGGGCGTACTAGGCCTGTAGCGACTCTGATTTCCTGGAGTAGGCGTTCCATTTTTCTGACACAACAATGCACTGTACAGATGATGAGTAGAAAACCTATGAAAGCGATAACCACAGGGGGAAACACAACTGTTGGATGAACCCAGAAACGGCTGAAGGCCAGAGAAAATTGATCCATAATGAAATCACTGCCATTGAGGAATGTTAGCATGCGCAAGTTAGGGGAGGTGATGGTAATGTTGGCAGATGGTAGGGTGGAAGGCATGCCGAGTGGGTGAAAGATGTCATAGGAGTGTTTACGGACAGCTTGGTGATAGCGAGTGGCGTAAGTGATGACGGACTCTGATTTGACGGTACATTATTATCATCCTTGATATCAGTACCAATATGGTCCAATACTTACTCCAGGTTTACGAGTATATTAGCCCTGTCAGGTGCAGGTGGTTTTTAGTCTTTAGATTGTTTAACAACCCGTAAAATGCACCATGACACGAATCGGGTAAAAAAAAAAAAACTAAATTATGACACACATCGGCGGGAAACTTGTGTCCTCCTTTGTTTGACACAATGTGCATCATGGTGCATTGTACAAGATGGTATTTAACCCGCCCCGTCCTGTCGACTATGGGTACGTTGCAATGATTTGCATTTGCCAGTCCCAGCGACGTACCGGTACGTCGTGCAATTGCAAAGTGCATAATTTCGACAATTTTCAAATTTTGCGCTTGATTTGCGGTACATATCCTTGCATGACCTTCCCCTACCTGCCACCAGGCGGGGACACTCGGCGACCCCGCGCGACCTGCGCTAACCCGCCACTCGTCCACTCACCTGGTAGCAATGGTCCTGCTCAGACATGGCTAAGAGAGGTCTCTCAGAGGGCGAAATTCAAGCCGCCCTGGACGCCTTTACAGGCGACGGTGATTCCCCACTGGACGACAAGGTTGTGGATAAAGATTATGTGCAGCCAGAGGAGGAAGAAAACACCAGCAGTGATGAAGAAGTCGCGTCTCCCAGGAAGCGGCAGTACGTGACTTACCGTGCTGCTAGAGAGGGGCAGCTGGCCAAGAAACCACGTGGAACATCCTATGCCCATCCCCAACATGATTTGGAACCAGATTTCAATGACGATGACGATGACGAGGACGAGAACAAGGACGGAGTCGTGGGACGTGCTGCCACGTGGTATGGACGTGAGGTAATCACTCATCATGGCCCAGAGTGCACCCCACGTCAGACGAGCAGGTATGGGCCTAGTATTTTGTTTGGGGAGTTAGGAAGTGCCGTGGAGGGAGTGGGGAGTGAAAGGAAAAGTGCAGGGAGTATTAGGGAAAGTGAGAGTGACGTGAGTGAGTCATTGCTCTCCCTAGGTAGTGTGAGGCGGCGTAGTGTATCACGTGGGCGAGCGCGGGTGCGTTATCACGTGGGGTTGTGATGGAGGGGGAAGGTGGGGAGGAACCACTCCCAAGCACGTCTTATGCTCCCCAATATCCCCTAACACGTGGTCGAGCTAGGGTGCATGAGAAAGCACGTGGTGTTGTCATGGAGGGGGAAGGTGGGGAGGAACCACTCCCCAGCACGTCTTATGCTCCCCAATATTCCCCTACTTCATCCCCACAACCCCCTAATGTTCCTCAAGGCCGTAAGGGTAAGGGAAAGGGAAAGGGTAAAGGCAGAGGGAAGAGGAGTGACAGTGGGGAAGCCCTCCACACTCCTTCTCCCCCACCTCCCCCACCAGGATCTCCTCCCCACCCAGACGAAGGCGGTGATGGGGATGATGGGGACGAGGAATTTGTGGGATGGAATTGGGAGGATGGGAGTGATTTTTCTCCCCTCATTCACCCCTTCACTAAGCAGGGGCGCTCTGGCTGCATTGCTCCCGGAATTCACCGTAATTTCACCAGGTTGGATTTTATCCACCTGTTTTTTAGTGAGGCATTCGTGGAGCAGATTGTATACCAAACCAACCTTTTTGCAAGCACCCAGCACCTTGAGAGTGAAAGATTGGGAACAAGGAGTAGGCATTCTCCCATATATGATTACCCTGTCTCCCTTTCAGAAATGTTCCTATTTTTTGCCCTGGTCCTTTTGATGGGTATTATACGAAAGAACAGAATTCCTGCTTACTGAACAAGGGACCCTGTTATGATTACCCCAATATTTGGGCAAGTGATGAGCCGTAATCGGTTTCAACAAATTCTAAGTCGCCTCCATTTCTATGATGCTCATGATCCTGGAAATGCGAACGACACTGATAAAATGAGGCGAATTAGGTTGGTCTTTGATCACCTCAGGCAAACCTTTCGTTCGTCATTCTATCCCTATAGAGACCTCGTCATAGACGAGTCTCGTGTTGTGGAGAGGTAATATTTCATTTAGGCAGTATATACCCAGCAAAAGGCATCGTTTTGGGTTCAAGATCTTTGTTATGTGCGACTGTAGGACTGGATACGTGCAAGACATAGTCTAGTACACCGGTGCACAGACAGACATAATAGAAGATCGAAGTATTGGACTGTCGGGAGCAGTGGTAAAGACGATGATAAAAGACTACCTTCATCGTGGTCACGTCCTCTACCTGGACAACTGGTACACTAGCCCTCTTCTCGCTCGTTATCTTCACATGCATGAAACGGGAGTCTGTGGAACCGTGAAGGTGAACCGGCGTCACATGGCCAAGGTAGCGCCGAAACTTGCAAGGAATGAGGTTGTCTTCTTCAAAGCCAACAACATCCTTGCAACTGTGTGGAACCACAATAGAGAAGTAAGCCTCTTGTCAATGGTTCTCCGCCCCTTGATGCACAGTACTGATTCCGTAGATTACCGTAGCGAGAACAGACGTCACATTTGGAAACCTGAGTGTGTCATGGACTATAACATAAACATGCGCCTGGTGGACAAGTCAGACTCCATGATATCGAAGGTAGAGTGTGCCAGGACCACGATGAAGTGGTATAAGAAACTGTTCTTTCACTTGCTAGACATCACTGCTCTGAATTGCCACCACCTTCACGCCATGACAACAGGAGTTCAGGAAACCTTTGAAGGGTTTGTGAGGGAGCTCACAAGAGAGATGTTTGCACGTTATGCTGTAGAAAGGCCCCAACATCACACCCGCACTACCCCTATTACCCAAACTCCCCTGAGAATATCCGGCCACCATTTTCCCACTCCTATCCCTCCCCAGCCAAACAGACCTAGGCCCCAACGCAGGTGTCACGTGTGTAGCAATTCCCGGGTGAGACTCACGACACAGAGGAAGGACACCCGCTATGAGTGCGTGGAGTGTGACGTGGGTCTCTGTATTCACCCATGTTTCAGCGAATATCACACGTTGATGCAATTCTGATATGGTGTGAATGTGACAGGACGCTGAAAATATGAAGTAAATGCGACAAACAGACGCTCAGTGAAATTATCAGTCATGTTGATCTCCAAATATTAGTATAAAGTGCATACGGGTATAACATAAGTGCAAAAATTGTATGTAAGTGTATAAATATGCTGTAAGTGGAAACATACATAGCGAGGGTTTTATGATGCGATATTCTGTCGCTCAGTGCATTAAATACGGCCCGTAATTATATAATTATTATTATTGGAAATGCTTACGGGTATAAC
The DNA here is from genome assembly GCF_032717465.1 of Coenobita brevimanus. Taxonomy (NCBI): domain Eukaryota; kingdom Metazoa; phylum Arthropoda; class Malacostraca; order Decapoda; family Coenobitidae; genus Coenobita; species Coenobita brevimanus. The sequence goes on from NC_137031.1 coordinate 22,270,248, forward strand.
ATAAGTTCAAATTATTGTAAGTGCTGAAATATATTGTAAGTCAAATATTCATAGTGTGTGTATAGAGAAGCGATATCTTGACGCTCCGTTGAATGAATAAGGCCCGTAATAATGAAAATAAAAGTCAACAAGTGGGAAAGTGTGTAATATATGTGAAGAATTAGTATATAAGTATGTGAGTATTATGTTGGTCGAAACATTCATTGTGAGGGTATTTTCATGTGATATTCTGACGCTCACGTGAATAAATAATGCCAGTAAGTATGTACAGTGCAGTATAGGGGTGTAAACGTGTGTAATGTAAGTGAGAAAGTATAACTGGAGTGAATAAATAAAGTAGAAGATGAAATACGAGTGTTTGAGATTGTGGTTGCTATGTGAATATGTGCTAGCATATTGCTAAATGCCCTCGTAATGAATGTAAATAATTGAAAACATTTACAGTGGTGGAGGAAAGGTCCTATGTAAAGGGAAAAATAATAGGAAAGTGATAAAACAATTGGGTATGTTGAAATACGAGTCATAGCGAGTGCGCTTACAAGCTGATGTGCACTAAACTTATGCCGCATGTCATCATAATGAATGAAAACATCTGAAAACACTTACAAACAGTAGAAATTGGTAAAATGTCATTGAAACAGAAGTATACAAGTAGAAAAAATGATATGTTGACGATACAAGAAACTTAGCATATAGCATGTTACGACTCGGACCTAACTCGCTATGCTCGGGCGATGGTACAATGCTAATTTTTTTTTATTAGTTCAAATTCAATAAATATAGAGGTGTTGTGAGTTGTTTCTCCCAGTATTCCTTACCATAGAAAACGCGAGCGCCTGACACGTCAATGAAAGAATACGATACCTGGCGCGGGGGACCTCACCTGTTCCGACCACTTATAGACCACTGTAAGCACTTTCTTGGTGATTTTCCTTCGTTTCTCAACCTAAGCGGAAGTTTGAGCCAAAAAAAATTTTTTCCAAAAAGGCTCGGTACTGGGGGATGTCGGAGGTGCGGAAAACCTCGGGACGTGATGGGTTAATGACTAGATTGGAGTCCGTGCATGAAAGGGTTAGTTAGGCTATTACTGTACTTGCATATACCGTGTCAGTAAAGAAAATTATAAGAACAATTAATACAGTTTCTTCTATTCAGTACTACGTCCATATAGAATGTAAGTCAGTTACTTGCAAGCATGGTCTGAGAAGTCAATATAAATTGCTACCAAATGACATTCCGTACACTTTGATTTGCCATGTGCCATACGATTCTTTTTTTGTTTTTATTGGATCTTTATAACAGGAACTGGGACGAAGGTGTAGTCCCCAATAATTCGAAGAGGGGTATAGTCCTCCCACTTCCTAAGACAGGTAAGGACCATTCTAATGTTTCTAATTATTGTGCCATTTGTTTGACATGTGTATGCAGACTGTTTGAGATGGTTAGCATGAGGCTCATTGGTATCAAGAGAAATATGTTTTTTTCTCTCCTTCACAAAGTGGGTATTGCAGAATGAGGTGCACGCCTGACAACCTCATCTGGCTTGAATCAACAATCTGTGAAACTTTTGTTGGTACCCAGCATTTGTGTGGCTGTGTTTTTCTACTTGGAAAAGGCATTCAGTATAGCATGGTGCCACGGCATCCTGAATCAGTTGCACAGTTTCGGGTTGCAGGGTTGCCGGCCATTGTTTTTATGGGTCTTCTTGTCTAACTGAAAGTTTCAGGTCAGTGTGGGCTCGTTCCTTTCACCCCCTCGTGTTCAGGAGGAGGGTGTTACACAGGGAAGTGTTCTAAGCATCCCCTCGTTTGCTATAGCCATCAGTGGCATAGTAGATTCTTTACCAGAGGGAGTGTCTTCCTCCCTTTACATATATAACTTGAATATTTGGTTTTCTGGTTAACGGATGACTGCTGTTGAGAAACGAATGTAGTTGGTGTTAGACAGGGTCTCCAGTTGTGCGGACCAGAGAGGCTTTTGTTTTCTGTCAACGAAAACTGTAGTTATGCATTTTAGTCAAAACAGGGGAATCCACCCAGACACTAAATTGTTTCTGAGTGGGCATCGTCTCCAATGCGTGAAGGAGATTAGGTTCTTTGGTTTGACATATGACCGCACGTTGACTTGGGTTCTGCATTTGAAGCTTTTACGAGTGTCCTGTGTGCAGGCTACGAATTTGATGAGGATGTTGTCTTACTTTTCGTGAGGTGTTGGCCTCATGACACTACTGCACTTGATAAATGCCTCGGTGGGATATAAACTTGCATGTGCCACAGCTCAGTGTTTCCACTCCTGTACATCCTGCTGGTCCGTGACTGGTTACTTTTGCTTTCATATCCTCCCCGATTCATAGCTTTCTAGTGGAGGCTGGTGTTCCCCCCTTAGATCTGCATCATAAGTCATTGATCATTCATTGCTGGAACCGCAATTGACCTCTGCCATACTCACTAAGGCCATTTATGTGTTTCAACAATCATTTATTCATTATTACGAATCTCATCCTCACACTATGATACAGGGTTCAGGATCAGGCAGATCATGGAGGAGTTAAGTCTTACAGTTGCGGCCGTCTGTGCTGCTAGGGTCCCAAGGATCGATCTTCGGTTCCATCCAACAATAAAATTCTGCAGGGTTTTTGCTGGCATTAAGTCTTCGGTCTTTTCCCAGGCAATACATCAATTATTCTTGGAAGCTTATCCCTTCATGCAGGTACTGTCCCTGTCTATACAGACGGATCCAAGTCGGCCACTGTGGTCAGGTCTGGAATGGTGTTCCCAGATTTTCTGAGGGGAGGTAGGCATTCTCTAGATCCATCTGTCTTTACTGCAGAATTGTCTGTGCTCATTCTAGCTCTTCAACTCATTTTAGCACATTCACGCAGGTATCTTACAATTTTCAGCGACTCCCAAAGTGTCCTTTTGGCTAATGAAGGATTTAATCAGCTCATCCTCTGGTCTTTGCTGTTTTTGGTTGTCGTTTCTTGATTGAGAGACTGAGGTAAATTGATCCAGTATTGTTGGGTACCTGCACAAGTTGGTGTGCTGGACAATGATAGGGCGGATGTTCTTACCTAAATCTGCCTCTTCTCAACTGCCCCCTGTCAACTAACCACTTCCTGCTACCGATATCTCTCCTCCGTTTAAGTTGGCGGTTCGTGCATGTTAGCAGAGACAGTGGGATGCTGTCACTAACAATAAATTTAAAGACTTTCTTCAGAGGGTGATTATATTGAGGACTCTTTTCTTCATGCCTCAGCAGTTAGGGTATGCCACACTGAATGCGATGAGCGGGGAGACTTGAGAGGCGAGGGATGAGGCGATAGGGTAAAAGTAAATCCTGTGTGGGTGGCCACACTGAATGAGTGGGGAGGTTTGTCACCCTGCTCACCCTCCTCCACGCTCATCATTGCGCAATGCAACTTGTTCCAAAATGATGCGAACTCCCTAGCAACATCCCCAGGCATGTCTACACTGATGAACAGCTTCTGACTATCTGTTGCCCACGAGGATACAGTGGGCATCACATTGACGTTCACCATGCCACTCATCGCTCGACCCCACCTCCCCACTCTTCATGTTTGATGTGGGCGTAGTAGAGGTTTCTCCAAATATGTAGGGGGACGGATGGTGCCTACTGTCTGTTCACCTTACTTAGTGAAGCCTCTGGCTAGCCGACTGATATATATATATATATATATATATATATATATATATATATATATATATATATATATATATATATATATATATATACATATATATATATATATATATATATATAGTTACATAGCCTATGATTTCATCATCCTTTGTATAATTCTAATGTACAGTATGCTGCATGTTTGATCACGATTCGCCACTTGGCTTGCATAGTGACCAGGCTTGCGTGTTCTACCTTACTCCCCTCTTCTCCCCTTATAGTAGAGCAAGTCGTTCTTTCTGTTGTTCAGAGAAGGAGTGTCAACTCTTCGTCCTCTATGCCTTCATTTGCGCGTCCTTCTTACAAGTTGAATCAAGCTCTGCCGACCCCTATATAATGAGCTCAGTCTCTACATTAGTTGCCACTTAGATCTACTTCTCATTCTGTTCATATCTCTGTCCTCCCCTGTACGGTATATTATTATTTTTGTGAGTGCTCAGGAAGTCTCCAGCCATCTAGCTGCTGTATAATTTGAGTATAAGTGTTATTACCATTTTTCTTGTACTGTGTAGCATAGGGGGGTTGGTTCGTGGGCCTGGTAAAGTTTATACTGTCAGCCAGTATTAGTAATATTTTGTATCTGTAATAATATTGTATCTTGCTTTAACTGAGCATTATCCGGTTTTCTCATTTTATCAGGGCTGACTTAGATAAATTTGCTCTTGCTAAATTCGTGTTAACAGAGGCTATTGCAGTTAACCATATGTGTAACCTGTTTTTTGCCATTACATTATCCTTATGAGTCCTGAATGTTTAGTTGTTAGTTTGAGCATTAAACTTTAATTTGTAATTTTACCTAAGTCTTTTGTTTTGAACCTGGAACTTTGCGGGACAGTAGTGATTTTAGTATTCTCACTTGAAGTGTTCATTATCTCTCTCTGTTCCGTAACATAAATTTGGCGACCTCTTATCAGGATATTCAGGATATTATCATAAGGATATTGCTTGATATTTTGTGACTGTGATTTATTCATGATATCTACTATTACTACTCTTGATGAAGCCAAAGATTTTTTGTCAAATGTGCAAACAGTGTGTGATGTAGAAAACAGAATAAAGAATGAACTTAAGCTTGTTGCTCAACAATTGGGAATTGCTGTTCGCTCTCATCATTCTAAAGATCAAATTGTTGGCATGATTAATAAAAGCTTGTTCAATGTAACTCCTCCAGATGAGCAAACGCAGATTGAAATAGCTAAGTTACAGCTAGCCCTGCAGGAGGCTCGTGCTAAGGAGGCTGAGTTTCAGGCTCGTGCTAAGGAGGCTGAGTTTCAGGCACGTGCTAAGGAGGCTGAGTCTCAGGCTCGTATTCAGGAGGCACAGGCACAGGCACAGGCTCAGGCACAAATTGAACTTGCTAGGATTCAGGCAGACCATGAGTATCGCATGAAACAAGGTGGAACTGAATCATCTAGCTCTGATGATTTTGATGTGGCTAAAAATGTTAAACTTGTCCCTCTTTTTAATGAATCTGATTTAACAAAGTATTTTCAGTTGTGTGAGAGGGTAGCTACAGGTTTTAATTGGCCCAAAAAGTATTGGCCAGTACTCCTTCAGAGTGTTCTCACCGGTAAAGCTCAAGTAACTTATGCATCTTTGCCTCAGGATCAATCTGATAATTATGATGTAGTTAAGAGCTTGATTCTTAAGGCCTATGAGCTTGTTCCTGAAGCCTATAGAGTAAAATTTAGGACAACTTATAAGCAAGATAAGCAATCCCATGTTGAGTATGCAAAAATCAAAGAAGATCTGTTAGAGCAGTGGTTAAATTCTAAGAATGTAAATTCTGATTTTGATAAATTTAAGCAGATGATTTTGCTGGAGGACTTCAAAAGGTGTATTAATAAAGATGTAAGCCTATATTGATGAGAAAAGAATAGATAATTTGTCTGATGCTGCAGTTTTAGTTGATGATTATGTTCTCACTCACAAGAGATATTCTAAAGAAAAAAGGAAAGCTGAGAGTAAGTACGTTGCCTCTACTCAGAGTACAGGTAACAGGAAAGAGAATAAAGATGTTTCTCAGGAAGTAAATACCAGCTCCACCTCTAGATTTCAGAAAAGTTAATGTACTTATTCTAGTAAGCTTGGTCATACTACGGAAAAATGTTTCAGGAGACAGCGTGAACAAAAAGGAGTCTTTAAATATTCAGTCAATTGGTCTAGTGTCCACCCTAGAGAGTTCCCAGAATTCTTTAACCGAGTTAACTGAACCTGTTTTGAGGGGTAAATTAAATTCTCATGATGAAGCTCCTCTTTTGAGCAGTAACGTGGGTGACACTCTCAAGAGTTCATGTGCTAATTTCCTGTCTGATGGTTTTGTCAGTCCTCTGGACAGTAATGACAGGAAATCAGTTAAAATATATCGTGATACAGGTGCTTGCCAATCCCTTATGCTGACCAGTGTTCTAGGCTTTAATGTTAATTCCTCTGATGAAACTGTAATCTTACAAGGTGTAGGGAATAATTATTTCTCTGTGCAGAGTGAATTTAGAGTCTGGTTTTGCTAATGGTTCCGTTATGGTTGGGTTGGCTGAGACACTCCCAATGTCAGGTGTAACTTTCTTACTTGGAAATGATATTGGTGGAAGTCAAGTGTGTCCAGCTCCTCAGTTGTCTAGTGAGCCAGTGACTGCGACCCAGGATTGTGATGTCCCTGATGTGTTCTCTGCATGTGCTGTCACTAGGGCTAACTCTAAAGTTACTGGTGACTTAGAGGATAATGATGATGATGATGTTATCCTAGCTGACACTTTTCTTGCTAATTTGGACCACTCACCAGATGAGGCAGTACCCCGTAGTGTTGATAATTTGTCTCGTCAAGAGTTGGTTGAGTTGCAGGTTGCTGACCCTGAGTTGAAAGGTCTAGCTAACTCTGCTTGCAGTGAGGAAGAGTCAGCTGGTGCTTCTACTTGTTATTATATAAAGTCAGGAGTACTTATGAGGAAGTGGAGACCCCCAACAGCATCAGCCGACTGTGAATGGGAGGTTGTACATCAAGTTGTCATCCCTCGTGTTTGTAGGCAGGATATCATTAGAGTGGCTCATGATTCCAGTTTGGCAGGACACCTTGGAATGAGGAAGACTGTGGCACGCATTTTGAAACACTTCTACTGGCCAGGTATCTTCAGAGATGTTTCCTGGTATTGTAAGTCTTGTCACACCTGTCAAGTTGTGGGGAAGTGTAATCAGACCGAAAAGGTTGCACCTCTAGTTCCCATTCCTCCTTTTGAGGCGCCATTCACCCGTGTGTTGGTGGATATTGTGGGCCCTCTTCCTAAGACTTCTTCAGGATTTCCTTATGTGTTGACCCTGATTGATATGGCTACTCGTTATCCTGAAGCCATTCCACTTAGAAATATCTCAGCAAAGAACGTGGTTAAGGAAATGCTAGGGTTCTTCACAAAGTTTGGTCTGCCCAAGGAGGTACAGTCAGACCGGGGAAGTAATTTCATGTCAAATGTTTTCAAGCAGTCTCTGAAAGAGTTGGGCATCACCCAGATCACGTCTTCAGCTTACCATCTCCAGACCCAAGGAGCGTTGGAGAGATATCATCAAACACTCAAATCGATGCTCAAGAAATACTGTTTGGAACATCAGAAAGACTGGGATAAAGGTCTCCCATTCGTTGTATTTGCCGCAAGAGAATCTCCAAATGAATCACTGGGCTTCTCACCCTTTGAACTACTGTTTGGCCATGAAGTAAGAGGACCCCTTAAGCTACTCAAGGAATGCTGGCTGTCGGAGGAAGATGACGTCAACCTGCTGGAGTATGTGATGAAGTTCAAAGAACGGCTGTCCACTGCTTTACAGCTGGCGAGAAAGAATTTAGGAGCCGCTCAGGAGATGAAGACTTGGTATGATAAGAAGTCCAGGTTACGCCACTTTCAGCCAGGAGATCAGGTTTTGATTCTGCTACCGGTGCATGGGCAACCTCTTCAAGCCAAGTTTAGTGGTCCTTATTTCGTGGAGAAGAAACTCAGTGATGTCAACTATGTCATCGCCACACCAGAATGTAGAAAGAACAAGCAACTTTGTCACATCAACATGCTAAAGTTATATCACAGGCGGGACGAAAATAACCCAGTCTGCACTGTAGCTGTTCCACCCGAGTCTGCAAATGAAGTTCTCCCATGCAGCATGAGCCTGAGTGATAGTTTGGGGAAGAATCCTGATATCATGAATGATCTCCAGACTAAGCTTTCTCATCTAGCTCCCGAGGAAAGGCAGGAGTTTTCGGCATTACTGGAGGAGTACCCGCAAGTGTTCCGTGCCACTCCAGGAAGAACCACTGTGTTGATGCATGATGTCGATGTTGGAGATGCAAAGCCAATTAAATTGCCTCCTTACCGTGTGAACCCAGTGAAAGTTCCTCTTATCCAGAAGGAGCTTGGCTACCTGTTGGACCACAAGATGATTGAGCCCTGTCAGAGCGAGTGGAGTTCTCCTGTCACTCTAGTCCCTAAGCCAGGTGGGTCACAGCGGCTTTGCATCGACTACAGTCGTGTTAATCAGATAACCAAAACAGACACTTACCCTCTCCCTCGCGTGGAAGATTGCATAGACAAGATCGGAAAGGCTAGGTACATAAGTAAGTTTGATTTGTTACAGGGATACTGGCAAGTACCTATGACTGAACGTGCTAGGGAGATCTCATGTTTTGTAACACTAGGAAAGACTTTTGCATGTTCTGTAATGCCATATGGTATGAAGAATGCACCAGCCACATTTCAGAAGCTCATGAATGTTGCAACAGAGGGTTTGGCAGGGTGTGTTGTTTATATTGATGATGTATTAATCTTCAGTGACAACTGGAAAGATCACCTATGCCATGTCAGTAAATTTCTTGAGCATTTGGTTCAGGCTAATCTTGTAGCTAATTTATCAAAGTGTGAGTTTGGTCAAGCTAAAGTTCAGTACCTTGGGTACGTAATTGGTGATGGACATGTTGCACCACCAGGAGCTAAGGTTCAGGTTATAAGTGATATTCCCAGACCTAAAAGTAGGAAAGAGCTACAAAGATTTTTGGGAATGGTAGGTTATTACAGGAGATTTGTTCTTAACTTTTCAATTCTTGTATCACCACTTACAGACCTACTGAAAAAGGGAGTTAAATTTGTCTGGACCGATAACTGTGAATCCTCTTTCAGCAAACTTAAAGCTATCCTATTAAGTCAGCCAGTGCTCGCTGCTCCAAATTTTGCTAAGCCTTTTAAGATGGCTGTTGACGCAAGTGATACAGGAGCTGGGGCTGTTTTGCTGCAAGAGGATGATCAGGGTATTGAACACCCTGTATCTTATTACAGTAAGAAGTTCTCTCCACCTCAAAAGAACTACTCAACTATTGAGAAAGAGCTTTTGGCCTTGATTTTGGGTTTACAGCATTTTTCATTTTATTTGTGTTCTGGTTTTGACCCCATAGTCATTTATACCGATCATAACCCACTGAAATTCCTTAGTAAGTTTAAAGATAAAAATCAGAGATTGACAAGATGGAGTCTACTTCTTCAGGAGTATTCATTAGACATACAACATGTCAAGGGGAAAGAAAATGTTATTGCAGATTGCTTATCTAGACTTTAGACAGATTGTTTTAGAGTAATAAGAAATTTCCTTTGTAAATTTTTTTCTTTGTGGGGAGGTATTACATAGCCTATGATTTCATCATCCTTTGTATAATTCTAATGTACAGTATGCTGCATGTTTGATCACGATTCGCCACGTGGGTTGCATAGTGACCAGGCTTGCGTGTTCTACCTTACTCCCCCCTTTTCCCCTTACAGTAGAGTAAGTCGTTCTTTCTGTTGTTCAGAGCAGGAGTGTCAACTCTTCGTCCTCTATGCCTTCATTTGCGTGTCCTTCTTACAAGTTGAATCAAGCTCTGCCGACCCCTATATAATGAGCTCAGTCTCTACATTAGTTGCCACTTAGATCTACTCCTCATTCTGTTCACATCTCTGTCCTCCTCTGTACGGTATATTATTATTTTTGCGAGTGCTCAGGAAATCTCCAGCCATCTAGCTGCTGTATAATTTGAGTATAAGTGTTATTACCATTTTTCTTGTACTGTATAGCACAGGGCGTTGGTTGGTGGGCCTGGTAAAGTTTTTACTGTCAGCCAGTATTAGTGATATTTTGAATCTGTAATATTATATCTTGCTGTAACTGAGCATTATCCGGTTTTCTCATTTCATCAGGGCTGACAGATAAATTTGCTCTTGCTAAATAAGTGTTAATAGAGGCTATTGCAGTTAAACATATATGTAACCTGTTTTGCCATTACATTATCCTTATGAGTCCTGAATGTTTAGTTGTTAGTTTGAGCATTAAACTTTAACTTGTAATTTTACCCGAGTCTTGTTTTGAACCTGGAACTTTGCGGGACAGTAGTGATTTTAGTATTCTCACTTGAAGTGTTCATTATCTCTGTTCCGTAACAATATATATATATATATTATATATATCAACAACTGAGGTGCCCGTGGGGAATCTTATACTATATATCCAGCCAAGGAGAAGCAAGATGATTTTCCACTTCATATTTATTTATTTCAGGTGACTAGTTTCGGGATGCTTATCCCATCTTCAGACCTAAAAGCATTTAAAACACATATTGCAAATTACATAAAGTTTTAAAAACATTTTAAAATATCCATAAGAAATACAAAAAAAAGTTACCAAAAAAGCATGTGACAATGACTGATTACTATAAAAAATGTACTTTTTTCTTAAATAACAAACTTGAGAAATAAAAGTGAGAGTGTTACCTTTGTGAGTTGGCAGCTAACACTGAAAATCCTGAACACAGTGTTTCATAAAGAAAAGTGTCATAAAGCTTCTGAATCGTCAACAAACCAGTGTGAAGCAAAAGAACCAAGTAAAGAATCAATGAACCAAATATCAAAAGGCTGATTCATCGATACAAAACACTATAATCCTAAGGTATACAACTTTGTTGATGATTCATAGTTATTTAATGAAGGCTTAAGTTTGTGAATGTACAAAGACCCCAAAATTCGCAGTTCCATTCTGTCATTACTACTATGTAAAATACTGAAATTATCCATATTACAAGTATGGACCATATCGAAACAGTGGTTCCTAATCTCCGACAAAGTTGGGTTAGACAGTGGCAAAGATGCTTTATGAGACAAGCCACTGTGTTTAGACACATGAATTTTGAGGTTCCTAATTGATCTCCCAATATATCTAGCTGTACAGCAAGAACAGGTGTATAAATATACTTTGTTCGAGTACAGTGGCTTTTGTATAGTATCTTTACATCGAAAAAATGAACCTGCAGTACAAGGGTTTACAAATACAAATCTAAGTGAGATTTGAGGATAGATACACTTGCATTTCAAAAGCTGGTTTCAAATATTGTAACTGACATGACCATAAAATAGAAACATGATATAATGTCCTTAGCTGCAGTTGCTGCCTTGCTAGAACCACATAATTTCTGGTTTTAAAAATCTTTTACCATCCTAGGAAACAACGTAGTAGGGTAATTATTATTGCTGAAGAATTTACTCAGGAAATCAATTTCATCATGAAAAGATGTCCAGTTCAAAGTAAGTGCATAGCATCTATGAAGTAAAGTCCTTACTGAATTCAGCTTATATATGTTAGGTACAAATGATAAGAAATTCAGACCCAAACCAGTGAATGATTCCTTCCTGTAAACAGAAGTACCCAAGTAATTACCATAATTGGTTAGCTGAATATCTAAGAAAGAGAGCAAGTTATTATTCTCAATTTCAACAGTGAACTTAATATTAGAATGCTTAGAATTCAGGTAGTCTAGAAACTTTACAACATGAACAGATTCTTTGAACAATAAAAAACAATCGTCAACATACCTACGGTAAAAAACTGGTTTAAAACTTAAGAGGACAATCTGATAACCATTGTCTTTCATAAAAACATAGAAATATATTAGCTAATGTGGGGCCCAGTGGGGATCCCATTGCCACTCCATCAACCTGTTTATAAAATTTGTCATTAAATATGAACATGGATTCGTTAACTGCCAGGTCTAAAAGGGATCTGAAATTCTGCTTTGTTAAATTATTGACTACTTCCTGCCTTTTAAATAGTTCAGCAATGCAAATATCTATAGTTTCTTTAAGTGGGATATTTGTGAATAGACTTTTAATATCAAAGCTTGCCATGACCACAGGATGTGGAAATTGAAGCTGCTTTAACTCCTGTACGAGACTGATAGAGTTTTTAACAGTAAAGTTGTTTGTGGTGAGGCTATTCAGTATGGGAATAAGAAATTTAGCCAAATTATAATTAAAGGTTCCAATTGCAGACAGGATGGGACGTATTGGGACATCTGGTTTGTGTATTTTTGGTAATCCATACAAGATTCCTGGGACAGATCCAGAGGCAAAAAGAAAATTATAAGTTTCTGATGAAATCAAGTTCTTTATTCTCCTAAGAACTCTATTAAGTTTGTCTTCCAACTTTAGTATGTAGGAAAATGGATCTATGTCAAGTTCAAGGAACTTACTTCTGTCAGAAAGCAGATTTGAAATTTTATCCACATAATCAGACTTATTCATCACCACTACCCCTGTCCCTTTATCTGGCTTAGTTATAACAAATGTTTGTATCAGTCTTCAGTTGATTAAGTATTCTGACCTTGTCTTTACCAAATACTGACCTTGAGAAATTACCAAAATCTTTAAAGGTATTATGAGCTATTGAACTGATACTTTCAACAGTTCGAGTCCAAACTGACGAATCATTATTAGGATTATAAATTCTTAGTCTGGATATGGTGTAAATTAACTTTTCAAAACTCAAAAAGTGGGATACAAAGTTTGGCTTGGAGACTGGCAAGGAAAAATCGAGACCGAAATTCAGTGCATCTTCCTCTTCATCTGTTAATGTCCTACTGGAAAGGTTTATGATTACTTTATGTTTATCTACACCAGAGTAAATGGGAATTCCTAATATGACCAGTTTTTTATTATGAATATCCTTAGTCTTCTTAAGTTTCTCTGTGTTATTTTTATGAATCTGGTTGTTTAAGACCTTAAAATAAAGCCAGGAAACTTTATTCTTTAGTTCTTGAAGATTCAAGAAATAATCTATTCCCAGCTGCTTTGAATATTTTTCCTTTTGCTTTATTTCATAATTTAATAGTTTAAACAGAACAGACCTGTAAAGTTTACTGTGTGTAAAATTCCTTAAACTAGATCTGAAATACAAAAACCTGGGGATCACATTATACATCTTGCAGTGCTGCAAGAAATCCACATCTAGTGAAGCTTTCCTGTGGCGAAGGTGGAGACGTTCCACCTTCCTGTAACAAGACAATGCTGGACGGCCACATCTTCGTAGAATAATATCAACAACTGAGGTGCCCGTGGGGAATCTTATACTATATATCCAGCCAAGGAGAAGCAAGATGATTTTCCACTTCATAGTTATTTATTTCAGGTGACTAGTTTCGGGATGCTTATCCCATCTTCAGACCTAAAAGCATTTAAAACACATATTGCAAATTACATAAAGTTTTAAAAACATTTTAAAATATCCATAAGAAATACAAAAAAAAGTTACCAAAAAAGCATGTGACAATGACTGATTACTATAAAAAAATGTATTTTTTTCTTAAATAACAAACTCGAGAAATAAAAGTGAGAGTGTTACCTCTGTGAGTTGGCAGCTAACACTGAAAATCCTGAACACTGTTTCATAAAGAAAAGTGTCATAAAGCTTCTGAATCGTCAACAAACCAGTGTGAAGCAAAAGAACCAAGTAAAGAATCAATGAACCAAATATCAAAAGGCTGATTCATCGATACAAAACACTATAATCCTAAGGTATACAACTTTGTTGATGATTCATAGTTATTTAATGAAGGCTTAAGTTTGTGAATGTACAAAGACTCCAAAATTCGCAGTTCCATTCTGTCATTACTACTATGTACTGAAATTATCCATATTACAAGTATGGCCCATATCGAAACAGTGGTTCCTAATCTCTGACAAAGTTGGGTTAGACAGTGGCAAAGATGTTCTATGAGACAAGCCTCTGTGCTCACACACACGAATTTTGAGGTTCCGAATTGAACTCCCAATATATCTAGCTGTACAGCTAGAACAGGCATATAAATATACTATGTTTGAGCACAGTGGCTTTGGGATATTATCTTTACATCAAAAAAATGAACCTACAGTAAAAGGATTTACAAATACAAATCTAAATGAGATTTGAGGATAGACACACTTGAGTATTTTCAAAAGCTGGTTCCTAATATTATAACTGACATGACCATAAAAGGGAAACCTGATATAATGTATGTCCTTAGCTATATATATATATATATATATATATATATATATATATATATATATATATATATATATAAAGGAAGCAGACTTCCTATACTTTTTTTAGATAATCGATTTGTTTTGTCATTTTTAGTCTTATTTATTCGTGAAGGATATATCAAATTTGTTTTAGCACATACGTTTTATATATATATATATATATATATATATATATATATATATATATATATATATATATATATATATATATATATATATATATATATATATATATATATATATTAGGTATATACTCGTATATTCGGTGCCGTAAAACCGAGAGGTTTCGGCGCCAAGATTTTATATATTAATTCGCTTCATATCAATTTGTATTATATGAAAAGCCTTTCAGTTAACTGAGCTTGATAAACCATACCAAAGGTAATTCGAATTCAAATAGAATTAGTGACATACTTTGAAAAACAAATGAACACACACACACACACACACACACACACACACACTCACAAAGCTAGAGATATTTCTGGCAACTCCCCTGTACCTTCTGTGCTTATCAAAGCAAACACTTGCTTCGTGATGGTGAGGCAAGCATTGTAAAAATGCTTGCCTCACCATGACGAAGCATACTAACCTGGCATCGTTAAGAAAAATTCGGCCTAGGAATCCCAGGACATATGTTGTTAAGTAACCGCGATCCATTTGGCCGAGCTGACCCAACCACAACGACCAAGCAGCCGTCCCTGCAGGACCATCCTGTGCAATGAATCAATGTTATCTTGCGGCAGACAGCGCCTCGCTGTCCATGGGGATGAGTGCGGTGGTTTGGTTCCTGGATGGAAGCTGCATTTGCATCTCTCCATCCTGTTAACAAGTGTACCATAGTGGGCACTACATCATGCTATTTGGTTATACACCCAGAGTTGTAAATTACTTCCCTGGTTACATAACTCATTAGGCTTATCACTTGGTGTAGAATCACCTCAAGTGGAAAGAAGGGCAATACATGATAACAGGAAAGAAGGAAGTAGGAAGAGAGGAATGCAGGCACAAGAAATGAATGATGAAGGTGAAGAGAGCAGTGTGCAGCACTGCAGTACATCGAGTGAGTGGATGATGGGCACCCCAGTCTACCACTTCAAAAGACAGTGATCACTTTCGGCCTTTGAATAGGGTGACGATGGTTTTGCTTTAGTCTTGCTTGTACCAAATAACTATACTGAATATAGGTGAGGTCACTTGCGTGGAAGGGGGTAAATTAAGTATATTTCTAACCCATTCAACACGAAGAATCTTTCCCGGGCTAATGAAAATGGTCAGATGACCAAAATAAATAAATAAGTAAAAGTCCAGGGCTCCAGTGGGCTAAGAATGGCATGCGCTCTCTTCGGTTACCGTCAGAGCGCAGGCTGACACTCTTGCGTGTTTGTTGTAACCTTACAAAGTTCACTACCCCTAGAGTATGAGCTGATCATAGCTATATGTAGTTGAATCTGAGGGTCGATATGTCTAGTAAGGAAGGAGGCTCATGCTTGCCCCCTGACAACGGTTTGCAGAATTTAACGCAAGCACGACTTAGTGTGCAAATTGTGGGTTTGGTCCAGTTCCGTCTGGTGAAGAGAAACAGTTGATGTGGAGTAAGTTAAAGGGTAAATGGACATTTCTTCACAAGACTAATGCTCATGAAACATATTCTCATTCGCCACGTGCTGTCACAACAAATTCTCACCCGACAAATGCGCACATAATGAGCTCATTCGACAAATTTTATAACAATGCTTACTCAAGAAAAAGGTCTCACTTGAAATGCTCACTAAAAAGGTGCTCATTAGACGGATGCTGATTCGAAAACTGAACGAGAGAGAGAGAGAGAGAGAGAGAGAGAGAGAGAGAGACTGTTAAAAGATGTTATGAAAGGATTAAAGGTAATCCAAGTTAGGATGAAGAGAGATGTGACCTTTTCATAATTTCCATTAGATCTGAAGGACGCGTACGCATGACCCATAAACACCATACTTATTGCCTATGCGTGAAGAGTACACAAATGGCAGCATGCCCATACTAATCAGCATAACTCGAAATAGCATAACGGTACTCATCAATAGTATACCCGTAAATAATACATTCAAAAGTAGCATAGCCATATGTGACAGCCACAAATATACCATATCCATAAACAGAAGACCTACATAGACCAAACTTATCAGTTCTGAATCTATAGATAGCATAGCCATTAATACAATAAATGTATACAGCATACCCCTCTGGAAACACACACACACACACACAGACACACACACACACACACACACACACACACACACACACACACACACACACACACACACACACACACACTGACTCAAATACCAAAGGGAGGAATGGAGGATGCCAGTGTGAGGATCAGAGGATACCTGGCTTAGACTGAAAGATTCCCACGTTAGGCCATAAGGATGCCAAGAACGGGACCAAAGAATGCCAAAGTTAAGTACGAAGGTTTCCAAGGTTAGGACTAGACAATGCCAAGGTTAGGATTACAGGATCGTAAAGTTAGGACTGTAAGATACCAATGTAAAGAGTGAAGGATTCCAAGGTTAGGGCCGAAGGATGAGTCTTTGAGCATTTTGCCTGTAAGAATTTTTATTTTCAACATATGTCTTGTGAGCACATACCTGCGACCACTTGCACTGTCAAAATGTCAGCATATGTTTTGTGAGCATAAGCCTGTGAGCATTTGCATGGTCAAAATGTTTGTGAGCATATATGTTGTCAGCATTTGTCTTGTGAGCTATTATGCTGTGAGCATTTCTATTGTCATATTATACTGTAAGTACGTCTGTTAAACATTTGACTTATTAACTTTGTGTTATGAATATATCCTTTTGAGCATGTGTCCTGTGAGCATGTCTTTTCGGCATGTGTCTTGAAAAGGTCTATCTTGTGAGCATATTTTTTGTGAATATTAGTACTGACAACTTGTCTTCTTTTTGTCTCGTGAACATATTTCGTGTGAACATTTGTACTGTCACCTTGTCTTGTAAGCATGACTTCAGAGCGTGCCATGTGAACATTTTTCTTTTGAGTATACTATGTCATATCAGCATCGGTCATGTAGGCATAATACCATCTAAACGTTTGACTTGCGACAGTATATGAGCATGTCTTGTGAGCATTTTTCACGTGAGCACTAGTCCAGTGAGCATTTATCACATGAGCATTGTCCTGTCAGCATTTGTCTTGTGAGCATTTGCCACAGAACTTAGTGGTGAGCGTATTGTTATGTAGGATCATTTGTTGTTCTGCTTTACCATAAGTGGGCATGAAATAGCATAACGGTAGTGATGGTCTGGTGGTCTGGTATGGAGGTGTAATGGTGAAGTGGCGGTAAGATATTATGGTATTACAGTATGATTGTGTAATGGTGGTGGTATGGTGGTGGTAGTGCAGTGTAGTGGTGGCGGCCTATGATGGCAGTATAGTATGGTGGTGTGAGTGGCGTGGTAGAGAGGCATAGTGAGATACAGTGGTGTGCTGTGAATTGCATGAGTGCCTTCAATTATAACTTCGTTTTGATGCGTCACTGTGAGAGTGCATGCCGTGACCTTGGTCGAGGAGACGGTGCGTGCATGTGTGTGTGTGTGTGTGTGTGTGTGTGTGTGTGTGTGTGTGTGTGTGTGTGTTTGACTTAGATGTCCTACTCTAGGTATAGAATTGAAAACTCCCTTCCTGAGTTCCAGCAGCCCTCCCACATATTTTAGATCTCTACTTGTCACCATTTTGGGATTAATACCCATTGTCCATACTAACCAACGGCTGCCTCATTCAGTACTGATGTCACGGCAACAGCAGTAGTGTTTCTATGGCATGCTGGTGGATTGTGTGGAAGATAAGTGAAGACGAAACTGAGATCATCAAACTGTTACTGTTCCTGCCTGGGTTCGAACTTGATTTATTTACACAGCAGACCATTTAATTTTCAAGCAGTTAGCAAGTGCAATATTTACTGTTTTTAATGTTTCCAGCTTTGAACACGGACTGATACACCATTCCCTAAGGCCAAGCGGTCCTCATCACGCGCTATGTGTGAAATAACTTGCTGGAGAGGGATGCCTTCACGCAATGGCAGTGATATAACCGAGCGGTTCCTCTGCCCGGTTATCCAAACATTCAACAATCCTCCCCTCCCCTCTCTTCTTCCCTTGGATGGAGGAGGATGAACTGAAGAATGGCAGCTTCATCCTATAGTTCACTAGGTACATGTTCAGCTGAGATTGGTGCCACAACAACAGTGTAAAAGTGAACTATGTCGCGTTACCTCGGGGTAGTGTGTTGCTGGGGGCAGTGGTGGTGGTGATCAAGGCCACACAAACACACGCGCACCTCACTTCCCCGCCACTCGCTGCACCGCGCACATCTCTCACCATCCTCGCTGACCTCTACTAATTAATGTAATTTTCTGAGACTGACTGTTTTATCATTTAAATTTTGCATTTACAGTTCATTGCAAAGCCCAAGACTCTAGGAAACGATGAACCTGAAGACGAAGCAGGAATGAGAGCAATACCAAGGTGATACATAGACTCATACGTGGTGAAATTGTTGTTATACTTGTTTCAACTATGGGAACATAATGGAAATGACTGGGAGATAAAGTCAAAACAAGTGGAAAAATATCAAATTATATGGTAGAACAACACGTACAGAACAAAAATATTATAAATATTTATGAAAATCATAAACATAGGGCAACAGAAATAATGAAATGCAATAGCATAAAGTAGAACAACATGAACGGAGCACAAATTTTTAGTCATGAAGATGTGAAAAAAATATATGCCATGGATTCAGGGTCTAAGGATCTAGGACAGAGGGTAATCATTATAATAATCATAGTGTAATATAGTGCTTCCTTCAAGTGCCTCTACACTGAGTGACAAGCCAAATGTTTTCCTCTAACCCCAGGAACCATTTACTACGGTGGGTCTTAGCCATATAACTAAATGACATTTAATGGTCGCGTGGGTTACCCAGTGGAACTCGGAAGAATATACATCTGAGGGATGGTAAGGGTTTACGAGTACTGCTTACATATGCCAGTGAGGGGTTGGTAAGGCTGGTAACCCTTGCCTTAAACATCAGGACTATGGAGAGTTGCCCCGGACCTCAACGCTCCTGATATGACAAAAAAGGAATGGATGACGGATTGATTAATATTGTGATGAGAAAATTTTCACCTTTCAGAAGTACCTGGAAACCTGACCCCGTCAAACCAGTGACTAAAATTTTGATAAACCAATGCTTGACGTCGATTTTATTCACTTTGGTGGAAACGTCTTCTAGTGAAAGAATAATGAAAAATATATGTGAAACTTCTCCAGTTCGAGAAGCATTTCAGAAGCTGGATACGGACATCAAAAGATGTGCAATGCAACTTAAAAGAAAAAAAAAAACTTTATGGAAGCAATGAACTAAGATGAAATCATTTTAGTGACAGTCGAGTAAGCTAAAGTATAGTATAAATTTTCCATAACTTTATCTATTTCGCAGCCTAATCTGTTCATAGCCTAATGTATTTCATACTTTTATTATGACACCTGTTATATAAACTAAACTCTCCCAGGCATAAACGAATATATTTTGTAAATTAATTTATTTCACACATTAATATCATCATCATTGTCCGATCCCATATTCCCACCCAAAAGATAGAGTGAGTATATAAACAAAATCTTCTATATTACCTAATCCCTTTCACAATGTATTTCACTTCTAGAACTAATGTTGTTGTGGGTGACTCGTTTCAGAAACATGGCTGACAGATGGATAACTCTTAATTCTGGTCACAAGATGCCACTGTTGGGCCTGGGTTGCTGGCTGGTGAGTACATTCTGTACACAGATAAATCATATCAGTCTCTCTCTCTCTCTCTCTCTCTCTCTCTCTCTCTCTCTCTCTCTCTCTCTCTCTCTCTCCTTGTATACATACATACATACATACATATATATATATATATATATATATATATATATATATATATATATATATATATATATATATATATATATATATACATATATATATATATATATATACCCCCTGTGGTGGGAGAGAGACAATCTGGCCACACTATGGGGTGGTACTACTACTCTGCGGCCAGATTGTGTTAGGAAGAATACTGCCACCGTATTCCCTGCGTGTCGTAAAAGCCGACTAAAAGGGGCGGAGTGAGGGGACTAGGAACCCCCTCCTCTGTTTTGTAGTTCCTAAAAAGAGACAGGCCAGAGAGAAGGATGGGTGATGGAGTTATCCCCGTACCCTGAAGATTGGGTTTATGAATGTGTGTGGATGTAGTACGATTGAGGCTAAACGGGAGGAGATTGGGAGAATGTTTGTGAGAAGAAAGTTGGATGTGTTAGATTTGAGTGAAACAAAGACGAAAGGGAAAGGTTAGTCTAAGTTTGGAAGTGTGAATGGAAGATTGTCATGTGTTGACAGAGGAAGGGCAAGAGAAGGTGTGGCCTTGTGAGTGAGTCCGGGAGTACAGCAGTGTGTGATAGAATGGAAGGAGGTGTCATCGAGACTGACGTGGGTAAAAACGATATTTGAACGTGAGTTGTGGGTGTTTGTGAGTGCATATGGCCCTGGTAGTCAAAGGGATGAAGACGAGAGTGAGTCTTTTTGGAATGATGTTGATGAGTGTCTGCAGAGTTTTGGGGAGAATGTGAATGTGGTAATGGTGTGAGATCTGAATGCTAGAGTGGGAAATGTAGCAGTTGAAGGTGTAGTTGGTATGCATGGTGTGCCTAGAAGAAATGAAAATGGGGAACGAATGATAGGGGTGTGTGTTGAGCCGCGCGAGAGTTGGTGACTGAAAATACCCTGTTTGAGAAAAAAGATATTTATAAGTATACATGGGTGAGACAGGAGGGTGGAAGGGTGGTTGATAGAGCATTGATGGACTATATGGTTGTGTCCAGGAATGTAATAGGAAGAGTGTTGAATGTGAGAGTTCTGAGAGGGGAGGGTGGAGGTATGTCTGACCACTACCTGGTGGAGGGAAAGTTAAGAGTAGGTAAGAGATGGGTGAGAGCTAGGAGAGTTAGGTGTGGCACGGAGGTTTTGAAAGTGAGTGAGTTGGATAAAAGAGAGAAAATGATAGAGTATCAGAAGAAATTGAAAGATGAGTGGAACGTAGCGAAAGATCAGGAGAATGGTAGTGTGGAGGAGGAATGGCAGTTGTTTAAGAGTGCTGTGGTGGGGCATGCGGAAGAGGTGTGGGAGGGTGGAGGTATGTCTGACCACTACCTGGTGGAGGGAAAGCTAAGAGTAGGTAAGAGATGGGTGAGAGCTAGGAGAGTTAGGTGTGGCACGGAGATTTTGAAAGTGAGTGAGGATAAAAGAGAGAAAATGATAAAGTATCAGAAGAAATTGAAAGATGAGTGGAACGTAGCGAAAGATTAGGAGAATGGCAGTGTGGAGGAGGAATGGCAGTTGTTTAAGAGTGCTGTGGTGGGGCACGCGGAAGAGGTGTGTGGTGTGCGACGAGTGGGTGGTGGTGTAAGAAAAGAAAGTGAATGGTGGTGCGAGGAAGTAAGTATGGCTGTGGCTGAGAAGAGACGTGCATATGAAGTGTGGCTGCAGAAGAAGGCTGAGGTGTCATATGAGAGGTATAAAGAAAAGAGGAATAGGGCGAGAAGGGCTGTGCGTGATGCTAAAGTGGCAGCAGATGAGAGGTGGGTAGGCGGTTGACAGAATTTTCAACAGAATAAGAAAATGTTTTGGAGGGAGGCGAAAGGGGTGAGAAATGGAGAGTCTGGGAAGGAAAAGCGAGTAAAAGCAGAGGATGGACGGATGTTAACTGAGATGGATGCAGTAAGGAAGAGATGAGCGGAGTATTTTGAATGATTGTTAAATGTAGAGGAGGAAAGGGAGGCTGAGAATGTGGCGGATGGAAAGATGCATGGAATAAATGTGTTGGGAGAGTTGAATGATTCTTTGATCACGAAGGAAGAAGTGCAGGAGGCAGTAAAGGAGATGAAAACAGGGAAAGCTGCAGATATGGATGGGTGTGCTGTGGAATGTCTGAAAGGTGGTGGAGCGACTATTGTTGACTGATTAGTAATATTGTTGAATGTGTGCTTTGTGCAAGGTATGGTGCCATTTGACTGGGCAAGTGTTTGTGTGGTCGTATTGTATAAAGGTAAGGGTGATAAGTATGAACGTACTAGCTTTGGGGGTATAAGTCTGTTGAGTGTTGTAGGTAAGGTGTATCGTAGAGTGTTAATTATGAGAGTTAGAGAGGGTAGAGGAGGAATGACTGGTGATGAACAGTGTGACTTTAGGAGAGGGAGGGGATGCGTGGATCAGGGGTTTGCTGTGAGACAGGTGTGTGAAAAGTATTTAGCGAAAGGCAAGGATGTGTTTTGGACGTTCATGGATTTAGAGAAAGTGTATGATAGAATTGATAGGTAGGCTTTTTGGACTGTTTTAAGATTGTATGGACTTGAAGGTAGGTTACTAAAATGGAGTGAAAAGTTTTTATGTAAATAGCAGAGCGTGTGTAAGAGTGCGAAATACTGTCAGTGAGTGATTTCTCGTGAGAGTGGGGCTGCAGCAGGGATGTGAGATGTCGCCTTGATTGTTTAATAATTATATGGATGGTGTCGTAAGGGAGGTGATTGCAGAAGTGTCAGGTGGAGGTCTGAGTCTTGTGAATGTTGATGGTAGAGAGTAGAATCTGAAGCAGCTGCTGTTTGCAGATAACACTGCACTTATGGATGTTTCAGAGGAGAGATTGAGACAATTGGCAGAGGAGTTTGGAAGGGTGTGTGAAAGGAGGAAATTGAAAGTAAATGAGAATATGAGTAAAGTGATGAAGTGTATGAGGTTGGTAGAAGATAGGAGGAGTTTTGAATGGTGAATTGCTTGAGGAGGCAGAGTGTTTTAAGTATTTAGGGTCACATGTTGCTGTGGATGGAAGAATAGATATAGAAATGAAGTTTAGAATGAATGAAGTACGAAAGGTACTAGGAGGAATGAAAAAAGTGTTTAGATGTCGTTTGCTTAGAATGGATGTAAAGAGAAGGCTGTATGAGGGTGCTGTGGTACCGACTGCATTACATGAGGCTGAAACATGGAATATGGGTGTAGCGGAGAGAAAAAGTTTGAATGCAATGGAGGTGAGGTGTCTGAGGAGTAGTGTGGAGTGACGCTTATGGATTGGATGACAACTGATGAAGTGCGAAGGAGAACTGGAGTTGTTCGGGAGATGGCTGATCGAGTTGAGCAGTGGCTGTTGCGATGGTCTGAGCATATGGAGAGAATGGATAATGAGCGATTGGTGAAAAAGATAACTAGATCTGATGTGAGAGGTGTAAGGCTGAGAGGAAGACCACGAACAGGATGGATGGACAGCGTGAAGAGAGCGTTGGATGTGAGAGGGGTGTCTTTTGAGTAAGAAAGAGTGGCTGTCCGTGATAAAAATGAATGGAGAGAAACTGTGAATGAATAAATGATGACGCAGCCCTGAGGGGATCTTCTCCCCCAGTTTCTCTGATTAAATGATCAGGTCAGGTGCGGGTAATTGGATGGGTCTGTTATGATTCGACAGGGGTATACGAGCTCTGCTGTCAGGCCTTGTTGCAGATGTCACTGATTGCACTGTGCAGTTGACCCTCGTGTGGTGTGGTGCGGTGAGGATCTGTCCCTTCTCCCCTTTCGGGCTAAGATGCGAATGAATGTGTTTGAGTGGATGAGTAAATTGGGAGTGTGTCGTCCAGTCTCGGCTACCTCCCTTTACTTGGGGGAAACAGCCTAGGTCTATATATATATATATATATATATATATATATATATATATATATATATATATATATATATATATATATATATATCAAATAACAGAACAGAGGAAGGAAAAACAAATGAATGAAAAAAATAATCCATACACCAGATTACTGGTGTCCTCTGTTCATATAATATCTGTAACAGTTAGACTTGAACAGCTGTAGGTTGAAGATTGGAGGGAAAAAACTCTGGGGAAGCGAGTTCCAAAGAGATGCAGTATGGGGAATGAAAGAATTCTGATAGGCAGAAGTTCTGCAATATGGCTGAATGACATTGCAGTCATGAGCCTATCAGATGTCCGTGTAGCACAAGGGAAGGCATGGAGAGGTGGCACCATGGACGCAACTTCGTCTGAGCATTTACCATAAAAATATCTGTATAATAATGCAAGGGAGGCAACATTCCTTCTTACTTGTAGGGGAGGTAATTTATTTGTAATGGCAGGGTTGTTAATAATTCTAACAGCCCTGTTCTGAATTTTGTCTAATTGTTTTAATGCAACCTCTCCACATGTATTCCACAAGGGTGAGGAATATTCAAGCTGAGAGCACACAGGACTCTTATAAATTACAGCTAACTGCTCGTCAGTGAAGTAGTTACGGACTCTGTACATTAATCCAAGTTTCTTTGAGGCGGTTTTAGCAAGTGATCTAACATGAGAGGCCGGCATTGGTAAGTGAGACGCCGAGAATTTCAATATTTTTGGAGATGGGGGTATTAGTAGTGTTGAAGGTAATATACGAATATGGCAATAGCTGTCTATTAGTAAACTGTATATATTTAGTTGTACTTACATTAAATGAGACTTGGTTGTTTTGTCCCCATTCACTGATCGTAGATTGGTCTTGATTTATGGAGATGGCCATACTGAGTTGAGAGGTAGAGATATTAGACTTTGTAAATGGGTGTCTGAGTGTGAATGAACTATGTAGTGTTGAGTCATCTGCATATGGGTGGATGGGATTGTGGGAGACAGATAAGAGATCATTAATATGAAGCAGGAACAGGGTTGGCACCATAACTGACCCCTGTGGCACGCCGGGGTTAATTGAGTGGAAATTGGAATATAGATCGTCTACTTTTACTCTTATTTTCCTGTCACTATGATATGAGGAAATCAAAGGAACAAAAGACGTTAGTCCATAGCAAGGAAGTTTGGACATCAGGGAACGGTGCCATACTCTATCGAAAGCTTTAGAAATATCGAGGGCTACTGCATGAGTTTCTCTATGTAAGTCGATTGATGAATGGTATGAGTCAAGAGACTGAGTATGTCAATGGTGGATCTTTCATGGCGAAAACCATATTGTCTGTCACTAATGAAGTTGTTGAATTCAAGATGTTGAACAATGTGCTTATTAATTAAAGTTTCAAATACCTTACCAAGAGAAGATGTGACAGCTATTGGTCTGTAATCAGAGGGGTCAGGGGAACTTCCTTTCTAAGGTACTGGGTGGATATTGGCTTCTTTCCATGAAATTGGGAATTAAGAAGTACGTATGCATAGTGTGAATAATTTAGCTAGAACAGAGGCAAGTTCAGGGGAACACTTTTTCAAAACAATTGGCGGAATTCCATCTGGGCCTGAAGCTTTGTTTGTAGTTAAATTTTCTAGGATGGATTTTAGGTATCTTGTCTGTATTTTAAGTGGAACAATTCGGGAGAGTCAAGTTCTAGTGCTGGAATGTTCTGGCTGGCATCGTCTGTGGTAGAATTTTTGGCAAATGTACTAGCAAAAATATCTGCTTTCGCACGTGGATCATTTGTATTGTTGCCACCTGAAGATTTTAGTGGGGGAATGGATGATGACTTGTTAAAGTTATTGTTGAAAGAATTGAGTTTTGACCAAAACATTCGATTGTCATTAGGGTTGTTAAGTAGTTTCGATGCTTGCTTTTAAAGAAACTTAGATTTAGCTAGATTTATTACAGCTTTTGCATGATTTCTAGCAATTTTTAATTCAGATGTTTTTTATTTTAAGTAAGAGTTATATGCTAATGACTTTTGGGCTGTTGCTCTGGCACAGTTGCCGTCAAACCATTTTGGAGAGTTCGATCTTTTAGTGAAATGTTGACTTGGTATGAATAAATCCATACCATCTAGCATTAAATAGCAAATGTAGGACTGGGTAGAATTGGAATCACTAGAGAAAAAAGACTGCCGTGGAATGTCAACAAGATAATTTCTAAATCCATCCCAGTCTGCCCTATCAAAGTGCCACTGGGTCATCCTGACACGTTCAGAGCGAGGAGGTGTGGGGGGGTTAACTAATGAGGCTTTGATGAGATTGTGGTCAGAGGATCCAAGTGGTGACAGTACCTCTATCCTGTATTGATCTGGATTATTTGTGAAGATTAAATCGAAGAGATGGGCATTATGGTCAGGATTATCAGGTATTCTGGTTGGTTGCTTTACCAGCTGGGTGAGATTAAACGATTCTGCATACAGCTCGCACTCTAGACCTGCATTATCAATCCTGGCAGAGTGCAATAACTATTCAACATTATGTATGTTAAAATCATCCAAAATGGTAATCTCGGTGCTAAGGGCAAGGTTAAGGTTACTTAACTGTGGAATCAAATTCACTGGGTTCCAAGGAAGCATTGGGGGAGCGATAGACTACACAGATATATTTGGTAATATTTTGACAATTTAGTTTATACAATGAGTAATCAAAACTGGATGAAGTGAAGTTTATAATTGTATCAACTGTATATTGGGATTTGACATACAACAGGTGCCACCCTTGTTACAGAAGTTTGTGAGGAGATGGTAGCCGGGTAAATAAAATGGGGATATATCAGTAGAGGGTGAGATTTGGGGTTCTGTGAGGAAAAGGGCCAGAGGGGATATGGACTGAAGGAAACAATGAACTGAGTTTAAATTTCTACCAAGGCCGCAGATGTTGGTGAAGAATAAGGCTGCACTTTCACTTCTCCGCTGACGAGCACTAGCGGAAATAGCAAGAGTCGCTGCCGGCACAGTCGCTTGATGGCGACCGGGAGGACCCTGTGCTGCCAGCCCTACCATGCCGGTGGTGGCATTTCGAGGTACCACCTCATTTGATAGTAACATTGCAGCGGCCACTGCTAATGAGAGTGAATAGAAGGTGTGATATGCGCGTGTTGTGTGGTGTAGACAGTTGAAGGTAGAGGTATTATGAGAACATGCTGACCTACTCTCTATGTAAACAAATGCCCTGAAAATGTTCAGCAAAGAGAGATGGTCAGGATCAAGTCTTGAGGGCTGGTGAAACGGGAGCTCCAGCTCTCCCTAACACCAGTTCGCCATCCACCTCAGGAGTACTGCCCTGTTCAACTGGTGCTTCAGTCTACTCCCCATA
This sequence comes from Coenobita brevimanus, assembly GCF_032717465.1. Taxonomy (NCBI): domain Eukaryota; kingdom Metazoa; phylum Arthropoda; class Malacostraca; order Decapoda; family Coenobitidae; genus Coenobita; species Coenobita brevimanus. Next base: position 22,297,443 of record NC_137031.1, read on the forward strand.
TACTGTATATATAAATATATATATATATATATATATATATATATAAATATAAATATATATATAAATATATATATATATATATATATATATATATATATATATATATATATATATATATATATATATATATATCGTAGGCTCGCACAGTGCGGGAGAGGTTGGGCGGTCCATGATCTCGCGCACTGGGAATTCTCGTACTGTGAATACATAATCTTATGGGAAAAATTACATATGGGCGGTACCTCCTCATACCTGGACATTTTTTGGTCCTTAGAGACATAAAAAAGGTCAAATTTTTCAGACATTGTACTACAGATATAGTTGCAATAACAAAAATATGGGCAGTCACCTTAACAACAGTAGACAACAGGCAAGATGGATTTAAACAACAAGAGTTCTGAGGCGCGGCAACGCACTTACAGTGCCCCCGCCACCATCCTGGCCGCACCACGCTTGTTTAACGGGTGCCAGTGTTGTGTTATTCCAGGCTTTGACAAAGAAATTTATGGCTTGTTGAATGTTACATTTCTTCCAGAATGCAGCAACAGTCATTATGGTGGGGGGTGAGTCAGGTGGGGCTGTGAAGAGAGGGAGGTGGCTGGTGAGTCAGGTGGGGCAGTGGAGGACGGCGGTGGGCGAGTCAGGGGAGGTGGTGAGGGGAGGATCCTCCCTCTCCTGCTCGCTACAGCTCACATTTTCGGCAATTTCCTTCATCTCTTCTTGCTTGTTTGTGTCATTCCTCATCTTGTTATGGACGTATTGGCAGTATAACAACTTGGTATTCACGAAATAAACATCATTATTATAGAAACTGGGTATCTATTCTAACTTACTGTTATTGCCGAAAACGTTATTATTGAAGCTGTTATTGGCGATATCTTATTGTAGACTCCTCTTGAGCACCTTCCCCATGAGCCTCTAGGTCACTATTGTCGCGTTGTGTGTGTGGAGGGTCGCGTACTGATGGAAAATGGCGTTTTTAAGCCACTTCTGCCTTTACCTCGTGTTTTGTGGGGTAAATTCGCGCATTCAAAGTTTTTTGTTATGATTTTTGGTCACTCGCGCACAATGCGATTCGCACACTGTGATGACGCACTTTGATGACAACACAGTATAATCTGCAAACAACAGTACAGGGAGTTTCCAGACACTGCCTTCTATCATTAGGGCCTCTCCAACATCCACTGTCCTACCTTGTATCTCTTTTATAACCCCATCCATATACAGATTCAACAACCATGGAGATATGATACATCCCTGTTTCAACCCAACCTTCAAATAGAAAGATTCACTCAATTTGCTATCCACACGCACTGCAACCTTAGCCCTCTCATACATACTCTTCACAGCATTCAACAACTTCCCATCTACTCCATATACTCTTATTACTTTCCACAATCCTTGTCTATCCACCCTGTCATATGCTTTCTCCAAATCCATGAAGGCCGCATACAACTTCTTTCCCTTCTCTGGAAACTTTTCCACTAAAGATCTAAGAATGAATATCTGATCAACACAACCTCTTCCCTTCCTAAAGCCTCCCTGTTCTTCTCCAACTAATTCCTCTGATATTTCCTTAACTCTGTCAGTAAGTATCCTGCCATATATTTTTCCTATTACACTAAAAAGAAAAATGCCCTTTTGATTGCCACACACTTCTTTTTCCCTTTTTCCTTTGTACAAGGGAATTATTATACCTGACTTCCAATCCTCCGGGACTCTACCTTCCTCCGAGACCAACCTGCACATCTTCCATTCTACTACTATCTCTCCCCGATGCTTCAGCATTTCATCACACACTTCATCAATTCCTGGGGCTTTCCCAATTATGATTGTCTTCATTGCTTCCACAACTTCCATCCTACTGATTTTTTCCTCTCTTCTCACATCCCTCCTTCTCCTAGCCATTCCCGAGCCACTTATACTCGTATTACTTTCATTCTCTTTGTTCAACAATTCATTAAAGTGTTCTTTCCATGTGCTCACTTTTTCTCCCTTCTCCATTAGTAATCTACTGTTTTGGTCTTTCACTTCCCGACTAACTTCATTGCCACCCTGTCTAACTCTTTTTCCCTCTTTCCAGAACATTTTCTCATATTCCCTCCACTTTACACTCAGATTCTTTCCAAATTCCTCATCCACTCCCTTCTTACTCTCTCTTATTAATCTTTAACTTCTGTCTTCCTCTCTACACATAACTCTTTCTTCCAGCTCTCAACTTCTTCCACGCCCCTATTTTTCATCCACTCACTATATGCTTTCTTCTTTTGTGCCACAGCCTATCTCACCTCTTCATTCCACCTTGCTGTTCCTTGCACCCCCTTCCATCTTCTCTTCATCCCACACACCACCTCACATGCTGCACATATTTCTTATGTAAATATCTTGCACACACCTTCCACGTCCTCCATCTACTCCAATCCATATTTACCCAATCGCTCCTCCACTTCTCTCTTATATTCTGCCTTTAGTAACCTTTCCACTCTTCTTGCGTCTATTCCTTCCTCCCGTCGTTCCCTTCTTCTATTTTTCCATTTTACTTGGACCTTGATTTTGGTGGTGGTCAGAAAGTCCACTCCCCCAACCTCTATATGCTCTTGCATCCATTTCACAGCTTCGCATCCTTTCATCCACACACACATAATCAATCATTGCCTTCCTTTCATTCAGTTCACCACCTACTACTCTCATCACTCGCCATGTATACCTGTGGATCATTTTGTGCCTGAAGAGGGTATTCGCTATCATCAACCCCCTCCCGGCAAACTCTCACCCCTTTTCTGTCCAACTCTCTAATGCAAGAGTTAACCGTTATTCCCAGTCCTTCATTTATGCAACAGGTCAACTCTGGAACTGTCTCCCTCTGTCTGTATTTCCTGCTTCCTATGATCTCCAGTCTCGTCCAGGCATCTCGAAATGAATGGATCTTGAATTTGGCTCTCTCTTGTATTTTGTTTTTCTCTTGGAAGGAACAGTTTTCCTGGCTCATGACCTTTGGTTCCTTCTTCACATGAAAAAAACAAAAAAAATTGTGGTAGGTGGGGGCGCCCATCATCCACCCACTTAGTGTAGTGGTACTCTGTTTTTTAGGGTAGCTCTACACTGAGTGGGAAGCCAAATGATTTCCTGTAAACCAGGAAACCATTCACAGTGCTGGGTGGTAACCTTATAACCAACCAACACGTGTTCCCTACGTGACAGCAAGTTGGTTGGCGAAGGGTTAGTGCCCCTCCCCGGAAAACATCTAACTAAAAATACGAACTAGAACGAACATTCTATGTTCGCTTCCTATTATTTACTTTGTTGATGACTGAAATTTAAGACTGTGTTATTCTTATCTGCTTTAATGAAGTCGATTTCATTCTTTTTTTTCTTTTTTTTTTCATTTAGACCTTTCCAGGTCCATTATCTCGCTGTTCTTTTGTGAAAGAATGTGTTCATTATTCTCACGTGGTATGTTTTAGCAAATTGACCACATTTTCACCTATGGCATTCCTTTCTTCTACTCTTATTTTCCCCATACATGCTTCTCTCTTTTTCTCGATTTGCCAACTTTTGCATTAAGTCCCCTACGAGTATAGTAGTATATGCGGAGTTTTCTTCTTCCATAATCAGGGAGATGTCGTCATAGAATGTTTCTATTTCTGCATCTGAGCTTTGAGAAATCGGTGGATATACTTGTATTACTTTCAGGACGAATCGTTTGCCTAGTCTATTTACAATCTATGCTACTCTGTCAGATACACTCCTGAATTTAATAAGTTCTCTGCGGACTGGGAGGCCCTCAGGCAGTATTTCTTTGATTTTACCTGGAATGATTATTGCTTCCATGGCCGGGAGCCATCTGAGCGTGCCTTGCGCATTACGGAGGTTATTCTCTCGGGCATGGAAGCATACATTCCTTTCTCATATCCTTTGACTAACGCAAGAAAGCCTTGGTTTAATCACGCTTGTTCTAATGCTGTCCGCAACAAGGAGAGGGCCTACAAAAGATACCGGAGCCAACCCACCCCTGAATCACATCATCTTTAAGTTTCTGACAGGAATCGTGCTAAGTCTGTTCTTCGCTCTACTAAAAACAATTTCATCCATAGTAAATGCTCTCAACTCTCCAACTCGAATTCTTCCCGCTCCTTCTTGTCACGGGGTTTTTATAATACCACGGTAATTTTGGAATAAATGGTTAAATGTTATTTAAATTGATATTAATATTCAATAATATTAAAGAGCAGGGACAATGATTGTCTTGCTAAATCGTGCAACGATTCTCTAAGAACGAGAATTTAAAAACTTTCTCAACAGTACACAGCAGAGACTAATTACTCACAGTTGCTGAATTACTGTACTGTTAGCCTCTGGAGAAAGTTACTTCACCCCTGACAATAAATAACTAATACTAATAATAATATCAGGCTCTTGCCGATGCTTAACTCCTATGGCACAACGGATTTTAAGTTATTACAACAAGACTGGTCTAAGTACCAGTTATGAATAGTAAAACGTTTATGCAAGCTAGGAGCTATATGGAAAATAAGCTTAATTTGGAGAAATGAAACAAGATTTTACTTTACATTGAGCTCAAGAAAAAGAACTGTTAAATTTATTAATCACAAAAAATAAATTTAATGTTACAATTCAAATCAAATTAATGAGACACACTCACTCACGCACACAAAAGCTAAATACTTACGCCTAGGAAAAACACCTTAACTAAGCTCTTAAAACTAGGATTATACAAAAGGAAATACCGATCGGTGAATGCTATGTATCACCCGGGGGATGGGAGGACTGGATTAACTGTGAAGTGGAGTTTGGGTACTAGCTGACCTCTCACACTGCTGGCACAGGACCTCTCTCCGTCACAGCAAACACTAGACTGAATTCAAATGCATTGTATGGACAGGACGCACAAGCCACCGGAAGAGGGCGTGGCTAACGGTTTAGGCAAGCAGAGGCGAACGATAAAGAAACAATTGTATCGCTCAGTAGAGCACTTAGTGACGTGCATTAAATCGGTCACTTTTGAAAGTGACGAATGTTTTGAAAAGTATACTCCGAAATGGAGGGAGAAACGGTTAGCTGAGCGATACACAGTGAGTTTTCCACTAATAGTTCGTGGCTTCTCACAAAAGGGAAATGTCGCGAATTCATTCATGACATTACGCCCTTACAAAGTTAAATTTTTTCCTTATGGGAAAAAATTTGTGGATATATATATATGTACACATCCTAAGTCATTCGCACAAGATTCACACTGTGGTGTGTGTGCTATCCTGCTACAGGAGAAAGTCGCAGTCGCCAGTGAGCGAAAAAAACCTCGTATTTATGTTAATAGAAGCAAGCTTGAGGGAAAAACTCCGTGACGACAGTGAAAATCCTGTACTCAGGTCAAACTGAGCGAAAAGTCGCTACATTTACACTGACAACTAATTGTTGTGTAGTGTGATGTATGTAATACACGGTGTAGGTGTGACAGTTGTAGTGTGACTGTACCTACGTGTAAAATGACACAGTAAATAATAATATGGCGACGACGAAGGCAGAGGAGAAGAGGCGGCAGCGTGCGGCAGATGATCAGATGGTCCGCACAGCAAAACTGCTACACCCATTGCTGAACCTGCAAAACCAATTAAGGTGGAGCATCAAAAGTGTCAATGAGACAAAACTCTTATTAAGTTACAATTACTCTCTCTGCCTAGCAATCAGTACATGCTACGAAAAATATGCTTTGGCTGAAAAATACAAGTGACAGCCTAAGCTTCGTACATTCGAGGTCGCCATTAATTATAGCACACGATTATGGTCGGCAAGTTGAGAATCCTTGTGCAAACTCGGGTCTTCCATAGCCTCGAACTGCACACGGGTCCTCAACCTGTGCCTTAACCTACAGTACTTATTAATATCGGGGAGCTGAGAATCCTTGTGCAAACTTGGGTCTTCCATAGCCTCAAGTCGCCTCTGCGGAGTTCTCTCTCGAACTTCCCCCTTAACCTACAGTACTTATATTAGTATCGGGGAGCTGAGAATCCCTGTGCAAACTTGGGCCTTCCATAGCCTCAAGTCGCCTCTGTGGAGTTCTCTCTCGAACTTCCCCCTTAACCTACAGTACTTATATTAGTATCGGGGAGCTGAGAATCCTTGTGCAAACTTGGGTCTTCCATAGCCTCAAGTCGCCTCTGCAGAGTTCTCTCTCGAACTTCCCCCCTTAACCTACAATACTTATATTAGTATCGGGGAGCTGAGAATCCTTATGCAAACTCGGGTCTTCCATAGCCTCAAGTCGCCTCTGCGGAATTCTCACTTCCCCCCTTAACCTACAATACTTATATTAGTATCAGGGAGCTGAGAATCCTTGTGCAAACTCGGGTCTTCCATAGCCTCGAGTCGCCTCTCAACTTCCCCCTTAACTTACGGTACATAATATGTATGTACAGGCCCTGGACATACTGTGTCCTGTGGGGCCAATGGGCGAGACGTCAGGTCTGCACCCACTTCACCACTACCATGTCTCTCAACTGTCTCAGAGATTACGGGTGTGGTTACAAATGGCACAGGAAGGGCATGTCCCTGATTAGTGGTGATACTTTGGCACACACTGCAGGAACAGACAAAACTATCTATGTCTCATCCCATCCCTGGCCAGAAAAAGTCAGCTCGGATACGGCCCTGGGTCTTCCTTTTCCCCATGTGACCTCCTGAGGCTGAACAATGACCCCATTGTAACACTGCTAGGCGGTACTTGGCGGGAACGACAAACTGCAGTCGAACCTCGCCCTCGGGTGTTCGTGACTCACGGTAGAGCCGTCCTTGTTTGCGAAGGAACTTGGCTCGACCTCCCCGTGAATACTTAATCACTCGACCCCTTTGTTTCGCACGGTAGCAAGTGTCGGGTCAGAATGTTGTTCTTGTACAACAAGTTGACTACTCATCAGATCTTGCGGCGATTCAATGATCACTGGGGTGACACAGTCTGGAGCCTCAGCCATGGCTCGTGTTACCGCAGCAGCCGAAGTCTGAGTAGCGTCATCGTCGGAGCAACTATCCTTGACTCCTTGAATGTTGCCGATGATGAGTTCAAATAAAGGTTCTGGCATGACAACTGCAAGTGTCGTACCAGTATAAAATGGAGATGCCACCTGGATACATGCCTCAGGGAACAATCTCACTGATCCATCAATAAGATTTGCATGGATCTGTCGACCTGTATACTGCTCAGGCCGAACTAAACTCTGCTTAACAGAGCAACCTGAGGAACCATTGTCTCTCAGGACCTTCACAGGAATGCCTCCCACAAACCCTGGCTGAACAAGGAAGGTACTGTCACCTGTGGGAGGGCCTGTGGAGGAAGCAGCTAGCCACTCATGAGGCTGCTGAATTGATGCGGCAAACATTGTGCCTTGAGGGTTATATTGGGAAGATGGAACATTGGCCATCTGTGGAGGGGGGTTCACTGTCACTGTGGGACTAGTGAACTGTGGGGAAGTACCCACACTGGTAGGGACGTGACCACCAGGCTGCTGCTGAGGAATGAAGGCTGCGTTCGCTTCCTGCCTCTTTTGAGCTGTTGGTGAAAAAGTTTGTCCCGACGGTCGGTTGCGTGGCTGATACTGCTGCTGGTTAGGGTACTTGTTGAACCTCTTCCACTCAGGTTTCTGAGTGTTTTGCCCCTGGTCCTTCCACTGTGGTTTTGGACCTTGGCCATTATTCGGAGAATGGCCTTGTTGCTGGGATTCAGTCTGAGACGATTTCCCAGATTTATCAGGTTTTCTGTTCCAGGTGTTTTGCTTACGAGTTTGATACCTGTATGCAGTACAGAATGCGTCAGCCTTCTCTGCCATTTGGCTGGCATCTTTCACCTGGCAGATCTTAAGCTGTGCTATGAGCTCAGCAGACCACGACCTCTCTAGCTGCGTACGCAGCATAAGGTCAATTATCCCCTCACGCGTGGAAGGAGTTTCATCTTTTTCCATCCACTCATTTAAGTAAGCTGTGAGACGATCAAGGAACTGAACAGCTGTCTCCTTGTCTTGGAGACAAGCTCGCATGAACTGAACTTTGGCGTCGTCTACTGTGAGACCATACGCCTTAATGAGTGCAGCTTTCATCATCTCATATGTGAGATTGTCTCCACGAATTCTGTGGAGAATATCGAGGGCAGGGCCCTCAGATAGGCTATGAAACTGAAGCCGCTTAGCTGCCTCATCCAGTTGATACATGTCTGCCATGTCCTCAAAACGAGCTATGTACGGCTCAATTCCGCTTCGCTTTCCTTGTATGAAGGAAGCTTGATGCGTGGGGTCGCCAGGACATGTGCAGGGTGAGAACGGCCTTCGTGGAGCTTGGACCAACTGCAGCACCAGACGTGTAGTCTGAAGCCAAGGAATCTCGCTTGAGCTTCATATCATTTCAAGTTCATGTTTTTCTCGTGCCTCACTGTTGCCCGGCAACGTTCATATTCACGTTGTTCCCCACGTGTTCTAAGTCGTAGTTCGTTCTGTTTTTGCTCGTGTGTCGCGCTGCGTGTTCGCGCTGTTCTCACAGCCACGCTGCTCATGCGGGCGCTTCTTTCACGCCTGCTTCTTCATTCAATGCACGCCTCTTTCACGTTGTTCGTGCTGTTCTCGCTCGGTATTCGCGCCTGAATTTCTAACGCTTCTTCAATGGCATCATTCTCGCGCTACTGCTCCTGTTAATTGATTATGCCGTGAGAGTATATACTCTTTAATTTCGGTTGGGTCCGAAAGACCCATTTCTTTGGCTTCCTGGTAAAAATACAGTAGTAGCCATGATGCTAGCTTAATTTATTAAGCAAACCGAAATTGAGTACTGACTGCTTCGCAAACGAATGCTAATAAACACAGGTAAAGAGTACAGACACAAGCTAGTGGTGACCAGTCTTATCTAGTTAACTGGCAAAGAATAAACAAAAAATGTAAATGACTGGGAAGACAATAATAAACACAATGGGTACGCGACTTCCCAGGAGCGAATAAAATCGTCTGGCGTTACCAAGAATAAACTAGAGTTAAGTACTCTAAGTGGATTGATAAAAGCTAATAATTCACTTGCTAAATTAACGGTGTAAACACCATTAAGCTTGTACCTATAAACTTTAATGATAAATACCCTTAAATATGAATGAGTGAGCACTATCTCGTGAATAGCTTTAGGAGCTAGGGAGTTAATATCCTGGGAATGAGGTCGCCAATTGTCACGGGGTTTTTATAATATCACTGTGTTTTTTTGAAATATATAATCGGTTAAATCTTATTTGGAATTGATATTAATATTCAATAATATTAAAGAGCAGGGACAATGATTGTCTTGCTAAATCGTGCAACGATTCTCTAAGAACGAGAATTTAAAAAACTTTCTCAACAGTACACAGCAGAGACTAATTACTCACAGTTGCTGAATTCACTGGTACTGTTAGCCTCTGGAGAAAGTTACTTCACCCCTGACAATAAATAACTAATACTAAATAATAATATCAGGCCTTGCCGATGCTTAACTCCTATGGCACAACGGGATTTTAAGTTATTACAACAAATAAGACTGGTCTAAGTACCCAGTTATGAATAGTAAAACGTTTTATGCAAGCTAGGAGCTATATGGAAAATAAGCTTAATTTGAGAGAACATGGAAACAAGATTTTACTTTACATTGAGCTCAAGAAAAGGTAAGAACTGTTAAACTTGTATTAATCACAAAAAATAAATTTCTAACGTTACAATTCAAATCAAATTAATGAGACGCATTCTACTCACTCACACAAAAGCTAAGCTAAATACTTATGCCTAGGAAAACACCTTAACTAAGCTCTTAAAACTAGGATTATACAAAAAGGAAATACCGTCGGTGAATGTTATGTATCACCCGGGCTGGGGGTGGGAGGACTGATTAACTGTGAAGTGGAGTTTGGGTACTGGAAGCTGACCTCTCACAGAGGACCTCTTCTCCGTCACAGCAAACACTAGACTGAATTCAAATGCATTGTCTGGACAGGACGCACAAGCCACCGGAAGAGGGCGTGGGCTAACGGTTTAGGCAAGCAGGAGGCGAACGATAAAGGAAACAATTGTATTGCTCAGTAGAGCACTTAGTGACGAGCATTAAATCGGTCACTTTTGAAAGTGACGAATGTTTTGAAAAGTATACCTGAAATGGAGGGGAGAAACGGTATAGCTGAGCTGATACACAAGTGAGTTTCTCCACTAATAGTTCCCGTGGCTTCTCACAAAAGGAAATGTCGCGTAATTGGATTCGTGACATAGGTACCTTAAACTCCATAAAATTGCTGGAACTTTGCTCTCATTCACCCAGTCTCAGAAAGGTGACCATTTTACTATTCAAAAGAAATTACTTTAACAAACCTGTTAATGCCAATGTTTAGTAAACCAAGGTGCCTCTATCTTACCACACCACAACCACACATTTTAAAGCATCACATGTCACAACACCAACAGATCACAGTATGGGTTCCGCACACACACTGTCCACAGCGCTACACACCACACTTTCAGATCCTGGTCATCCTCCTTTCGGGACTTTGGCGAAAGCTTTGCCAATATCACTAAACTCACACACACACACACACAAACACACACACTGCCGTTTACGCCACACACCACCCTCACCCCTACACCTAATTCTGCCTGACCCATTACTAATAAACAAGGCTCCACATTATTGCATCTATACCAATTGGCCACCTACTTAACCCTTGAACAAAGAAGCGTTGTTTTACTATATCAAACTTTAAATTATATCATTATCAGTTCAGTCGATTAGTATAAAACAGAACAATTAGATATTAACTGATATGCAAAACTGAGAAAAACGAGCAAACTGCTTCATAACTTAATCATATTACCTACAAAACACAGAAGTAAACAAGCATATCATTCTTCACTTATGGCATCAAACCTAATTTAAAATTCGTATAGTAAAAATAAGTTCTAATAACGTTATATTTAATTCTCATTTAAAAGTACTACAAAAGTAGCCATAATTATTATTATTAATACTGTACCACAGTATAAAAACTTCACACCATGCTACCCCACAGTATTGTCAGTGCTCCAGTAGGCAGCATAAGGTATCAGGTGCTCATGTGCAACAAATAGGTCAATTTACATACTGTAGGATGGGACCTTTCTGGTATGAATGTGTTAGGAATCACAGCCCACCAGAAGGCACTTACGCTTCCAACATGGCGGGCGACAGATTGGTGACATGGAAATTGATTAAGGTACTGACAATATGCAAGATCACACGGACATGCGTGGTGGTGAAAGACCCCGTGGTGAAGCGAGGGACAGGGATGAACGCCAAGATGCGAGAGATATGGAAGCGCTGGGTGGGTTAAATCACCATGGGGAAGTGAATAGTAGTGAAGTTGGGGGTATTCCGACATCAGGAGGTTTATAATAGAAATGAAACTCAGGATGAAACCACCATAGAGGAGTGCTCAAAGACGAATCATCCAGGTATTATACGTCCTCAGAACGGTAGTGACACATCAACGAGGAAGCAGAACAGCCTCAAAGGTCTGTTCATCCCACAACTGGATGGCAACTCAAATGCAGTAACCTGGGTGAACACCACATATAATGAAATAGTTGGAGGTCCTCAAGTAACCTTTTTGAACCTCCCAAATGCAATACAACTGACATGATCAAGGAAATCACTCGCCTGATAGCCAACTACAACAATAACTCAACCTCTGTCTCATTCGCTGCAGTGTCCTTGCATCTAATATCTCTTTTTCTTCCTTCAACAAGACCCACCCGAACTGTCTGCAGAAAATCATTCCATCCAAAGGCGTGCTGAAACATGAAAAGAGGTGAAATCGTAGCACCCTACTTGTAAACTCTCACCCCTTTTGCTGGGAATAAACTCTCTAACTGAGGCAGAAGTTAATCAGAATACCAACGATGTGGCAAGGATTCATTTATGCAAGATGAGTCAGGGAAGGTCTGGATGGCAACAAGATCCTCTGTCAGTATCCACCAAACGGAGTACTTGGACTGACAGATGAAACAATGCAACAAAAAGAAACATCCGACTGCACGACAAGCAAGTGCCCAGTCAAATGAATGGCAACTACACTTCCAATCCCATCATATACGACAGGATAATCTTTGATATTCGTGGCTTGGAGGCAATGCACACACAGGGGAGGGGCTCATTGCCTTTGGTTCCTTCTTCCTCACATAAAAAAAAAACGTGTACTTTGGCTGTACCTAATATCCTCAGCTTAGACATCAAGTTTAGGAACTGAAAGGGTTGACTCCATTGCCTCACTGAGGAAGCTCTTCTATGCAGTAACTTAAAGCACCTGACGGCTTGCTATAATCCCCTTACTAAGAATCCTATGTCACAGGCCCATCGGGGCCTAGGGTGAAGTCTTAAGTTAACCTCATGTTTTGTATTCTAAATAATGCATCTGGAAGGTGGTGAAAGATGATGTGAAGCAGGCAGTTAACCTCCAGGTGTGTAGGCCAGCTGGCAGGAGGTGAGGCAGTAATTCACCAGGACAAAATATTTGATGATCTCTGTGTTACTATTATTAGTTGATGCCTCAAATGCATTAATTCCATCAACTGAACTGCGTCACAATATCAAGGTTAAATGTCCAGCATTTGCCCAATATGTGGAAAACTTCCATTGCTACAGGTACCAGCAGACCTCATTCGTGTGTTAAGACAGCAGCTCACGACGTCGGTGTAATCCAGTCCACAGAAGGAACTACCCCCATGGCTATTTATAACGCCTCTCTGACAGTGCTGCAACAACAGATCAAATACGAGGCCACCAATGTAAAACAGGTAGCCTTGCAGATGATCTCACGGGTGCTGGCAAGGTTTTGAGGACTGTCAGTATGTAAATGGTGGGACCAGTTTGTAACATCTCATGGCCCTGAAATAAAACTTTCTAATGCCAGGTACAGTGCCATCTTATCGTGAAACTGCAGCTTACTATCAAGATGCACAAGAAGCAATTTACTGTAGATGATCTTCGGATTGACCCTAAGGAAGGTTTAGGCATCCAAGGGATGTGATTGGGATTTATTGCTCACATAATCAAAGACTATGGATGACAAGGTAAAGACATGGCTGAAAGAAATTCACCCTACACTTAAATTCAGCCACGTAAAAACAGAACCCCAGCAGCATACCCTTTATATGGGCAAGCACAAGTGGTTACATGATGAATGAACGAATGACCAGACATGAAGTTATAACCACTGTGAGGATGAAAAAATAGTTCATTCCTCCCATCTCTAACCAATGGCTACATCCCCACACCAGAAAGAGGGACCTTCTAGCACTACCACCCAGGATGGGAGGCCTTGGCATTATAAATCCAGTAGCCAGGGCAAGCTATGAACACAGAAATTCACTCAGGCTCACCCGAACTTGTCACAGAAGATCTGCGCCCAGGTTGGGACGAAGTGGAACCGACCACCAAAGGCAGAAAGACACAAAGACACAGATAAGCAAGGAGCGTGAAGCAAGACAAAAAGACCAACTGCAGCACATAATCGAACATCTAACACCGGACCAGTGCAGAAGAGTTGAAATTGCACAGAAGGGGCATCGAAGTCACAATCGACTGCCTCTTTCAGTAGCAAAGGCTTTTCCACTTGGGAAACAAACAAAAGTTTATTGATGCCATAGCCTTGAGATATGGGTGGGCCAATAGTGGAATGACTCAACACTGTGCTTAGTGGCACTGCCTTTGATGCAAGCCATGCAATGGTATGCAAGAAGGGAGGCTTTGTTTGCATCCGACACGATGAAGTACGCGACTCACTGCCAAAATGCTGCAGGAAATATGCCATGATGTCACGATTGAGCCAGCTCTGCTACCCTGGACTTGGCGGATATTCTCCCTCAGATACAGCAAACACTTTCAAATGATGCAAAGTGGATGTCAGTGCTCGAGGTTTCTGGACTAACGTGGGCAGAGGGCGTTCTTCGACATCAGGATATTCGATCCCATGGCATGTCATTGAACTGTCTCTCGAAGCTGACACAAGAGGAATGAGCAAAAAAAATAGAAATTATCAAGAAAAGATCCAACATGTGGACCACGGTCGATTCACTCCCCTTGTGTTCACGACATCAGGTGGGATGGGTCCAGAGGCAGTGAGACTTATTCCTGAGACTGGCAGAGGTTCTTTCTGAGAAGAAACGTCAACCGCAGAGTTCTGTTATGGCCTGGATGAGATGTCGACCTCATTCTTCCTCCAGGTCTGCTCTGCTATGTCTAGGCACAAGATCATCAGCCCCAGCCTGTCTCTCTGGCGGGTATGGATTACGAAGCTGGTCGAGAGTCGATAGACCAGCTTGGAATATAATAGTATTATATGTCTTATATTTACAATGTATATATCAATAAAAAATAAAAAAATAATAATAGTAATAGTACTGTAGATGGTTGGTAATCACAGCCGTTGGCGTGCTTGGGGCCAACGGATTGTAATATGAGGGTTATCTAACCTTCACATTACAACTTCCAACAATGGTGAACTGTATTAGCAAGGTTCGTTTTGATCTTCACAATATAATTCACCAATGGATGGAGGTGATTATTATCGAAAAAAAAAAGTAGTAGTAGTAGTAGTAGTGGTAGTACTACTTACTTATAGTAGTAGTAGTTGCAGTAATAATAGTAGTAGTAGTATATTGTTGTTGTTGTTGTTGTTTTGGCTCCCCAGGCTCATCTGAAATGTTAACCCGTGACCTGTAGGCTGAGCTTGTTTGTCTTCAGTCCACCATCCTCCTTTCGGGGGACAGGGAAGCAGTTGAGGGACGTTTGTATAACCAGACAGTTGAACCGTCTAATTTGATATCGATGCCACCACATGAAAGGGTCCCTTCAGTACCACGCCATTGTAGAGAAGAAATTAAACACAATGACACCCAAGTTATATTTTCGTCGGTTGAGGAAAGTCACTAACGCCTTTTCCAAAGTGATTTATTGTTTATCACACCTTATTATCCTCATTGTGTTAGCATACACAGATCGCCATACCTATGCATAAATAATGTACAAAAAGATATTAACTACCCATATTTTTTAAAAATCGCTTACAAGAGGTGTGAACCGACATACGAAATAGAAGCCCAAATGACCACAGCTTTGTTGATCAGTCACCAGCACAGCAATACTGACAAGGAATACACCCATTAAAACCTTGCCTACCACAGCAACCGTCACTGTGCATGTCCAGGTTCTGTTTCAGTTTCCGGTGGCCTGGGGTGATGAGCCCATATTCCCCGTCAGGTAAGGGAAACTTAGATATATATATATATATATATATATATATATATATATATATATATATATATTATATATATATATATATATATATATATATTTATATATATATATATATATATATATATATATATATATATATATATATATATATATATATTTATATATTTATTTATATTTATATAGTTTTATATTTATATATATATGGGAGTAGACTGAAGCACCAGTTGAACAGGGCAGTACTCCCGAGGTGGATGGCGAACTGGTGTTAGGGAGAGCTGGAGCTCCCGTTTCACCAGCCCTCAAGACTTGATCCTGACCATCTCTCTTTGCTGAACATTTTCAGGGCATTCGTTTACATAGAGAGTAGGTCAGCATGTTCTCATAATACCTCTACCTTCAACTGTCTACAGCACACAACACGTGCATATCACACCTTCTATTCACTCTCATTAGCAGTGGCCGCTGCAATGTTACTATCAAATGAGGTGGTACCTCGAAATGCCACCACCGGCATGGTAGGGCTGGCAGCACAGGGTCCTCCCGGTCGCCATCAAGTGACTGTGCCGGCAGCGAGTCTTGCTATTTCCGCTAGTGCTCGTCAGCGGAGAAGTGAAAGTGCAGCCTTATTCTTCACCAACATCTGCGGCCTTGGTAGAAATTTAAACTCAGTTCATTGTTTCCTTCAATCCATATCCCCTCTGGCCCTTTTCCTCACAGAACCCCAAATCTCACCCTCTACTGATATATCCCCATTTTGTTTACCCGGTTACCATCTCCTCACAAACTTCTGTAACAAGGGCGGCACCTGTTGGTATGTCAAATCCCAATATACAGTTGATACAATTATAAACTTCACTTCATCCAGTTTTGATTACTCATTGTATAAACTAAATTGTCAAAATATTACCAAATATATCTGTGTAGTCTATCGCTCCCCCAATGCTTCCTTGGAACCCAGTGTATCTGATTCCATATCCACACAGTTGAGTAACCTTAACCTTGCCCTTAGCACCGAGATTACCATTTTGGGTGATTTTAACATACATAATGTTGAATAGTTATTGCACTCTGCCAGGATTGATGACGCAGGTCTAGAGTGCGAGCTGTATGCAGAATCGTTTAATCTCACCCAGCTGGTAAAGCAACCAACCAGAATACCTGATAATCCTGACCATAATGCCCATCTCTTCGATTTAATCTTGACAAATAATCCAGATCAATACAGGATAGAGGTACTGTCACCACTTGGATCCTCTGACCACAATCTCATCAAAGCCTCATTAGTTAACCCCCCCACACCTCCTCGTTCTGAACCTGTCAGGATGACCCAGTGGCACTTTGATAGGGCAGACTGGGATGGATTTAGAAATTATCTTGTTGACATTCCATGGCAGTCTTTTTTCTCTAGTGATTCCAATTCTACCCAGTCCTACATTTGCTAGTTAATGCTAGATGGTATGGATTTATTCATACCAAGTCAACATTTCACTAAAAGATAGAACTCTCCAAAATGGTTTGACGGCAACTGTGCCAGAGCAACAGCCCAAAAGTCATTAGCATATAACTTCTAAAATCAAAAACATCTGAATTAAAAATTGCTAGAAATCATGCAAAAGCTGTAATAAATCTAGCTAAATCTAAGTTTCTTTAAAAGCAAGCATCGAAACTACTTAACAACCCTAATGACAATCGAATGTTTTGGTCAAATCTCAATTCTTTCAACAATAACTTTAACAAGTCATCATCCATTCCCCCACTAAAATCTTCAGGTGGCAACAATACAAATGATCCACGTGCGAAAGCAGATATTTTTGCTAGTACATTTGTCAAAAATTCTACCACAGACGATGCCAGCCAGAACATTCCAGCACTAGAACTTGACTCTCCCGAATTGTTCCACTTAAAATACAGACAAGATACCTAAAATCCATCCTAGAAAATTTAACTACAAACAAAGCTTCGGGCCCAGATGGAATTCCGCCAATTGTTTTGAAAAAGTGTTCCCCTGAACTTGCCTCTTTTCTAGCTAAATTATTCACACTATGCATACGTACTTCTTAATTCCCAATTTCATGGAAAGAAGCCAATATCCACCCAGTACCTTAGAAAGGAAGTTCCTCTGACCCCTCTGATTACAGACCAATAGCTGTCACATCTTCTCTTGGTAAGGTATTTGAAACTTTAATTAATAAGCACACTGTTAAACATCTTGAATCCAACAACTTCATTAGTGACAGACAATATGGTTTTCGCCATGAAAGATCCACCATTGACATACTTAGTCTCCTGACTCATACCGTTCATCAATCGACTTATATAGAGAAACTCATGCAGTAGCCTTCGATATTTCTAAAGCTTTCGATTGAGTATGGCACCGTTCCCTGATGTCCAAACTTCCTTGCTATGGACTAACGTCTTTTGTTCCTTTGATTTCCTCATATCGCAGTGACAGGAAAATAAGAGTAAAAGTAGACGATCTATATTCCAGTTTCCACTCAATTAACCCCGGCGTGCCACAGGGATCAGTTATGGTGCCAACCCTGTTCCTGCTTCATATTAATGATCTCTTATCTGTCTCCCACAATTCCATCCACCCATATGCAGATGACTCAACACTACATAGTTCATTCACACTCAGACACCCATTTACAAAGTCTAATATCTCTACCTCTCAACTCAGTCCGGCCATCTCCATAAATCAAGACCAATCTACGATCAGTGAATGGGGACAAAACAACCAAGTCTCATTTAATGTAAGTACAACTAATGTATAATATTATACAGTTTACTAATAGACAGATATTGCCATATTCGTATATTACCTTCAACACTACCAATACCTCCATCTCCAAAAGTATTGAAATTCTCGGCGTCTCACTTACCAATGCCGGCCTCTCATGTTAGATCACTTGCTAAAACCGCCTCAAAGAAACTTGGATTAATGTACAGAGTCCGTAACTACTTCACTGACGAGCAGTTAGCTGTAATTTATAAGAGTCCTGTGTGCTCTCAGCTTGAATATTGCTCACCCTTGTGGAATACATGTGGAGAGGTTGCATTAAAACAACTAGACAAAATTCAGAACAAGGCTGTTAGAATTATTAACAACTCTGCAATTACAAATAAACTACCTCCCCTACAGGTAAGAAGGAATGTTGCCTCCCGTGCATTATTATACAGATATTTTTAAGGCAAATGCTCAGACGAAGTTGCGTCCTTGGTGCCACCTCTCCATGCCTTCCCTCGTGCTACACGGGCATCTGGTACCGCTCATGACTGGAATGTCACTCTGCCATGTTGCAGAACTTCTGCCTATCAGAATTCTTTCATTCCCCATACTGTATCTCTTTGGAACTCGCTTCCCCAGAGTTGTTTCCATCCAAACTTCAACTTACAGCTGTTCAAGTCTAACTGTTACAGATATTTTATGAACAAAGGACACCAGTAATCTGGTGTATGGATTATTTTTTATTCATTTGTTTTTCCTTCCTCTGTTCTGTTATTTAATATATATATATATATATATATATATATATATATATATATATATATATATATATATATATATATATATATATATATATATATATATATATATATTTATATATATATATATATATATATATATATATATATATATATATATATATATATATATATATATATATATATATATATATATATAGACCTAGGCTGTTTCCCCCAAGTAAAGGGAGGTAGCCGAGACTGGACGACACACTCCCAATTTACTCATCCACTCAAACACATTCATTCGCATCTTAGCCCGAAAGGGGAGAAGGGACAGATCCTCACCGCACCACACCACACGAGGGTCAACTGCACAGTGCAATCAGTGACAACTACAACAAGGCCTGACAGCAGAGCTCGTATACCCCTGCCGAATCATAACAGAACCATCCAATTACCCGCACCTGACCTGATCATTTAATCAGAGAAACTGGGGGAGAAGATCCCCTCAGGGCTGCGTCATCATTTATTCATTCACAGTTTCTCTCCATTCATTTTTATCACGGACAGCCACTCTTTCTTACTCAAAAGACACCCCTCTCACATCCAACGCTCTCTTCACGCTGTCCATCCATCCTATTCGTGGTCTTCCTCTCAGCCTTACGCCTCTCACATCAGATCTAGTTATCTTTTTTACCAATCGCTCATTATCCATTCTCTCCATATGCTCAGACCATCGCAACACCCACTGCTCAACTCGATCAGCCATCTCCCGAACAACTCCAGTTCTCCTTCGCGCTTCATCAGTTGTCATCCAATCCATAAGCGTCACTCCACACTACTCCTCAGACACCTCACCTCCATTGCATTCAAACTTTTCCTCTCTGCTACACCCATATTCCATGTTTCAGCCTCATATAATGCAGTCGGATACCACAGCACCCTCATACAGCCTTCTCTTTACATCCATTCTAAGCAAACGACATCTAAACACTTTTTTCATTCCTCCTAGTACCTTTCGTACTTCATTCATTCTAAGCTTCATTTCTATATCTATTTTTCCATCCACAGCAACATGTGACCCTAAATACTTAAAACACTCTGCCTCCTCAAGCAATTCACCATTCAAAGCTCCTCCTATCTTCTACCAACCTCATACACTTCATCACTTTACTCTTATTCTCATTTACTTTCAATTTCCTCCTTTCACACACCTTTCCAAACTCCTCTGCCAATTGTCTCAATCTCTCCTCTGAAACATCCATAAGTGCAGTGTTATCTGCAAACAGCAGCTGCTTCAGATTCTACTCTCTACCATCAACATTCACAAGACTCAGACCTCCACCTGACACTTCTGCAATCACCTCCCTTACGACACCATCCATATAATTATTAAACAACCAAGGCGACATCTCACATCCCTGCTGCAGCCCCACTCTCACGAGAAATCACTCACTGACAGTATTTCGCACTCTTACACACGCTCTACTATTTACATAAAAACTTTTCACTCCATTTTAGTAACCTACCATCAAGTCCATACAATCTGAAAACAGTCCACAAAGCCTACCTATCAATTCTATCATACACTTTCTCTAAATCCATGAACGTCCAAAACACGTCCTTGCCTTTCGCTAAATATTTCACACACCTGTCTCACAGCAAACCCCTGATCCACGCATCCCCTCCCTCTCCTAAAGTCACACTGTTCATCACCAGTCATTCCTCCTCTACCCTCTCTAACTCTCATAATTAACACTCTACGATACACCTTACCTACAACACTCAACAGACTTATACCCCCAAAGCTAGTACGTTCATACTTATCACCCTTACCTTTATACAATACGACCACACAAACACTTGCCCAGTCAAATTGGCACCATACCTTGCACAAAGCACACATTCAACAATATTACTAATCAGTCAACAATAGTCGCTCCACCACCTTTCAGACATTCCACAGCACACCCATCCATATCTGCAGCTTTCCCTGTTTTCATCTCCTTTACTGCCTCCTGCACTTCTTCCTTCGTGATCAAAGAATCATTCAACTCTCCCAACACATTTATTCCATGCATCTTTCCATCCGCCACATTCTCAGCCTCCCTTTCCTCCTCTACATTTAATCATCATTCAAAATACTCCTCTCATCTCTTCCTTACTGCATCCATCTCAATTAACATCCGTCCATCCTCTGCTTTTACTCGCTTTTCCTTCCCAGACTCTCCTTTTCTCACCCCTTTCGCCTCCCTCCAAAACATTTTCTTATTCTGTTGAAAATTCTGTCAACCGCCTACCCACCTCTCATCTGCTGCCACTTTAGCATCACGCACAGCCCTTCTCGCCCTATTCCTCTTTTCTTTATACCTCTCATATGACACCTCATCCTTCCTCTGCAACCACACTTCATATGCACGTCTCTTCTCAGCCACAGCCATACTTACTTCCTCACACCACCATTCACTTTCTTTTCTTACACCACCACCCACTCGTCTCACATCACACACCTCTTCCGCATGCCCCACCATAGCACTCTTAAACAACTGCCATTCCTCCTCCACCCTGCCATTCTCCTGATCTTTCGCTACGTTCCACTCATCTTTCAATTTCTTCTGATACTCTATCATTTTCTCTCTTTTATCCAACTCACTCACTTTCAAAACCTCCCTGCCACACCTAACTCTCATAGCTCTCACCCATCTTTTACCTACTCTCAACTTTCCCTCCACCAGGTAGTGGCCAGACATACCTCCACCCTCCCACACCTCTTCCGCATGAACTCTCACATTCAACACTCTTCCTGATTACATTCCTGGACATCTTTCAATTTCTTCACATAGTCCATCCAATGCTCACTCACTTTCAACAACTCCTTCCACCCTCCTGTCTCACCCATGTATACTCTTAATATATTTTTTCTCAAACAGGGTAGTTTTCAGTCACCATACCTCCACCCTCCTCTCAGAACTCTCACACACATCTTCCTATTACATTCCTGGAGACAACCATTTTCATCAATGCTCTATCAACAACCCTTCCACCCTCCTGTCTCACCCATGTATACATCTTTTTTCTCAAACAATTTTCAGTCACCACTCTCAACTGCTACATTCGTTCCCCATTTTCACTTCTAGGCACACCATACATACCAACTACACCTTCAACTGCTACATTTCCCACTCTAGCATTCAGATCTCCCACCATTACCACATTCACATTCTCCCCAAAACTCTGCAGACACTCATCAACATCATTCCAAAAAGACTCCCTCTCCTCTTCATCCCTTTGACTACCAGGCCCATATGCACTCACAAACACCCACAACTCACGTTCAAATATCGCTTTTACCCACGTCAGTCTCGATGACACCTCCTTCCATTCTGTCACACACTGCTGTACTCCCGGACTCACTAACAAGGCCACACCTTCTCTTGCCCTTCCTCTATCAACACATGACAATCTTCCATTCACACTTCCAAACTTACCTTTCCCTTTCGTCTTTGACTAACCTTTCCCTTTCGTCTTTGTTTCACTCAAATCTAACACATCCAACTTTCTTCTCACAAACATTCTCCCAATCTCCTCCCGTTTAGCCTCAATCGTACTACATCCACGCACATTCATAAACCCAATCTTCAGGGTACGGGGATAACTCCATCCCCCATCCCTCTCTCTGGCCTGTCTCTTTTTAGGAACTACAAAACAGAGGAGGGGGTTCCTAGTCCCCTCACTCCGCCCCTTTTAGTCGGCTTTTACGACACGCAGGGAATACGGTGGCAGTATTCTTCCTAACAAAATCTGGCCGATGAGTAGTAGTACCACCCCATAGTGTGGCCAGATTGTCTCTCTCCCACCACAGGGGGTATATATATATATATATATATATATATATATATATATATATATATATATATATATATATATATATATATATATATATATATATATATATATATATATATATATATATATATATATATATATATATATATATATATATATATATATGTATGTATGTATGTATGTATACAGGTAGAGAGAGAGAGAGAGAGAGAGAGAGAGAGAGAGAGAGAGAGAGAGAGACTGATATGATTTATCTGTGTACAGAATGTACTCACCAGCCAGCAACCCAGGCCCAACAGTGGCATCTTGTGGACAGAATTAAGAGTTACCCATCTGTCAGCCATGTTTCTGAAACGAGTCACCCACAACAATATTAGTTCTAGAAGTGAAATACATTGTGAAAGGGATTAGGTAATATAGAAGATTTTGTTTATATACTCACTCTATCTTTTGGGTGAATATGGGATCGGACAATGATGATGATAATGTGTGACATAAATTAATTTACAAAAGATATTCGTTTATGCCTGGGAGAGTTTAGTTTATGTAACAGGTGTCATAATAAAAGTATGAAATACATTAGGCTATGAACAGATTAGGCTGCGAAATAGATAAAGTTATGGAAAATTTATACTATACTTTAGCTTACTCGACTGTCACTAAAATGATTTCATCTTAGTTCATTGCTTCCATAAAGTTTTTTTTTTTCTTTTAAGTTGCATTGCACATCTTTTGATGTCCGTATCCAGCTTCTGAAATGCTTCTCGAACTGGAGAAGTTTCACATATATTTTTCATTATTCTTTCACTAGAAGACGTTTCCACCAAAGTGAATAAAATCGGCGTCAAGCATTAGTTTATCAAAATTTTAGTCACTGGTTTGACAGGGCCAACTCTTAGGTTTCCAGGTACTTCTGAAAGGTGAAAATTTTCTCATCACAATATTATGATAACCATCTATCACTCCGTCATCCATTCCTTTTTTGTCATATCAGGAGCGTTGAGGTCTGGGGCAACTCTCCATAGTCCTGATGTTTAAGGCGAGGGTTACCAGCCTTACCAACCCCTCACTGGCATATGTAAGCAGTACTCGTAAACCCTAACCATCCCTCAGATGTATATTCTTCCGAGTTCCACTGGGTAACCCACGCGACCATTAAATGTCATTTAGTTATATGGCTAAGACCCACCGTAGTAAATGGTTCCTGGGGTTAGAGGAAAACATTTGGCTTGTCACTCAGTGTAGAGGCACTTGAAGGAAGCACTATATTACACTATGATTATTATAATGATTACCCTCTGTCCTACATCCTTAGACCCTGAATCCATGGCATATATTTTTTTCACATCTTCATGACTAAAAATTTGTGCTACGTTCATATTGTTCTACTTTATGCTATTGCATTTCATTATTTCTGTTGCCCTGTGTTTATGATTTTCATAAATATTTATATATTTTTGTTCTGTACGTGTTGTTCTACCATATAATTTGATATTTTTCCACTTGTTTTGACTTTATCTCCCAGTCATTTCCATTATGTTCCCATAGTTGAAACAAGTATAACAACAATTTCATCACGTATGAGTCTATGTATCACCTTGTTATTGCTCTCATTCCTGCGTCGTCTTCAGGTTCATCGTTTCCTAGAGTCCTTGGGTTTGCAATGAACTGTAAATGCAAAATTTAAATGATAAAACTGTCAGTCTCAGAAAATTACTTTAATTAGTGGAGGTCGGCGAGGATGGTGAGAGATGTGCGCGGTGCAGCGAGTGGCGGGGAAGTGAGGTGCGCGTGTGTTTGTGTGGCCTTTATCACCACCACCACCACCACCCCCAGCAACACACTACCCAGAAGGACATTTTTGTTTTGTCATGGTAACGCGACATAGTTCACTTTTACACTGTTGTTGTGGCACCAATCTCAGCTGAACGTGTACCCAGTGAACTATAGGATGAAGCTGCCATTCTTCAGTTCATCCTCCTCCATCCGAGGGAAGAAGAGAGGGGATGGGGGGATTGTTGAATGTTTGGATAACCGGGCAGAGGAACCGCTCGGTTATATCACTGCCATTGCGTGAAGGCGTCCCTCTCCAGCAAGTCATTTCACACATAGCGCGTGATGAGGACCGCTTGGCCTTAGGGAATGGTGTATCAGTCCGTGTTCAAAGCTGGAAACATTAAAAACAGTAAATATTGCACTTGCTAACTGCTTGAAAATTAAATGGTCTGCTGTGTAAATAAATCAAGTTCGAACCCAGGCAGGAACAGTAACAGTTTGATGATCTCAGTTTCGTCTTCACTTATCTTCCACACAATCCACCAGCATGCCATAGAAACACTCCTGATGTTGTCATGACATCAGTACTGGATGAGGCAGCCGTTAGTTAGTATGGACAATGGGTATTAATCCCGAAATGGTGATAAGTAGAGATCTAAAATATGTAGGAGGGCTGCTGAAACTCAGGAAGGGAGTTTTCAAGTCTATACCTAGAGTAGGACATCTAAGTCACACACATACACACACACACACACACACACACACACACACACACACACACACACATGCACGCACCGTCTCCTCGACCAAGGTCACGGCATGCACTCTCACAGTGACGCATCAAAACGAAGTTATAATTGAAGGCACTCATGCAATTCACACCACACCACTGTACCTCACTATGCCTCTCTACCACGCCACTGTCACACAACCGTACTATACTGCCATCATAGGCCGCCACCACTACACTGCACTACCAGCACCATACCACCACAATTACACAATCATACTGTAATACCTTAATATCTTACCGCCACTTCACCATTACATCACCATGCCAGACCACCAGACCATCACTACCGTTATGCTATTTCATGCCCATTTATGGTAAAGCAGAACAACAAATGATCCTACATAACAATACGCTCACCACTAAGTTCTGTGGCATATGCTCACAAGACAAATGCTGACAGGACAATGCTCATGTGATAAATGCTCAATGGACTAGTGCTCACGTGAAAAATGCTCACAAGACATGCTCATATACTGTCGCAAGTCAAACGTTTAGATGGTATTATGCCTACATGACCGATGCTGATATGACATAGTATACTCGAAAGAAAAATGTTCACATGGCACGCTCTGAAGTCATGCTCACAAGACAAGATGACAGTACAAATGTTCACACGAAATATGTTCACGAGACAAAAAGAGGACAAGTTGTCAGTACAAAAAATATGCTCACAAGATAGACCTTTTCAAGACACATGCCGAAAAGACATATGCTCACAGGACACATGCTCAAAAGGATATATTCATAACACAAAGGTTAATAAGTCAAATGTTTAACAGACGTGCTTACAATATAATATGACAATAGAAATGCTCACAGCATAATAGCTCACAAGACAAATGCTGACAACATATATGCTCACAAACATTTTGACCATGCAAATGCTCACAGGCTTATGCTCACAAGACATATGCTGACATTTTGACAGTGCAAGTGGTCGCAGGTATGTGCTCACAAGACATATGTTGAAAATAAAAATTCTTACAGGCAAAATGCTCAAAGACTCATCCTTCGGCCCTAACCTTGAAATCCTTCATTCTTTACATTGGCATCTTACAATCCTAACTTTAAGATCCTGTAATCCTAACCTTGGCATCCTTCGTACTTAACTTTGGCATTCTTTGGTCCCGTTCTTGGCATCCTTATGGCCTAACGTGGGAATCTTTCAGTCTAAGCCAGGTGTCCTCTGATCCTCACACTGGCATCCTCCATTCCTCCCTTTGGTATTTGAGTCAGTGTGTGTGTGTGTGTGTGTGTGTGTGTGTGTGTGTGTGTGTGTGTGTGTGTGTGTGTGTGTGTGTGTGTGTGTTTCCAGAGGGGTATGCTGTATATATTTATTGTATTAATGGCTATGCTTTTTATGGATTCAGTACTGATAAGTTTGGTCTATGTGGGTATTCTGTTAATGGATATGGTATATTTGTGGCTGTCGCATATGGCTATGCTACTTTTGAATGTATTATTTACGGGTATACTATTGATGAGTACCGTTATGCTATTTCGAGGCATGCTGATTAGTATGGGCATGATGCGCATTTGTGTACTCTTCACGCATAGGCAATAAGAATGGTGTTTATGGGTCATACGTACGCGTCCGTCAGATCTAATGGAAATTATGAAAAGGTCACATCTCTCTTCATCCTATCTTGGATTACCTTTAATCCTTTCATAACATCTATTAACAGTCTCTCTCTCTCTCTCTCTCTCTCTCTCTCGTTCAGTTTTCGAAACAGCATCCGTCTAATGAGCACTTTTTTAGTGAGCATTTCAAGTGAGACCTTTTTCTTGAGTGAGCATTGTTATAAAATTTGTCGAATGAGCTCATTATGTGCGCATTTGTCGGGTGAGAATTTGTTGTGACAGCACGTGGCGAATGAGAATATGTTTCATGAGCATTAGTCTTGTGAAGAAATGTTGATTTACCCTTTAACTTACTCCACATCAACTGTTTCTCTTCACCAGACGGAACTGGACCAAACCCACAATTTGCACACTAAGTCGTGCTTGCGTTAAATTCTACGAACCGTTGTCAGGGGGCAAGCATGAGCCTCCTTCCTTACTAGTCATATCGACCCTCAGATTCAACTACATATGGCTAGGATCAGCTCATACTAAAGGGGTAGTGAACTTTGTAAGGTTACAACAAACACGCAAGAGTGTCAGCCAGCGCTCTGACGGTAACCGAAGACAAAGCATGCGCATTCTTTAGCCCTGGACTTTTACTTATTTATTTATTTTGGTCATCTGACCATTTTCATTAGCCAGGAAAGATTCTTCGTGTTGAATGGGTTAGAAATATACTTAATTTACCCCCTTCCACGCAAGTGACCTCACCTATATTCAGTATAGTTATGTGGTACAAGCAAGACAAAAGCAAAACCACCGTCACCCTATTCAAAGGCCGAAAGTGATCACTGTCTTTTGAAGTGGTAGACTTGGGTGCCCATCATCCACTCACTCGATGTACTGCAGTGATGCACGCTGCTCTCTTCACCTTCATCATTCATTTCTTGTGCCTGCATTCTTCTCTTCCTACTTCCTTCTTTCCTGTTATCATGTATTGCCCTTCTTTCCACTTCAGGTGATTCTACACCAAGTGATAAGCCTAATGAGTTATGTAACCAGGGAAGTAATTTACAACTCTGGGTGTTAATCATATAACCAAATAGCATGATGTAGTGCCCACTATGGTACACTTGTTAACAGGATGGAGAGATGCAAATGCAGCTTCCATCCAGGAACCAAACCACCGCACTCATCCCCATGGACAGCGAGGCGCTGTCTGCCGCAAGTTAACATTGATTCATTGCACAGGACGGCCCTGAGGGACGGCTGCTTGGTCGTTGTGGTTGGGTCAGCTCGGCCAAATGGATCGCGGTTACTTAACACCAAATGTCCTGGGATTCCTAGGCAGAATTTTTCTTAACGATGCCAGGTTAGTATGCTTCGTCATGGTGAGGCAAGCATTTTTACAATGCTTGGCTCACCATCACGAAGCAAGTGTTTGCTTTGATAAGCACAGAAGGTACAGGGGAGTTGCCAGAAATATCTCTAGCTTTGTGTGTGTGTGTGTGTGTATGTGTGTGTGTTTGTGTGTGTGTGTGTGTGTGTGTGTGTTCATTTGTTTTTCAAAGTATGTCACTAATTCTATCTGAATTCGAATTACCTTTGTTATGGTTTATCAAGCTCAGTTAACTGAAAGGCTTTTCATATAATACAAATTGATATGAAGCGAATTAATATATAAAATCTTGGCGCCGAAACAACTCGGTTTTACGGCACCGAATATACGAGTATATACCAATATATATATATATATATATATATATATATATATATATATATATATATATATATATATATATATATATATATATATATATATATACTTATGTGCTAAAACAAATTTGATATATCCTTCACGAATAAATAAGACTAAAAATGACAAAACAAATCGATTATCTATAAAAGGCGTAGGAAGTCTGCTTCCTTTATATATATATATATATATATATATATATATATATATATATATATATATATATATATATATATTGTTTCGGAACAGAGAGAGATGATGAACACATCAAGTGAGAATACTAAAATCACTACTGTCCCGCAAAGTTCCAGGTTCAAAACAAGACTTAGGTAAAATTACAAGTTAAAGTTTAATGCTCAAACTAACAACTAAACATTCAGGACTCATAAGGATAATGTAATGGCAAAACAGGTTACATATATGGTTAACTGCAATAGCCTCTATTAACACGTATTTAGCAAGAGCAAATTTATCTAAGTCAGCCCTGATAAAATGAGAAAACCGGATAATGCTCAGTTAAAGCAAGATATAATATTATTACAGATACAAAATATTACTAATACTGCATGACAGTAAAACTTTACCAGGCCACGAACCAACCCCTATGCTACACAGTACAAGAAAAATGGTAATAACACTTATACTCAAATTATACAGCAGCTTGATGGCTGGAGACTTCCTGAGCACTCACAAAAATAATAATACACCGTACAGAGGAGGACAGAGATGTGAACAGAATGAGGAGTAGATCTAAGTGGCAACTAATGTAGAGACTGAGATCATTATATAGGGGCCGGCAGAGCTTGATTCAACTTGTAAGAAGATTTTGGTAATTTCTCAAGGTCAGTATTTGGTAAAGACAAGGTCAGAATACTTAATCAACTGAAGACTGATACAAACATTGTTATAACTAAGCCAGATAAAGGGAGAGGGGTAGTGGTGATGAATAAGTCTGATTATGTGGATAAAATTTCAAATCTGCTTTCTGACAGAAGTAAGTTCCTTGAACTTGACATAGATCCATTTTCCTACATACTAAAGTTGGAAGACAAACTTAATAGAGTTCTTAGGAGAATAAAGAACTTGATTTCATCAGAAACTTATAATTTTCTTTGCCTCTGGATCTGTCCCAGGAATCTTGTATGGATTACCAAAAATACACAAACCAGATGTCCCAATACGTCCCATCCTGTCTGCAATTGGAACCTTTAATTATAATTTGGCTAAATTTCTTATTCCCATACTGAATAGCCTCACCACAAACAACTTTACTGTTAAAAACTCTATCAATCTCGTACAGGAGTTAAAGCAGCTTCAATTTCCACATCCTGTGGTCATGGCAAGCTTTGATATTAAAAGTCTATTCACAAATATCCCACTTAAAGAAACTATAGATATTTGCATTGCTGAACTATTTAAAAGGCAGGAAGTAGTCAATAATTTAACAAAGCAGAATTTCAGATCCCTTTTAGACCTGGCAGTTAACGAATCCATGTTCATATTTAATGACAAATTTTATAAACAGGTTGATGGAGTGGCAATGGGATCCCCACTGGGCCCCACATTAGCTAATATATTTCTATGTTTTTATGAAAGACAATGGTTATCAGATTGTCCTCTAAGTTTTAAACCAGTTTTTTACCGTAGGTATGTTGATGATTGTTTTTATTGTTCAAAGAATCTGATCATGTTGTAAAGTTTCTAGACTACCTGAATTCTAAGCATTCTAATATTAAGTTCACTGTTGAAATTGAGAATAATAACTTGCTCTCTTTCTTAGATATTCAGCTAACCAATTATGGTAATTACTTGGGTACTTCCGTTTACAGGAAGGAGTCATTCACTGGTTTGGGTCTGAATTTCTTATCATTTGTACCTAACATATATAAGCTGAATTCAGTAAGGACTTTACTTCATAGATGCTATGCACTTAGTTTGAACTGGACATCTTTTCATGATGAAATTGATTTCCTGAGTAAATTCTTCACCAATAATAATTACCCTACTACGTTGTTTCCTAGGATGGTAAAAGATTTTTTAAACCAGATATTATGTGGTTCTAGGAAGGCAGCAACTGCAGCTAAGGACATACATTATATCAGGTTTCCCTTTTATGGTCATGTCAGTTATAATATTAGGAACCAGCTTTTGAAAATACTCAAGCGTGTCTATCCTCAAATCTCATTTAGATTTGTATTTGTAAATCCTTTTACTGTAGGTTCATTTTTTCGATGTAAAGATAATATCCCAAAGCCACTGTGCTCAAACATAGTATATTTATATGCCTGTTCTAGCTGTACAGCTAGATATATTGGGAGTTCAATTCGGAACCTCAAAATTCGTGTGTGTGAGCACAGAGGCTTGTCTCATAGAACATCTTTGCCACTGTCTAACCCAACTTTGTCAGAGATTAGGAACCACTGTTTCGATATGGGCCATACTTGTAATATGGATAATTTCAGTATTTTACATAGTAGTAATGACAGAATGGAACTGCGAATTTTGGAGTCTTTGTACATTCACAAACTTAAGCCTTCATTAAATAACTATGAATCATCAACAAAGTTGTATACCTTGGGATTATAGTGTTTTGTATCGATGAATCAGCCTTTTGATACTTGGTTCATTGATTCTTTACTTGGTTCTTTTGCTTCACACTGGTTTGTTGACGATTCAGAAGCTTTATGACACTTTTCTTTATGAAACACTGTGTTCAGGATTTTCAGTGTTAGCTGCCAACTCACAGAGGTAACACTCTCACTTTTATTTCTCGAGTTTGTTATTTAAGAAAAAATACATTTTTTATAGTAATCAGTCATTGTCACATGCTTTTTTGGTAACTTTTTTGTATTTCTTATGGATATTTTAAAATGTTTTTAAAACTTTATGTAATTTGCAATATGTGTTTTAAATGCTTTTAGGTCTGAAGATGGGATAAGCATCCCGAAACTAGTCACCTGAAATAAATAAATATGAAGTGGAAAATCATCTTGCTTCTCCTTGGCTGGATATATAGTATATATATATCCCCACGGGTACCTATATATATATATATATATATATATATATATATATATATATATATATATATATATATATATATATATATACAGAGAGAGATAATAAACACTTCAAGTTGGAATACTATAATCACTCCTGTCCCACAAAGTTCCAGGTTCAAAACAAAAGAGTTAGGTAAAATTACAAGTTAAAGTTTAATGCTCAAACTAACAACTAAACATTCAGGACTCATAAGGATAATGTAATGGCAAAACAGGTTACATATATGGTTAACTGCAATAGCCTCTATTAACACGAAATTAGCATGAGCAAATTTATCTAAGTCAGCCCTGATAAAATGAGAAAACCGGATAATGCTCAGTTGAATGCAAGATATAATTATTACAGATACAAAATATTACTAATACTGGCTGACAGTAAAACACACGAATCACAAAACCTCACTAGGCCTACAAATTAACGCCTTATGCTATACAGTACAAGAAAAATGGTAATAACACTTATACTCAAATTATACAGCAGCTAGATGGTTGGAGACTTCCTGAGCACTCACAAAAATAATAATACACTATACAGGGGAGGACAGAGATGTGAACAAAATGAGGAGTAGATCTAAGTGGCAATAATGCAGAGACTGAGCTCATTATATAGGGGCCGGCAGAGCTTGATACAACTTGTAAGAAGGACGTGCAAATGAAGCCATAGGGGACAAAGAGTTGACAATCCTGCTCTGAACAACAGAAAGAACGACTTACTCTACTATAAGGGAGGAGGGGGGGAGTGAGGTAGAACACACAAGCCTGGTCACTATGAAGTCACGAGGCGAATCGTGATCAAACATGCAGCATACTGTACATTAGAATTATACAAAGGATGATGAAATCATAGGCTATGTAACACCTCCCCACAAAGAAAAAGAAATTTACAAAGGAAATTTCTTATTACTCTAAAACAATCTGTCTAAAGTCTAGATAAGCAATCTGCAATAACATTTTCTTTCCCCTTGACATGTTGTATGTCTAATGAATACTCCTGAAGAAGTAGACTCCATCTTGTCAATCTCTGATTTTTATCTTTAAACTTACTAAGGAATTTCAGTGGGTTATGATCGGTATAAATGACTATGGGGTCAAAACCAGAACACAAATAAAATGAAAAATGCTGTAAACCCAAAATCAAGGCCAAAAGCTCTTTCTCAATAGTGGAGTAGTTCTTTTGAGGTGGAGTGAACTTCTTACTGTAATAAGATACAGGGTGTTCAATACCCTGATCATCCTCTTGCAGCAAAACAGCCCCAGCTCCTGTATCACTTGCGTCAACAGCCATCTTAAAAGGCTTAGCAAAATTTGGAGTAGCGAGCACTGGCTGACTTAATAGGATAGCTTTAAGTTTGCTGAAAGAGGATTCACAGTTATCGGTCCAGACAAATTTAACTCCCTTTTTCAGTAGGTCTGTAAGTGGTGATACAAGAATTGAAAAGTTAAGAACAAATCTCCTGTAATAACCTACCATTCCCAAAAATCTTTGTAGCTCTTTCCTACTTTTAGGTCTGGGAAGATCACTTATAACCTGAACCTTAGCTCCTGGTGGTGCAACATGTCCATCACCAATTACGTACCCAAGGTACTGAACTTTAGCTTGACCAAACTCACACTTTGATAAATTAGCTACAAGATTAGCCTGAACCAAACGCTCAAGAAATTTACTGACATGGCATAGGTGATCTTTCCAGTTGTCACTGAAGATTAATACATCATCAATATAAACAACACACCCTGCCAAACCCTCTGTTACAACATTCATGAGCTTCTGAAATGTGGCTGGTGCATTCTTCATACCATATGGCATTACAGAACATGCAAAAGTCTTTCCTAGTGTTACAAAACATGAGATCTCCCTAGCACGTTCAGTCATAGGTACTTGCCAGTATCCCTTTAACAAATCAAACTTACTTATGTACCTAGCCTTTCCGATCTTGTCTATGCAATCTTCCACGAGGAAGAGGGTAAGTGTCTGTTTTGGTTATCTGATTAACACGTCTGTAGTCGATGCAAAGCCGCTGTGACCCACCTGGCTTAGGGACTAGAGTGACAGGAGAACTCCACTCGCTCTGACAGGGCTCAATCATCTTGTGGTCCAACAGGTAGCCAAGCTCCTTCTGGATGAGAGGAACTTTCACTGGGTTCACACGGTAAGGAGGCAGTTTAATTGGCTTTGTGTCTCCAACATCGACATCATGCATCAACACAGTGGTTCTTCCTGGAGTGGCACGGAACACTTGCGGGTACTCCTGCAGTAATGCCGAAAACTCCTGCCTTTCCTCGGGAGCTAGATGAGAAAGCTTAGTCTGGAGATCATTCATGATATCAGGATTCTTCCCCAAACTATCACTCAGGCTCATGCTGCATGGGAGAACTTCACTTGCAGACTCGGGTGGAACAGCTACAGTGCAGACTGGGTTATTTTCGTCCCGCCTGTGATATAACTTTAGCATGTTGATGTGACAAAGTTGCTTGTTCTTTCTACGATCTGGTGTGGCGATGACATAGTTGACATCACTGAGTTTCTTCTCCACGAAATAAGGACCACTAAACTTGGCTTGAAGAGGTTGCCCATGCACCGGTAGCAGAATCAAAACCTGATCTCCTGGCTGAAAGTGGCGTAACCTGGACTTCTTATCATACCAAGTCTTCATCTTCTCCTGAGCAGCTCCTAAATTCTCTCTCGCCAGCTGTAAAGCAGTGGACAGCCGTTCTTTGAACTTCATCACATACTCCAGCAGGTTGACGTCATCTTCCTCCGACAGCCAGCATTCCTTGAGTAGCTTAAGGGGTCCTCTTACTTCATGGCCAAACAGTAGTTCAAAGGGTGAGAAGCCCAGTGATTCATTTGGAGATTCTCTTGCGGCAAATACAACGAATGGAAGACCTTTATCCCAGTCTTTCTGATGTTCCAAACAGTATTTCTTGAGCATCGATTTGAGTGTTTGATGATATCTCTCCAACGCTCCTTGGGTCTGGGGATGGTAAGCTGAAGACGTGATCTGGGTGATGCCCAACTCTTTCAGAGACTGCTTGAAAACATTTGACATGAAATTACTTCCCCAGTCTGACTGTACCTCCTTGGGCAGACCAAACTTGTGAAGAACCCTAGCATTTCCTTAACCACGTTCTTTGCTGAGATATTTCTAAGTGGAATGGCTTCAGGATAACGAGTAGCCATATCAATCAGGGTCAACACATAAGAAAATCCTGAAGAAGTCTTAGGAAGAGGGCCCACAATATCCACCAACACACGGGTGAATGGCGCCTCAAAAGGAGGAATGGGAACTAGAGGTGCAACCTTTTCGGTCTGATTACACTTCCCCACAACTTGACAGGTGTGACAAGACTTACAATACCAGGAAACATCTCTGAAGATACCTGGCCAGTAGAAGTGTTTCAAAATGCGTGCCACAGTCTTCCTCACTCCAAGGTGTCCTGCCAAACTGGAATCATGAGCCACTCTAATGATATCCTGCCTACAAACACGAGGGATGACAACTTGATGTACAACCTCCCATTCACAGTCGGCTGATGCTGTTGGGGGTCTCCACTTCCTCATAAGTACTCCTGACTTTATATAATAACAAGTAGAAGCACCAGCTGACTCTTCCTCACTGCAAGCAGAGTTAGCTAGACCTTTCAACTCAGGGTCAGCAACCTGCAACTCAACCAACTCTTGACGAGACAAATTATCAACACTACGGGTACTGCCTCATCTGGTGAGTGGTCCAAATTAGCAAGAAAAGTGTCAGCTAGGATAACATCATCATCATCATTATCCTCTAAGTCACCAGTAACTTTAGACTTAGCCCTAGTGACAGCACATGCAGAGAACACATCAGGGACATCACAATCCTGGGTCGCAGTCACTGGCTCACTAGACAACTGAGGAGCTGGACACACTTGACTTCCACCAATATCATTTCCAAGTAAGAAAGTTACACCTGACATTGGGAGTGTCTCAACCAACCCAACCATAACGGAACCATTAACAAAACCAGACTCTAAATTCACTCTGCACAGAGGGACAGAGAAGTAATTATTCCCTACACCTTGTAAGATTACAGTTTCATCAGAGGAATTAACATTAGAGCCTAGAACACTGGTCAGCATAAGGGATTGGCAAGCACCTGTATCACGATATATTTTAACTGATTTCCTGTCATTACTGTCCAGAGGACTGACAAAACCATCAGACAGGAAATTAGCACATGAACTCTTGAGAGTGTCACCCACGTTACTGCTCAAAAGAGCTTCATCATGAGAATTTAATTTACCCCTCAAAGCAGGTTCAGTTAACTCAGTTAAAGAATTCTGGGAACTCTCAAGGGTGGACACTAGACCAATTGACTGAATATTTAAAGACTCCTTTTTGTTCACATCACGCTGTCTCCTGAAACATTTCTCCGTAGTATGACCAAGCTTACTACAATAAGTACATTTACTTTTCTGAAATCTAGAGGTGGAGCTGGTATTTACTTCCTGAGAAACATCATCTTTATTCTCTTTCCTGTTACCTGTACTCTGAGTAGAGGCAACGTACTTACTCTCAGCTTTCCTTTTTTCTTTAGAATATCTCTTGTGAGTGAGAACATATTCATCAGCTAAAACTGCAGCATCAGACAAATTATCTATTCTTTTCTCATCAAGATATAGGCTTACATCTTTATTAATACACCTTTTGAAGTCCTCCAGCAAAATCATCTGCTTAAATTTATCAAAATCAGAATTTACATTCTTAGAATTTAACCACTGCTCTAACAGATCTTCTTTGATTTTTGCATACTCAACATGGGATTGCTTATCTTGCTTATAAGTTGTCCTAAATTTTACTCTATAGGCTTCAGGAACAAGCTCATAGGCCTTAAGAATCAAGCTCTTAACTACATCATAATTATCAGATTGATCCTGAGGCAAAGATGCATAAGTTACTTGAGCTTTACCGGTGAGAACACTCTGAAGGAGTACTGGCCAATACTTTTTGGGCCAATTAAAACCTGTAGCTACCCTCTCAAACAACTGAAAATACTTTGTTAAATCAGATTCATTAAAAGGAGGGACAAGTTTAACATTTTTAGCCACATCAAAATCATCAGAGCTAGATGATCCAGTTCCACCTTGTTTCATGCGATACTCATGGTCTGCCTGAATCCTAGCAAGTTCAATTTGTGCCTGAGCCTGTGCCTGTGCCTGTGCCTCCTGAATACGAGCCTGAGACTCAGCCTCCTTAGCACGTGCCTGAAACTCAGCCTCCTTAGCACGAGCCTGAAACTCAGCCTCCTTAGCACGAGCCTCCTGCAGGGCTAGCTGTAACTTAGCTATTTCAATCTGCGTTTGCTCATCTGGAGGAGTTACATTAAACAAGCTTTTATTAATCATGCCAACAATTTGATCTTTAGAATGATGAGAGCGAACAGCAATTCCCAATTGTTGAGCAACAAGCTTAAGTTCATTCTTTGTTCTGTTTTCTACATCACACACTGTTTGCACATTTGACAAAAAATCTTTGGCTTCATCAAGAGTAGTAATAGTAGACATCATGAATAAATCACAGTCACAAAATATCAAGCAATATCCTTATGATAATATCCTGAATATCCTGATAAGAGGTCGCCAAATTTATGTTACGGAACAGAGAGAGATAATGAACACTTCAAGTGAGAATACTAAAATCACTACTGTCCCGCAAAGTTCCAGGTTCAAAACAAAAGACTTAGGTAAAATTACAAGTTAAAGTTTAATGCTCAAACTAACAACTAAACATTCAGGACTCATAAGGATAATGTAATGGCAAAACAGGTTACATATATGGTTAACTGCAATAGCCTCTATTAACACGAATTTAGCAAGAGCAAATTTATCTAAGTCAGCCCTGATAAAATGAGAAAACCGGATAATGCTCAGTTAAAGCAAGATATAATATTATTACAGATACAAAATATTACTAATACCGGCTGACAGTAAAACCCCCACCAGGCCCACGAACCAACGCACTATGATACACAGTACAAGAAAAATGGTAATAACACTTATACTCAAATTATACAGCAGCTAGATGGTTGGAGACTTCCTGAGCCCTCACAAAAATAATAATACACTATAAAGGGGAGGACAGAGATGTGAACAAAATGAGGAGTAGATCTAAGTGGCAACTAATGCAGAGACTGAGCTCATTATATAGGGGCCGGCAGAGCTTGATTCAACTTGTAAGAAGGACGAGCAAATGAAGGCATAGAGGACGAAGAGTTGACAGTCCTGCTTTGAACAACAGAAAGAACGACTTACTCTACTATAAGGGGGGAGTAAGGTAGAACACGCAAGCCTGGTCACTATGGAAGCTACGTGGCGAATCGTGATCAAACATACAGCATACTGTACATTAGAATTATACAAAGGATGATGAAATCATAGGCTATGTAACATATATATATATATATATATATATATGTATATATATATATATATATATATATATATATATATATATATATATATATATATATATATATATATATATATCAGTCGGCTAGCCAGAGGCTTCACCAAGTAAGGTGAACAGACAGTAGGCACCATCCGTCCCCCTACATATTTGGAGAAACCTCTACTACGGCCACACTGAACATGACGAGTGGGGAGGTGGGGTCGAGCGATGAGTGGCGAGGTGAACGTCAATGTGATGCCCACTGTATCCTCGTGGGCAACAGATAGTCAGAAGCTGTTCATCAGTGTAGACATGCCTGGGGATGTTGCTAGGCAGTTCGCAACATTTTGGAACAAGTTGGCATTGCGCAATGATGAGCGTGGAGGAAGGGTGAGCAGGGTGACAAACCTCCCCACTCATTCAGTGTGGCCACCCACACAGGATTTACTTTACCCTATCGCCTCATCCCTCGCCTCTCAAGTCTCCCCGCTCATCGCATTCAGTGTGGCATACCCTAACTGCTGAGGCATGAAGAAAAGAGCCCTCAATATAATCACCCTCTG
>NC_137031.1:22336084-22441084 GCF_032717465.1 Coenobita brevimanus
TCTCCTGAACAACTCCAGTTCTCCTTCGCACTTCATCATTTCGCACCCGATCCATACGCTGTCACTCCACACATACTCCTCAGACACCTCATCTCCATTACATTCAAACTTTTCCTCTCTGCTACACCCATATTCCATGTTTCAGCCCCATATAATGCAGTCGGTACCACAACACCCTCATACAGCCTTCTCTTTACATCCATTCTA
Organism: Coenobita brevimanus; assembly: GCF_032717465.1. NCBI lineage: Eukaryota > Metazoa > Arthropoda > Malacostraca > Decapoda > Coenobitidae > Coenobita > Coenobita brevimanus. The sequence continues at coordinate 22,336,292 of NC_137031.1, forward strand.
AGCGAACGACATTTAAACACTTTTTTCATTCCTCCCAGCACCTTTCCTACTTCATTTTATTCTAAACTTCACTTCTGCATCTATTCTTCCATCCACAGCAACATGTGACCCTAGATATTTAAAACAATCTACCTCCTCAAGCAACTCACCATTCAAAACTATATTCATCCCCCTACCATCTATCAACCTCGTACACTTCATCACTTTACTCTTATTCTCATTTACTTTCAAATTCCTCCCTTTCACACACCCTTCCAAACTCCTCTACCAACTGTCTCAATCTCTCCTCTGAATCAGTCACCAGTGCAGTATCATCTGCAAACAGCAGCTGCTTCAGATTCCAATCTCCACCATCAACATTTACCAGACTCAGACCACCTAAAACTCTTGCATTCACCTCCCCTTACAACACCATCCATGTAAATATTAAACAACCAAGGTGACATCACACATCCCTGTCGCAGCCCCACTCTCACGGGAAACCAATCACTCACAGCATTTCCCACTCTTACACATGCTCTACTATTTACATAAAAACTTTTCACCCCTTTTAGTAACCTATCATCAAGTCCATACAATCTTAAAACAGTCCACAAAGCCTCCCTATCAATTCTATCATACGCTTTCTCTAAATCCATAAATGCCCAAAACACATCCTTGCCTTTCGCTAAATACTTTTCACACACTTGTCTCACAGCAAACACCTGATCAACGCATCCCCCTCCCTCTCCTAAAGCCACACTGCTCATCACTAATCACTCCCTCTGTACCCTCTCTAACTCTCATAATTAACACTCTACCATACACCTTACCTACAACACTCAACAGACTTATACCCCTAAAGCTAGTACATTCATACTTATCACCCTTGCCTTTATACAACGGGACCACACAAGCACTTGCCCAGTCAATTGGCACCATACCTTTCTCAAAGCACACATTCAACAATCTTACTAACCAGTCAACAATAGTCACTCCACCACCCTTCAGGCATTCCACAGCACACCCATCCATACCTGCAGCTTTCCCTTTTTTCATCTCCTTTACTGCCTTCTCCACTTCCTCCTTCGTGATCAAAGAATCATTCAACTCTCCCAACACATTTATTCCTTGCACCCTTCCATCCGCCACAATCTCAGCCACCCTTTCCTCCTCTACATTTAATAATCTTTCAAAATACTCTGCCCATCTCTTCCTTACTGCATCCATCTCAATTAACATCCTTCCATCCTCTGCTTTTACTCGTTCTTCCTTCCCAGACTCTCCCTTTCGCACCCTTTTCACCTCCTTCCAAAACATTTTCTTATTCTGTTGAAAATTCTCTGTCAGCCGCCTACCCCACCTCTCATCTGCTGTCACTTTAGCATCACGCACAGCCCTTCTCGCTCTATTCCTCTTTTCCTTATACCTTTCATATGACATCTCATCCTTCCTCTGCAGCCACACTTCATATGCAAATCACGTCTTTTCACAAAACCATCCCATTTATGAGTTTTTCCGAGAGGTTGATAATTATATTATTCAAACTTACTTCTCAGACTGTGAAGATGTTATGAACAATACCAGCATCAGAGATATAGAGGATAAGATTTCTTTCATCCGATCACATGCCAAGCATGGCAGTCTCGCTGGCGGTGCTCTAAAGGCGTCTGCCTTCAGAGCTACATCTCAGGTGAAAGACTATGATAAGTTCAAGCGTACTTTGATCAGTACCTTCAGGAAAGGTACCGCTGGTTCCCTGGGTTGATTTTATGTTCTTTATCAATGACAAGAGCAAGGAAAACATTGGATTTCGAGCTCCTCTCAGAGCTCAGGCATAATTTTGGGATACAGGTGCCAATGCTTTAGACTGCCTAGAAAATTCTGGCTGGTATAATGATGACAACACAGCCATGACTAAGAAAGATGTCATAAGCCTAACTGAGTAAATGCAATTTAATTTGTGTCTTCATGACGAACACAGAGAGAAAGTCGGTAGGTCTGAGTATAAACCCACAGACGTTTTGGTTGATCTAGCATAGAGGATTAAGTTAGAAGGCTATTATTAATACCAAAGTGCCACTGCACAAGAAACTGCTTCCAGCGGAAATACTTCCTTTCTAGCTGCTGCAGGTATGAATCCTAAGAAAAAAACATTTCGTGCGGAATGCAAGAAGTAGGGTCATAAAACAGATAAATGTTTCTTTAGTAAAGACCCAGATAACGCTATCCCTATCTCTGTGTCGCTTATTGTTCATCTTCAGCGGGATTTATCTCGGTCCTTCTACCATTCGGCCTTTCAGCACAACCAAAACCATTCAGTTCAAGACAACTCGAGTCGCACTTCACTACGTCGTGATGGTATTAAGTGGTAGAAGGTCCATCAGTCATCTCATAATGCAGATCTGTGCTCCCTTGTTCTCCAACAACAGACCGAGTATGTTAATTGCAGATCACATCAGTCGGGGGAAGGTCAGTGCCGTCAGTCAAATGATTAAGGTTAAAATCTTCTTCGACAAAGTCCACCGCCACTTCACTCATAGCAGCACTACAGAAGGTGTATATTTTGTCCTCTCCTTCGCAGGTGAGCAGATGTAAGTTACACTCACAATGGACACTGCTGTGGGCACTAATCTCATTTGCCAGTCGTCATTAAATGGACTAATAAATCCTTTGCCTCACACACATAGGTCCATACACTCACCTGACACCCAGTGTCCAGAGACACTGGGGATCTCCTCGATACGGTTTGAATGGTTACTCTTACACTTCGAACGTTACAAAGACGTTTCCTTTGCCAGCAGATGACCTACTTGGTCTATAAACTATGGAGCAACATTATAATGATGTTCACCTTCATAAGAATTCTGTTACAAGTAATCAAGTGTGTCATAACTCTTTGTCTCCATCCAGACCATTACTTCATTCGGGCGTCACTCTGACAGCTATTCCGATGGACGGTTTGGGGACTGTCTGCGGAGTTATCAGGATTATATAAGGAGCCCCTCATCGCATGGGACACTCCTTGTAGACTCAGTGACATCTCAAATGCAAGAATCTCGGACTAGATCTTGGTTTTGGCTGGCTGTCAGGTGGCCAATGACTATATAGCCAAAACCTTCCAAGGGTCCTAGTCCGGTTGTCAGATGTGTTTGAGGGTACAGGTGTGGTGTGCTTGAGTGAGAGGCTTGACACTAGAGTCCAATTTATGCATGGTTATGATCGATGGTCTGATTGATGTTCTGTTCTTCATAGGACTGGTGGCCATATTACTCTGAACGATGGCTCATATTTAGTTTCTTAGCTTATCATACTAAAATCCAAGTGGTGCAGAGTAACTTTCCCATTGCTCCTGTTCAGTATACCGCACAGCAGACCCTTGACAAGAAAAGGTTAATAGTCCACGATATGAAAACTGCTAATCATCACGAAAGAGAAATACTGTTGGATCTTCTAAACATGTTCTCAGGCGTTTTATCTTTCCAGTTGAGTCAGTGGGTATGACAGTTTTAATACAGGCTTTTCGTCTCATCGACTCTCCTTATCTTACTGGCTCCCTTCAGCCTTTGTCTCTTCGCCGCACTGTTGTCTCTTTATCTCTTTTCTATCGCTACTTCCATGGTCATTTGCTCCTCTGAACTGTCTGCTTGCATCCCTCCACCTCTACGACGGGCGGGTAGCACCCATCTAGCAATAAATTCTCATCCGTTTTCTGTTCAAGTCTCTAATGCAAGAGTTAACCTTTACTCCCAGTCCTTCATTTATGCAACAGGTCAACTCTGGAACTGTATCCCTCTGTCTGTATTTCCTACTACCTATGATCTCCAGTCTTTCAAATGCAGTGTGTCCACGCATCTCGAAATGAACGGATCTTGAATTTGGCACTTTTTTGTATTTTGTTTTTTTCTTTCCATGAACTGTTTTGCGGGCTCCTAGCCTTTGATTCCTTCTTCATCGCATAAAAAAAAAAAAAAAAAGCCAGGGACTCATCCATTATATGTGCCTTATTATCGCCTCCCTCAAAGTTAAAAACAAGCCGTAGAGGAGGTAGTATCAAATATTTTGGATCAAGGAGATATCACGCATGCACTCACCTCCCAATGGAATTCTCTTTTTCCATGTTCCAAAGACTTCCACAGAGTTAATGAAGTGGCAGTCCCCGACCACTACCCTCTGCCCATCCTTCATAACATACTGCAGTCTTTGGGCAAAGGAAATTCTGTTTTCAGCAGTCTTGACTCACATGGTGGATACCGGTAAATTCCATTAGATGAAAAGTCAAGACAGATAACAACTTTCAGTACTAATCATGGTCATTTTGAGTTCATCCATATGCTTTTCGGCCCTCATAATACACCTCTGACATCCCAGCACATTATTAATACATATAATTTTGTTGGCATGCTTTGTAATATTGTTTTCGCTTACCTAGGTGGTCTTATCATTGTTAGGATAGGCACTGAAAGCCATTTCTTCAAACTTCGTAAAGTCCTTCACAAGCTCCATACCACTGGTCTTAAGCTTTCCAAATGTGATTTCCTGGAGTAGAATATCAAATTCTTGTTTCATTTAGTGGATGGTGAGGGGATCTATAAGGTCCCAGATAAGATTCAGGCAGTCCGAGATTGTTGAGTACCTGCTAGTACCAACCACATTAAGAATTTCTCAGGTTTCAGCGGCTACAGCCACTGCTTCATCAAGGGATATGCATCATTGCTTCATATCTCACAGAGCTTCTAAAGAAAGATATTCCTTTTCACTGGGGACCTGCACTGGACAAAAGTTTCAGTGATGTGAAAAGTGTACTCATAAATGCACCGGTTCTAGCTTTTCCTGATCATGTCCTACCATTCATACTGTGTACGGATGCTTCTTCACTCGGTTTGGTGGTGTAGTCGTACAGAGAAATACTTCTGGCAACTGACACCATTGCTTATGCTAGTCAAGTTCTTAATGATGCATAAGTGCGTTACTCTGCAATTGATCATGAAACGTTCTTAAGCATTTCTGTGAAATAATTTTTGGCTATGATATAACTGTCAACACTGATCATGCTGCAGTTACTGAACTTTTCAAGGGCAAGAATCTTTCGGGCAAACTTGCTCGCTGGTAGTTAACGGTTCAAAAGTTTCAGCCTACATTTTAGGATCATCCAGGCAGTGCAAATGTAGCTGCTGATGCTTTGAGATATCGGCCTAACTCTTTTCGCATTAGGTCGGCGTACGTCCATAGAGTATCAGAAAAAATAATACCAAACAAATATTTGGCCACCGCGCGCGCCACGGCGGCACAAAATTATTGGAAATTGCGACACGCAAAAATAAGCAAAAATAGTTATGTTCGACTTATATGTCAGAACTGGTTATTGTGGCCTCAATAACAGTATAAAAACGAAGATAACAGTATTCGTAAACAATGATGAAAAGGCTATTAGTTAGTTTCGCAAGTTTTATCGGGCAAGCACTAGTTAAAAAATAATTCCGAGAATATATATATATATATATATATATATATATATATATATATATATATATATATATAAGTAGATAATCCCCCCCTCGTCACATCAGATCGTTTCTTTCCCCTCGCCCTCCTAACTCTCTCTTCCTCCCTCTTCTTTCTTTTCTAAATCTATCTCCTCCTCTCCTTTTCTCTACACACCTCTTCCTTCCCCTTCTCTCTCATACCCTTCTCTTCTTCCCTCATCGTACCTTATCCTTTTTCTTCTCTCTCTCTCTCTCTCTCTCTCTCTCTCTCTCTCTCTCTCTCTCTCTCCTGCTTGAAAAATGATATCGTGGTTGAAATTTCAGTCAGTGAGTTTCGGCGAAATATTTTGGGTCGAGCTAACGAGGGTACGGAAGGAGCCTGACTGCCTGAGTTATGTCGGTTTCCTGTCTAGCTTTTTCTCTCTTTTTTTTTAGCTTTTTATCTTTGTCTATTCTATTTTTTCTCTCATGGCTGAATTAAAGAGGGTATGTAGGGAGCCTTCCTTCTTTAATTAACCCTCATTCCATCTCTCTTTTTTTTCATTTTCTGCCACTCTCTGTCTATCTGTCTTTCTGTTTACTTCCCTTTCAGTATTTCTATCTATTTATATATCCATCTTAAAATTTCTCTCTCTCTCTCTCTCTCTCTCTCTCTCTCTCTCTCTGACAGAGGCCTCCAGGCACTTAAAAACAACCAAATAATAGAGGGGGAAAACACTAAAACTTAATTTTGTCCAGTCAATATTTTACCAAAGCATATCGCCTATTGTACCTCTCTTTCTCATCGCTTATCCCTTCTTTTTCTTTTTACACCCTCGCTGGAGTGCTCAGGAGTATTGTATTGCTCAGTGTGTGTGTGTGTGTGTGTGTGTTGCAGCCATAAATGGAAAATAATTTTGATGAAACTTGGCAAGATGGTTGAAATCGGACATTTTTTATTTGATTTGATGTCAATTGAAAATTTCTGAGGTGTTTTGTACCCTAATATTTGTCTCCAATCATATTTCAATATGTACACGTGGAAGAAGTGGCTGGGCATTGCCGTACATTTTCATATGCCTTTGGGCAGAGAGGGGGGGGGTGTTATGCACCAAGTCGATGTTTATTATTGCACTTATGTTACGAACAACTGATTTTATTCAGCAGAAAATAATGATAGCTGGTGTGATGATGGTGGTTGTGGTAGCTGTGATGATGATGATGGTGGTGATAGCTGTGATGATGATGGTGGTGGTGGTTGTGGTAGCTGTGATGATGATGATGGTGGTGGTAGCTGTGATGATGATGGTGGTGGTGGTTGTGGTAGCTGTTACAGTTGTGGTGGTGGTTGTGGTAGCTGTTACAGTTGTGGTGGTAGTTGTGATGATACTGATGGTGGTGGTGGTTGTAGTACCTGTAATGGTGATGATGATGGTGATGGTAATTGTGACCATCGTCACAACAACCAGAACCATCATCATCACCATCACAGGTGATGTGGTGGTGGTGATAATGATAGCTGTGATGATGATGGTGGTAGCTGTGACGGTGCAAATGATCTGCAGCCTGAACGCCCTTGATCCAATATAAAGTGTGGCGCAGAGACGAATCTAATCTGGACAAGTGCTGACTGGCCCGGTAGGGCTGTGAGGCTCTTACGAGCGCTATGAATGTTCTTGGTTTTTGCTTATGTTGTCCAAAAGACGTCATTTAACTTTTGGGTCGTGTTTCTACAGTTCGACGGGTTAGGTATAGCCTTCATTAATTCTTTGATATTATGTGTCCGTCTCAACTGGAATAGATACATATATATTGGGAAACATATAGCTAGATAAAAAGATCGATCGATAGATAGTTATCTAGATAGATAGTTTTATATGTAGATGGATGAGATTGGTAAAAACGTAGATAGAGATACTTGTAGATGGAAACAGATAAATAAAGAGAAGCAGATGGATAGAGAAGTAGAAACAAGTCAATAGAAAAAAGCTCCTATAATAATTAGATTTATTCCCCGTAAAAAAGTACCCAAAGAGACAAACTAATTCCATTAAATAAGAATTGAGATAAAATTGAATATATATAGAAAACTTAGTCCAGAAGTACAAAACGGAAATAGCAGAAACTCAGAAAATAATATTAATGGAAGACTAAAAGGAAGACATCAGAAAACTTGCCTTCATCTCAAAAGACCAGATTTCCCTCTCCCCCAGCCCCTCCTTCCCCTTGACCTCACTCCTTCCCAGTCCGCCTCCACCTCGCCCTCCTCTCCACTCTCCCCTCCTTCTCCTCTTATCCCACGGCACTTTCTTCTTCTTCCTTCATTCCTCCTTCATTCTTCAGTATCCTCTTCTTCGTTTCTCATTTTCTTCTTTTCTTCCACCCCCCTCCTCTCTCTCTCTCTCTCTCTCTCTCTCTCTCTCTCTCTCTCTCTCTCTCTCTACCAGTTGAAAAATGACACCGTGGTTTCAATTTCAGTCAATGTCTTTCGGTGGAAAATTTTGGGTCGAGATAACGAGGGTATACAAGGGGCCTGACCGCCTGAGTTAACATGGATCCCTGTCGCTCTTTCTCTCTTTTTTCAGCTCTTTGCCTTTGTCTTTGTCTTTCTCTTTTTCTTTAACTCTCTTTGGATTGACAACGTGGGGATGCAAGGAGCTTTGTTTGGTCAATGCTCATTCCAACTCCCTTTCTCTCTTCTCCTGTATCTCTATCTATTTGGCTGTTTCTCTGCTTTTATATCATCCACTTTGTCTATCTGCCTACCTCTCTATCTTTAAACCCCTCTCTCACCCTCTCTCTCTCTCTCTCACACACACACACACACACACACACACACACACACACACACACACACACACACACACACACACACACACACACACACACACACACACACACACACACACACACACACACACAGTATCTTCCTGTATTATAGATAGATAGGTAGATAGATAGATATAGTGTGTGTGTGTGTGTGTGTGTGTGTGTGAATTTTCCTGAACGTCCTTTCTTATTCATGAGTTAACATTCCTGTTTATCTATCTGTCTATCTATATACCTAGGCTGCTTCCCCCAAGGAAAGGGAGGTAGCCGAGACAGGACGACACACTCCCCATTTACTCATCCATTCAAACACATTCATTCGCATCTTAGCCCCAAAAGGGAGAAGGGACAGATCCTCACAGCACCACACCGCACAAGGGTCAATTGCGCAATGCAATCAGTGACATCCACAGCAGGGCCCGACAGCAGATCTGGTTTACCCCTGCCACATCATAACAGACTCATCTCCTTACCCGCACCTGACCAAACTAGCTGATCAGACCAAATGCGGGAGAATATCCCCTCAGGGCTGCGTCATCACTTATTCATTCACAATTTCTCTCCATTTATTTCTGTCACGCACAGCCACTCTTCCTTGCTCAACAGACATCCCTCTCGCATCCAGCGCTCTCTTCACACTGTCCATCCATCCTATTCGTGGTCTTCCTCTCAGCCTTATACCTCTCACATCAGATCTAGTTATCTTTTTCACCAATCACTCATTATCCATTCTCTCCATATGCCCAAACCATCGCAACACCCTCTGCTCAACTCTACCAGCCATCTCCCGAACAACTCCAGTTCTCCTTCGCACTTCATCATTTCTCACTCGATCCATACGCGTCACTCCACACATACTCCTCAGACACCTTATTTCCATTACATTCAAATTTTTCCTTTCTGCTACACCCATATTTCGTGTTTCAGCCCCATATAATGCAGTCGGTACCACAACACCCTCATTCAGCCTTCTCTTTACATCCATTCTAAGCGAACGACATCTAAATACTTTTTTCATTACTCCCAGGACCTTTCCTACGTCATTTATTCTAAACTTCACTTCTGCATCTATTCTTCCATGCACAGCAACATGTGATCCTAGATATTCAAAACACTCTACCTCCTCAAGCAACTCGCCATTCGAAACTATATTCATCCCCCTACCATCTACCAACCTTGTACACTTCATCACTTTACTCTTATTCTCATTTACTTTCAATTTCCTCCTTTCACACACCCTTCCAAACTCCTCTACCAACTGTCTCAATCTCTCCTGTGAATCAGCCACCAGTGCAGTATCATCTGTATACAGCAGCTGCTTCAGATTCCACTCTTCACCATCAACATTCACCAGACTCAGACCTCCACCTAAAACTCTTGCATTCACCTCCCTTACAACACCATCCATGTAAATATTAAACAACCAAGGCGACATCACACATCCCTGTCGCAGCCCCACTCTCACAGGAAACCAATCACTCACTGCATTTCCCACTCTTACACATGCTCTACTATTTACATAAAAAATTTTCACCCCTTTTAGTAACCTACCATCAAGTCCATACAATCTTAAAACAGTCCACAAAGCCTCCCTATCAATTCTATTATACGCTTTCTCTAAATCCAAAAATGCCCAAAACACATCCTTGCCTTTCGCTAAATACTTTTCACACACTTGTCTCACCGCAAACACCTGATCCACGCATCCCCTCCCTCTCCTAAAGCCACACTGCTAATCACCAATCACTCCCTCTGTACCCTCTCTAACACTCAGAGTTAACACTCTACCATACACCTTACCTACAACACTCAACAGACTTATACCCCTAAAGCTAGTACATTCACACTTATCACCCTTGCCTTTATACAACGGGACCACACAAGCACTTGCCCAGTCAATTGGCACCATACCTTTCACAAAGCACACATTCAACAATCTTTCTAACCAGTCAACAATAGTCACTCCACCACCCTTCAGGCATTCCACAGCACACCGATCCATACCTGCAGCTTTCCTTGTTTTCATCGCCTTTACTGCCTTCTCCACTTCCTCCATCGTGATCAAAGAATCATTCAACTCTCCCAACACATTTATTCCTTGCACCCTTCCATCCGCCACAATCTCAGACACCCTTTCCTCCTCTACATTGAACAATCTTTCAAAATACTCTGCCCATCTCTTCCTTACTGCATCCATCTCAGTTAACATCCTTCCATCCTCTGCTTTTACTCGTTCTTCCTTCCCAGACTCTCCCTTTCACACCCTTTTCACCTCCTTCCAAAACATTTTCTTATTCTGTTGAAAATTCTCTGTCAGCCGCCTACCCCACCTCTCATCTGCTGCCACTTTAGCATCACGCACAGCCCTTCTCGCTCTATTCCTCTTTTCCTAATACCTTTCATATGACATCTCATCCTTCCTCTGCAGCCACACTTCATATGCACGTCTCTTCTCAGCCACAGCCATACTTACTTCCTCGCACCACCATTCACTTCCCTTTCCTACACCACCACCCACTCGTCTCACACCACACATCTCTACCACATCCCCCCCCCCACAGCACTCTTAAACACCTGCCATTCCTCCTCCACACTGCCATTCTCCCGATCTTTCACTGTGTTCCACTCATCTTTCAATTCAATTCCTGTTTATAAAGACAAAATTATGCATGTGACCAAAGACTACCACAACACCTACCACAACACTTACCACAACATCTACCACAACATCTACCACAACACCCACCACAACACCCACCACAACACTCACCACAACACTCACCACAACACCCACCACAACACCTACCACACCATCCACCACAACACCTACCACAACACCCACCACAACACCCACCACAACACCAACAACAACACCCACCACAACACATACCACAACACCTACCTCTACACCCACCACGACACCTACCACAACACCTACCACAACCCCCACCACAACACCTACCAAAACACCTACCACAACACCTACCACAACACCCACCACAACACCCACCACAACACTCACCACAACACCCACCACAACACCTACCACACCATCCACCACAACACCTACCACAACACCCACCACAACACCCACCACAACACCCACCACAACACCCACCACAACCCCTACCACAACAACCACAACAACCACCACAACACCTACCACACCACCCACCACAACACCCACCACAACACCCACCACAACACCTACCACAACACCTACCACAACACCCACCACTACACCCACCACAAAACCTACCACAACACCTGCCACAACACCAACCACAACACCCCCTACAACACCCACCACAACACCTACCACAACAACCACAACACCCACCACAACACCTACCACACCACCCACCACAACACCCACCACAACACCTACCACAGCACCTACCACAACACCCACCACAACACCTACCACAACACCTACCACAACACCTCCAACACAACACCCACCACACAACACCTATCACACCACCTACCACACCACCTACCACAGAGCACCTACCACAACACCCACCATAACACCTACCACAACACCCACTACAACACCCACCACACAGCACCTATCACACCACCTACCACACTACCTACCACAACACCCACCACAACACCTACCACAACACCTACCACAACACCTACCACAGCACTTACCACAACACCCACTACAACATCTACCATAACACCTACCACAACACTTACCACAACACCCGCCACTTCACCTACCACAACACCCACCACAACACCCACCACAACACCCACCACAACACCCACCACAACACATACCACAACACCTACCTCTACACCCACCACGACACCTACCACAACACCTACCACTACACCCACCACAACACCTACCAAAACACCTACCACAACACCTACCACAACACCCACCACAACACCCACCACAACACTCACCACAACACCCACCACAACACCTACCACACCATCCACCACAACACCTACCACAACACCCACCACAACACCCACCACAACACCCACCACAACACCCACCACAACACCCACAACAACATCCACCACAACACCCACGACAACGCCTACCACAAAACCTACCACAACACCCACCACGACACCTACCACAACACCTACCACAACACCCACCACAACACCCACCACAACGCCAACCACAACGCCAACCACAACACCCACCACAACACCCACCACAACACCTACCACAACAACCACAACACCCACCACAACACCTACCACACCACCCACCACAACACCCACCACAACACCCACCACAACACCCACCACAACACCTACCACAACACCTACCACAACACCTACCACAACACCCACCACAACACCCACCACAACACCTACCACAACACCTACCACAACACCAACCACAACACCCCCTACAACACCCACCACAACACCTACCACAACAACCACAACACCCACCACAACACCTACCACACCACCCACCACAACACCCACCACAACACCTACCACAACACCTACCACAACACCCACCACAACACCTACCACAACACCTACCACAAAACATCCAACACAACACCCACCACACAACACCTATCACACCACCTACCACACCACCTACCACAGAGCACCTACCACAATACCCACCATAACACCTACCACAACACCCACTACAACACCCACCACACAGCACCTATCACACCACCTACCACACTACCTACCACAACACCCACCACAACACCTACCACGACACCTACCACAGCACCTACCACAACACCCACTACAACATCTACCATAACACCTACCTCAACACTTACCACAACACCCGCCACATCACCTACCACAACACTCACCACAATACCCACCACAACACCCACCACAACACATACCACAACACCTACCTCTACACCCACCACGACACCTACCACAACACCTACCACAACACCCACCACAACACCTACCAAAACACCTACCACAACACCTACCACAACACCCACCATAACACCCTACCACAACACCCACCATAACACCCTACCACAACACCTACCACAACACCTTCCACATCACCTACCACAACATCCACCACAACGCCTACCACATACACAACACCCACCACAACACCTACCACAACACCTACCACAACACCCACCACAACACCTACCACAACACCCACCACAACACCTACCACATACCACAACATCCACCACAAGTCAGCAACCAGATGACTGCGGTAATGGTGATAACAGCTACCACAACCCTAACTGTATCTAACATTGCCACAGTAGCTACCATAATAATTACCACAGCTACCACAACAACCATGACTGCCATAACTACCACAACACTTACCACTGCCATAATTACTACAGCGACTTCCATAACTACCACCCATATCGGCCTTAGAACGTCAAAATCAACTACCTCTAGACCAACCACAGCTACCACAACTACCACGTCTACCAAAACTACCTCAGGTACCACAAGAAGTTACCACAAATATCACAGCTACCACAATTACCAAAACTACCACAACCACCACAATCGCCGTTATCACAACTACCACAAGTACAAACATCTTTGAACCAAAAGGCAAGAGGCAAAGGAGAGAGGGAGAGAGAGAGAGAACACTGACAGAAATTGAGAAAAGCGTGCGAGGTAGAGTTAGAGATGCTGATGGAGGTAGGGAGGTTACGAAGGAGGGAAGCAAGCAGGAGAGAGAGAGAGAGAGAGAGAGAGAGAGAGAGAGAGAGAGAGAGAGAGAGAGATGTAGATAAAGATAGATTAGGTATGTCTGTTAATTGTTTTATTAGCCATGTGTTATATAGCGTTGATGTGTATGCCTCCCTTTCCTGCTTTACCGACCCTCAGCTTCTTTCCTCACACCTTCACCCTCCCCCTCCCTTCCCCATCCCGTCCTCCTCACCCCCCTTCTCTTTTACCTTTCCCCTCACTTCTTCTTTCCACTTCTCTCCCTCTACTGTCCTCTCTCCACCCTCTCTTTATAATTTCTTGTCTCCCTCACGTCCTACACCACTATACAGTTCTCCCTCCCAGACTCTCTTAATATCTGTTTCTTTAACCCATACACTCACCTCCCCTTCCCTCCCTCCATCCCCTCTCTCTCTCTCTCTCTCTCTCTCTCTCTCTCTCTCTCTCTCTCTCTCTCCCATTATATATCTATCAATCTATATATATATATATATATATATATATATATATATATATATATATATATATATATATATATATATATATAAACTTATGTACAAAATGCATAAAGACGTAGAGATGGCAGTGGGCAAAAGAACATCTGAACACGTTCCAGGCAGTAAAACGGCTTGTAATCCCGTCCCCACATTTTTTCTTTTTTGCATACATTTGTGTGCTGCATGGCTGGGTAATAGTTATACCATTAACATGACATTAATGGGTACACTTATGCTGCACATTAATGGCATTCACTGAAGGAAAAAAAAAATGCAGGGATGGGAATACTTCCTTTACTGTTTAGACTGTGCAGGTGGTTTTCAGCGCGCTGCCATCCCAATATCTTCAAACAGTTTATTAAATATTTTATTACTACTACTGCTACTACTACTACTACTGCTACTAGTAGTAGTGGTAATAGTAGTAGCAATGGTAGTAGTAGTAGTATAATTATTAAAGCCTCCCACATCCCAGTGGGAAGTTTTCTTGCTTCTGTCAGTATTATTTTTATTATTCTAGGGAATATCTAAATCGCTGCTGTTCGCCCATCATTTGAGCTACAGCCTTCGTTCTTGGCCATATTATAGTACTGGTTGGCCGCTTCAGCTGACCACATATCTTCCTGATCCGACTACCGCAACCCGGATAGGATCAGGAAAAAAAATCGACCCTAAAGTTCTAGAACCGCTTAAGTTAGAGGACTGAATTTAATGGCACATACGTGAGGCATGACCAGAATGCAGATCCCGATCAGATCATTATTCTCAGAGATTGCCTGTGGTCCAAAATTATGGGCTACTTTGGACAACAGGGAAATCAACTGATTTTACAAGAAAGAGTAAAGCTAGAGACACCAAACTTAGTGGGCTTATAATCTTGATGACCTAAGGCAGGGGCGTAGCGAAAGGGGGGGGGGAGGAGGCGGCGGCCGCCCATCTTCTAGAGTCTTGAAATCGTATGAGGCTAAAAAATATAATAATAAATCTTTAAACATAAATAAATCACTCGAGAGAGAGAGAGAGAGAGAGAGAGAGAGAGAGAGAGAGAGAGAGAGAGAGAGAGAGAGAGAATTGTGGTGAGTCAGCGTCATGCAGACATAATTTTGGATCGGTTCTCTAAGAGAAAAGTAAGAAGGCTGAAACTCCTTTTATTAATATACAGTACTGTCATGGCATGCAGAATTGCTGGGAGCATATATATGTAACTAGAACTGCTTTTTTTTTTTCATTATAGTTGATATAGCGGTTATAGAGTACCAGTATGAATGAAACTACATTTAGTTGTCTGAGTTCGACAATATTTTATGCTCTTGTTAATCAGTGTTTCCTTCCAGTTAAATTAATCAGAACTATGATTTCCTGAACAATATTCTGTTCAAAGTATGAAAACGATCAGCTCGAATGAGTGCTAGAGCTTTTATTGCCTGTGATCAAAGTAGAAATCAGGTGTGTCTATATATATATATATATATATATATATATATATATATATATATATATATATATATATATATATATATATATATATATATATATATATATATATATATATATATATATATATATATATATATATATTAGGGTGTGTTTCAAGAATACAATTTTGATATTTCTTTGTCTTATCCCCTGCCTTTGTTCCACTCTATACAAAAACAAAGCACACCTATTTTCATTCCATCTGGATGATGTTTACTGGTCGCCCTGGAGCAGCAAAATTTTAGCCCCTTGTCGCCCATTGTTGTTGCCCTACACTCTGGACCATCAAAGGGCCAGCGTTCATGCATTCATGGAATATGTATGTTTGTTTTGATTCAATGTTCACTAAAGGTGTTGCATTATCAGTGTAAATTTTTTGGTTGTTGTTTTACTACATTCCCAGGTGGAAACTCACAAGACAGTCTACTTGCATTTTTCAACGGTTACAGAGATAATTGGAAACAAACTACTATCTTCTTCATCATCATCATCACCATCATCATCTTCCTCTGAGGGACTGGGTAAATCTTCTTTTTTTTTGGGGGGGGGGATCACCTTCTTTTGTTGGAATGGGCATATCTTCTTCTGTATCTCAAGCAGTGGTTTCTTTCTTGACTTTTACGTATTAAGCATAATGACGAACATCCTGAAAGAGGTTTTCCGAGGGTGATGTTAACATCTCCTTAGTCCCGTCTTGCTGCACAACTTCGGCAGCTTTACGAGTCAGAGGCAGATATTGCTCGGTGAATTTGTTTCCTGCCCAGTCTTTTAGGACACGCTCCGTTCTTCACAGCGAACACCAATGTTCACAGTTCATTTTTCCTGGACTTCAGACCACCCGTCAACCGTCCCAGGGCCTCAGGAAAATTTAGTCTGCATTCGTCGCGGATGTTGATCTTCACTTTCTTGATATGATCCTCATTGATTAAACGGTGTATGTAATACTGTATTTAGAAATTTCATTTTCCTCCGTGATGTAACCGATGGCGTACTGCAATGCGATACCAACAAAACAGGGGTCCTCATCTCTACTTTCAATAAGACAAATGCCATCTGGTCTGATCCGCGTTTCTCTTCTACCGCAGGTCAGATTATGCAGTCTCCTGTGAGCAGTATAATAGTTGAGCTGGTAATATTTCTTCTCCAGTTCCTTGACATAGCTAAAAGATTCGCATGCAGTTGAATTTAACCTCCCCACCAGGCAGCAGGCCTCCTTCCTGTAAACTTCGTCAACGAGGTGGTTCGGGGCCCTTAGAATAAGAGGGTGGGTGTCCATGTTGCTCTGGTCACGTGATGTTGCAGACTGATCTGAGTCTCGTACTTGAGTCAGGGGCTGGGGTAGGGACAGAAAGGGAGTAGCAGTAGGCATTCAACCTGCTGGCTATGCATAATGACGCGTGCCTCCTGACCTTATGAAGCATTGCCTTTAAGCTAACGATATACAAAAGCTTGTGGGCATGTTGGTGGTATCTAGGAACCTAAGCCCTGGGATATCCGCACGGGAGCACTGGGGGATTTTGGCATACCCAACATAGACATTATTTCCAGGATATTATTCTCCCTCATGAGTGCGACTAATTTACCTGAAGTGTCCCACTGTATTCCACTTCTGTTTTAAAAATTAGAGAGAAGAGAATCAGGGTAATCCTGAATATTGGAAGGGATGTACAGCGAAAGAAGATGGCATGGAGTGCTTCGCCTGTCTTTTTTGGAGGAAGGAGGGGGGGGTCGAAAGGGCCAGAGTTTTCTTTTTCAAGTTTAGGGGAAAGGCCTGTTTTTTTTTTTTTTTTTAATAAACTTTTGGTTGGAGTCGGGGGATTAAGAGATATTGTTTTAGTTTTGTGTTATCATCAAATTACTAATCCGCTGACGAGATAGGCAGCCGAGGGCAACAAACCACCCGACGTGGCTCTACCTCTCAGTTTTAACAGAATATGTTTCTTGATTTAATCTCCGTCTTTTCAAGCAATACCACTTTGCTTTCTTTACCAGATTTCTTAACTTGTTCACAATAGGCGAATCGCTGATGATGTTACCCCACAAGAAGTTACTAAACAATTCAGAAACTGTTTCGCTCATTTTGCTGGTTTCATGTGATTCAGGAACAGTGAAATACCTCTGTGTCTCTAAAGGAAGAGATAGGGAGGCATGGTATATAATTTTCAGATCTTAGGCTGCAACCCACGTCTTACTGCTTCCAGGATATCCCAACCCCTAGCCAAATACTCTCTTTTACCACTTTTAGTGTGCAAGCAGATAATTTGCACATGGAAAATCTTCGGTAAGGTTCCATATAAATGAACTTCCTATAAGGGTTCGTCATTTAATTCTTTCAACCTGTACATGTATAAATCCGGCTGCTGTTCAACCTTGTCAATAACAAACACATCTTCGGAGTTATGCACGTGATAGCCACATTTTCCAGAACTGGGCTTTGAATAAACGAGTGGCTTTTGTGGTGTATACTTGCTTGGGGGATTGGCCTGATGTAAGACCCCTATGGGAGTATTGTTATACCCTTCCACCAACTCATCGATATATATATGCGTGTCGTTCTTGGTTTGACAGCGATATATTTTTTCTTTCATAGTTAGTATGAATCTCTCAGTCAGTGAGCTGTTTATCTCTTGCGATGAATTTGCTGTATATCCTAATTCCTTTGGGATCCTTGTACTTTCTCAGTGTGGCATTAGTAAATTCGGTACCTCTATCACAATAACATGCAGCTGGCTCCGTTAAAAGCCTTGCTCTCCGGAACCTTAAAGCACCAGTGACCATAGTTACTGACTTTTTCTGGGCAAGACTTTAGCAAACCGACTAACTTACTAACAAAAACTGGGTGCCTTTATTAAACTTTGCTAACCACCTTGTGTCGCACAAATCACAGGCCAGGATAACTTTTGCTTCAGGTGATGACCTTTTTTTTTTAGTTACGTAATGGAGTGTGCAGATTATTGTCCTGTAATAGTTTTTTTTGCCACTGTCATTGTGATGCTCAGATTCAACAGGTTAGCAGCTCTGTATAATTCTCTGAGAACTTTCATATGCCTGAGGTTGTTTCAGATCTTTGTAAAGTCTTTTAAGCATTTCATTTGTGCCTTCCACTGGTAAACAATTTCTAGCTTGGGTCCTGCGCATGCTTTGAAGTTTAAAAATAATCAAGCTTGTCAAAATTGCCGTCGACGACCAAATACCCCTGTAATATGTATGATAATGTGGGTGTTGTGTGGTGCAATGTTTCTGCTGCCAGTGTGTTATGATGATCTAGCTACTGGCTTGAATGCGCTGTCTAACGCTGACAGCTTCCTATTCCAAACGTGCAGAGTAAGGGAGAGAATGCTGAGAAGGCTGTTTTATGTGTACAGATCAGAACAATTGATCAGTCAGCATAAGGTGATGGCAACAGGTACAGGTGATTCCCCCATTTACCTCTCTACCAACGTAATTAATGAGAGGCAGAAGGCAACTCAACTCCCAGAGATTAGGACAAACCTTTTCCAATAAAGTAACCTGTCGTCATTGCAGCTGTTTCCCTAAGTTCGTGATTGTTCTATCGTCCTACAAGTCGAACTACAGTAACATGGCAGAAGCATCCTACATGTTGGTAGCATCAAGGTCAAGAACACGCCTTCTCTTCATCCTGCTTGTCATTTGCCCTCAAGTCTGCCTGCCATTTTCCACCAAGCCTGCCTGCCATTTCCAGCCAAGGCTGTCTGCCATCCGCTGCCAGGCCTGACTGCCATTTTTTTTACGTGTCCGACTTAGGGCAAAGGCTTCTAGGGCCTATTCCTAAGACCCAGTAGTCCTCCTTGGGGCCCAGTAGTCCTCCTACATCTCCACATGTCACCACTTCGGCGTTAACACCCACCGTCACATGCTAGGGCTGTCTCATACAGGACTGGTGTACTGGTATTAGATGGGGTACTTTTATGACATGTCGGCGGGACATCTGGTAGACCAGAAAAGTCTGCTTTGTAAGAAATTCAAATCCTTAAACTGTTCTCTGTCCCAGCCGGGATTCGAACCTGGGTCCATTAGGACTGCAGGTCGCCTCTCTACCGATTCTGCCGCCTCTCAGTATCATATTTACTATCAAGGCTGTCTACCATTTACTACCAAGCCTGTCTGTCTGCCATTTGCTGCCAACCCTGCCTACCTGCCTACCATGATTCTGCTGTCGGTGTGCTGATTGACTCAATCTCCATTGACCCAGTGACCTGCAACTCGCCCTCTCTCCCCCCTCCGAACCAGCTGTGAGAACGAGAGTACGTTGTCAAGCAATGCCATGTCTAAGCCAGCCAGCTGATGTGAACGCCTCACCCAGCAACTCACCCCTATACTCACTACAGTTATCACTGTATACAGAATAATTAGGTGGTGAGTCAGAACTTGTCAGTGAAAAGTTTATACTGTTATCGTCGGACCAATAACCCTTATACATTTTCTTTTCAAGATGTATTTACACGATTTATTAAAACCTAACTACCTATCTATAACCAGATGCCTTAATCCTATAAGGGGTGGCCACAAATAAATTGCCTCCATGTTGCTCTGTCTCTCATCATTTTGTTACCCTTCCCCCAGCTTTTCTCATATACCTCTCTACTCCAGCCCACCATCTCATCCTCAGTCCCCCCCTCCCTCTCCCCCCTTCCATCTCACTAACATACATTCTCCTCTTTAGTCTCATGCTCTCCATCCTCTCCACATGGCCAAACCACCTCTGTGTATTTCTCCTAATGCTTTCTGTCACAGCCACACCCACACCACAATGCTCCTTCACTTCCTCATTTCTCACTCCTTCTCTCCATGTGATTCTACATGCTCCTCTAAAAAAATTCATTTCCACTGTACTCACTCTTGACTTCTCTCCTTCCAAAAAGGTCCAAGCCTAGCTTTCATATGTTAGAGTTGGTATAACAATACTGTCATGCAGCAACTTCTTTACTTCAGTGCTCAACTCTCTATTTCTTATCACTGCTTTCAAAGAACCACCAACCTTTCTTGCCAGCTTTACCCTTTCAAGCACTTCACCCTCTATACTCCCATCCATTCTCATCACACTACAAAAGTACTTAAATGCATTCATATTTTCCATTTCCTCAACATCCAACCTTATCATTCAGTCAGACTTCATTTACTTTACTCTTCCATACATTTATCTTTAGATTCTGTTTCCTACACACTCTTGCAGACTCATTCACTAAGTCTTGCAGCTTCCCTTCGTCTTCGTTTAACAATACAGTATCATCTGCAAACAACAGACCAGGAAGTTTTCAATCGCTGCTCCCTCTCATTAGGGCAGCTACAACATCCACTGTCGTACCTTGTATCTCTTTTATAACACCATCCATATTCAGATTGAGCAACCATGGAGACATGAGACATCCCTGTTTCAATTCAACATTCAGATAGAAAAATTCACTCAGTTCACCGTTCCCATGCATTGCAACTTTAGCGCCCTCGTACGTACTCTTCACGGCATTCACCAGTTTTTCCTTTACTCTAATATTTTCCACATTCCCTGTTGTCCATTTTGTCATATGCTTTCTCCAAATCCGTGAAGGCCGCACACAACGTCTTTCCCTTCCCTGGAAACTTTTCCACTAAACACCTTAGGATGAATATCTCATGAACACAGTCTCTTCCCATTCTAATACCTCTCTTCTTATCCAACTAATTCCTATTATTTCCCGAACTATGTCAATAAGTATCCTACCATTTACTTTTCCTATTACACTAAAAACACAAACGCTCCTATGATTATCCCACACTTATTATTTCCCTTTTTCCTTTGTACATAGGAATTATTATACCTGACTTGCAATCCTCTGGGACTCTGCCTTCTTCCCAGGCCAATCCGCACATCTTCCACATCCATTCTACTACTATCTCTCTCCCATGCAAAGAAATACACTGAAACTATCCTTTTCAAGGTTCCACGCCACTCAACAACGCTCACGAAGGAGACAGCGCAAAGAAATTCAGCGAAAGTGTCCTTCTTGATGTGTCCAGCACAACACAATACACCCTGGTTGGACACTGAGCTAATTTGGAATCCTGTCTCAGTACGCAATACACTTACACCACCGGATGTGTTGTGATAGCCAGTCGTTGGTGCGCTTATGTCCACATCCTCCTCCTCCTTCTTCACCTTCGTCTTCGTCATTTTCTTACTCATTTCCACCATCATCTTTTTAGTCTCCTTGGTTATCATTAAGGTCATCATTTCCATTTTCATCATCATCGTCATCGTCATCAATTTCTGGTTTCATCTTCATCACTATCACCTTCATCATTATTATCATCATCATCACCCTCGTCATCATCATCATCATCATCATCATCATCACAATCATTTTTTGATTCATCATCATCATTATCACTCTCATCATCATAAGCATCATCATTATCATCATTATCATCATCATTGTAATTTTCCCCTCACTTTAAGGGATATAAAACAGGAAAAGTGAACCCCAAGAGAGAGAGAGAGAGAGAGGAAATAAGAGCCCAGTGACATGAACCACAGTCTCTGCAATTAAATCGTACCAAAATATTTCGACTTGTACAACTAAAAAAAAGTGCTTATTATCTTACCTGAAAAAAAAAAGATCAAATTAATTACCCTGAAGACAGTTAAGGATATATGTTAGTTATTTGGCACTGAAATTTTCTGTTACAATTTTTTATGACTAAATAGATGAAGGCAGATGTTTGGGGTGGAAGGTGAGCAGGTGGTACCCTTCACACACACACACACACACACACACACTCTCTCTCTGTCTCTGTCTCTCCCTACCTACCTACCTACCTTCCTACCTAGTTAAGAGAAGAGCGTTTCCTTCCTCTGAACTTCATCCTATGTTAAAAATCCAATTTAACCTTTTGAGCGACGCCTTCACGTGGTGGCACTGACATAACTGGGCGGTGGAGCTGCCTGGTTATACACACGTCCCTCAACTCCCTCCCTATCCCCCGAAAAGACGATGGTGGACTGCATGAGGAGGACATCTTGAGCCTGCAGTCCACAGGGTTCCCGTTTATATGAGCCTGGGGTTACTACTACTACTACTACTACAACTACTACTACTACTCGTCTTTTTACTCTAACTTGGTCCAGAATTTCGTCCTTTTGTAGCTTATTTCACGTAGCTCAGTGACAGCATAGGACATTACTGCGTTTCCACATCCTTTCCACAGCACTTCCTAGTGACTAGCAACATATTCTAGTGTTACTCTATTGTTACCACTCTGTTTTTAAGATTAAGAGATGACATACTGTAGGCCAGGTTATAGTAGTAGTTGTAGTAGTAGTGGTAGTAGTAACCCCAGGCTCATGTGAACGTGAACTCAGTGGACTGCAGGCTGAAGTTACCCTCCTCCTGCAGTCCACCATCCTCCTTTCTGGGGATAGGCAGGGAACTGAGGGACGTTTGTATAACGCGGCAGCTCCACCTGCCAGTTATATCAGTGCCACCACGTGAAGGCGCCCCTCTCCAGTTAAAACAAAAGGAGTATAACATTAAAAACAGGGCATTGTGTTAAATATATTAGTGAGGAAGGAAGAACAGGCTTGGAATATATATATGGAGGGATGGAGTGGAGAGGTATATGAGAGAGGGCTGTGTGAGCTGGGAGCAGGGCAGTGAAATGGCGGGGGACAGGGCGACATGGAGGCGATCTGCTTGTGGCCACCCCTTACGGGATTAAGGCGTCTGGCAATAGATACACAGATAGTTGGATTTGTGTGGTAAAGAGGAGCTTCATAGTGTGTGTGTGTGTGTGTGTGTGTGTGTGTGTGTGTGTGTGTGTGTGTGTGTGTGTGTGTGTGTGTGTGTGTGTGTGTGTGTGTGTGTGTTTATTAACAAAACAAAAAACTTCACCCCTTTATTAGCCACTTTCAACTTCAACTTTACCAACGATTCTGGTGATCACAGAAATCATTAACATCCTCTGTTAATCATCAACTCTAGTGTATTATAGTTTAATGTAGGATCACCAGCAGACTGTCCCAAAATCGGGAGAAGTCTAGAAGAATTTATCAAGTGAGATATAGAGGCCTGGGAGAGCTAAAAGTTAGGACAAATGTGGGTTAATATTTTCGTGTCTCTCTGTTGTTTACTTTCTTGGTTACTTCCACTTCAATTATGGGAGAGGAATATAGAGTTTGAGTGTTGATGAGGGGGATGTTGATGATGATAAGGAGGAGGGGGAGGAAGAGGGGGAGGAGACGGAGGAGGAGGGGGGGAAGTAGAAGGAGGAGGAAGAAGAGGAGGAATATGAGGATGATAATAAGATGATGATGATGACGATAATGATGATGATGAGGAGGAGAAGAAGGAGGAAGAGGAAGAGGAGGTGAGGTGAAGAAGAAGAAGATGATGATGAGGAGGAGGAGAAGGAAGAAGAAGAAGAAGAGGAGGAGGAGAAGAAAGAGGAGGAGGAGGATTATGAAAATGAAAGTTACTGTAGTTGATGATGGTGATGATGATGATGATGATGAGGAGGAGGAGGAGGAAGAGGAGGTGAAGGAAGAACAGGAAGAAGAAGAGAAGGAGAAGGAGGAGGAGGAAGAAGAAGAGGAGAACGAGGGGGAAGAAGAGGAGGAGGAATATGAAGAAAATTAAATGATGATGATGATGATATTAATGATTCTTTTACAAATAGTCCTCGAATGCGAAGAAGACACAGAATAAGTGCACACATTTTTATTGCATTTTCCCATAAATTATAATATACAAACAATTATTGCAAAAGGAAAAAGATCCATGAAAGACTTATGGCACAAAATATAAATCTGCATATGAGGCTAAAAATATTCTAAAATGTAATACTTAAGCTGCGTGAGCAATATTGTACAAGTAGTAGTAGTAGTAGTAGTAGTAGTAGTAGTAATAGAAGTAGTAGTAGAAACCCTAGCTGATATAAATGTGAACCCAGTGGACTGCAGGCTGAAATTTTCCCTCTCCTGCAGTCCACCATCCTACTCACTGGTGCATAGGGAGGGAGCTGAGGGACTTTTGTATAACCAGGCAGCTCCATCGCCCTGTTGTATCAGTGCCACCCCATGAAGGCTTCCCTCCCCAGCACCTAGCATATAAGAAATAGATCCTACCATTAGATTTACCTTTTAATACGACAATATCTTTATATATTACTCTTTGCTACCTCCCGAAACTTATTTTCACTGAGAGAGACTGAAGAATGTCAGAGAGATGCTTCAGAGAGGCGTTTCGAGCGGGTGGGGTTCAAAGAGACTCTTCAGAGAGACGTTTCGAGCTGGTGGGTCTCAAATAGATGCGTCAGAGAGATATTTCGAACTTTTGAGGTTCAGATTTCGAATCTAGGATAGACATTTGAACTAAAGGAGACCAGAGAGGTGTTTGAGAAAGACTTTTTTGGAATTCTGAGGTTCAAATGTCGAACTTGATGAGGGTGTTCGAACTGGGTGGGGTCGGGTGTAAGCTTACCAAATTCATTCGATAAGAGAGAGATTTCTTGGAATGGGTAAGCCGTCTTGAGGTAGCGAAATGAATTACAGCAAGACATGATCGTAGAATAAGGCCATCACTCTTCACCAGTCCACATAATTATTTCTCCATACACTTTGAAGGTAACTAGCGCCTAGGGTCACTGGAAGAGATGGGAAAATACTGAGAGGGAAGAGAGCATGGAGGATACACTACAACAGGCCAACCTTCACTTATACTATCAGTCTTCCTCAGCGTCTAGGCAGGAACTATCTCACTCATATTTAAAAGTAAGTGGCCTAATACTTACAAACATCAAAATATTGACCAGGAAATACGTTGCTCGTTTCATACAAGAGTTTAAATAGACAACACTGATTTAGATATTAATTTGAAAATATATACAATTATCCCTTTGACCAAATGCATATTGAATAAAAAAAAAAAATGAGCACTGGGAATAGGTTGACATCTGGCGGGAGAAATTTCAATATATTATTAGACGAAAGGATAAATCTCCTGAATGGCGAGTAATAAAAATAATATATCCCTTTTCCATAACAAAATTTGGTCCCAAATTTTTAAAGCATCAAAAATAGACCATCTAAAGGCAAAATTTTAAGTGCATTGCTTAGATCTGAACTAGAAATTATAAGCAGTCAAAGGAATATCTTTTTAGGGCATAAATTTAAGGATCCCTTTAGATAAATTAGTAAATCATGAAGTAGGCTACCATTAAGAATATATATTTTCAAAAGGAGATAAACGTGTTCTATTGTTAATGAGAACAGACAGCCAAATAAATAAATAAATAATGATGTTAAGGCAGACTTTTGAGTACTATCCGTGAGTTTGATAGTAAAGAAAAAGAGGGAAAAAAATGACTACCCTATTAAGATCAGAATAAATAAATAAATAAATAAATAAATATATATATATATATATATATATATATATATATATATATATATATATATATATATATATATATATATATATATCAGATTGGAAGTTTTGAAAGAATTTAGGCTATTAGTAAAAACTGTATGTATGAATTTAAAAACCATATTCAAACGCAATTTAAATATATTACGTGAATTAGGCCTGAAGTAATTATCTTTGGTGTGAATAACGTAAGTATATCCAGAAGACACTAAGTAATCATTGACCCCTTGACCTCGTGACCTTTGACCTGTTACGTGCACCTGGCTAGCTCAACCCAGCTGCTAATTAGGCTTCACCTGACGCTTTTTCTCAGCTGGTAGGCAGTACTGAGTCAAATCTGAGGAACAGGGTAGTCTTAACTCTTTCACTGTTAGACTTCAGATGGGGAAAACCGTGTATATATCCTAGTGGTTTGAGCTAGGGAGACATGTAGGACTTTCTTCTTGCTCTCCAGACGATTTTATGCAGCTGGAGAGAGAGAAGTGGAGCTGGGGGATTAGATAAAGCCTTCCTCAACCCCCCCGAATACACCAAGTCCATCCAAAGCTGAATAAAATCGTCTGAAGGCAGCTGAAATGAACTAAAAAATAATTCCACTGAGGGGTAAGTGAAGACGGTTTTCCGCCCCTGAAGGCATCTGAAATAAACTCAAAAATCGTCTTCCCACTGAGAAGTTGACGGAGACGATTTTCCCCCTTTACAGCTGAGAAAAAGCATCTGAAGTCAGCCCAGATGGCAGTGAAAGGCTAAGGGTTTTATTATTACTGTTAAGACGGTTTTTTCGGGTCTGGAGGGATTCAGTCAAGGGCAGTATTCTTGGTTAAGGAAGCTCCCTAACTCCTTTTCCCAAGCGACTTATTTTGTGAATTATACCTTACTGTCCTATCCCGTGGTCCATAAACCCTTCCAATATCGCCATACTCTGCATGGATAACGTGCTAAAGGATATTACCTAGCCATATCCAAAAAATAAACCGCTAAGGAAGAGGTGTTAGGGAGCTTCCTTGTGAGTCCAAGGGCCGTATTCTCGGCAGTTAAGACAGCTCCCTAACACCTCTTCCTCACCGATTTATTTTTTAGAATGACTTAAGTAACAGGAAGGCAAGGTAGAATCAGCAAAATAAATCGCTTAGGAACAGGTGTTAGGGAATACCTTACCCAGTGAGAAGGCTGCCTAAGCCTCCCTTAACCCCTTCAGCCCGAGAAATCCCTCTAAGCTGAGAATAACCGTCTGAAAATCGCAAAAATGTGAAGAAATCCAACACAAGTGAAATTAATTAGTATCTTACCTGTCTAGTCTACCTGGCACCTACCTGTAAATAATTATGTAATTTTATTTACATTATTTATATAGAAATTTATACATACATCTATAGGGCAATAATTTATATAGATTGTACTATTAAAAGCTGGGAGTTTGGTACAGCCCGTTAGTTATACCGTTACCGTTACCGTTGATCACACCGTTACCGTTGATCACACCGTTACCGTTGATTGCACCGTTACCGTTGATTGCACCATTACCGTTGATTGCTCCGTTACCGTTACCGTTTGTGTAGCCGTTACCGTTGGTTACTCCGTTACCGTTGATTGCACCGTTGCCATTTGTATACCCATTTGTGTAGACGTTGCCGTTGACTGCTCCATTACCGTTGATTGCACTGTTACCGTTGATTGCCCCGTTACCGTTTGTGTAACCGTTGGTGTAGCCGTTTCCGTTGCCATTACCGTTGATTAGGCCGTTTCTGTTGACACCGTAGCCATTGATGGCTCCGTTACCGTTGCGACGCCCGTAATTGTAACCGTTACCGTTGACACCGTTACTGTTGATACCGTTACCATTCACACCATTTCCATAGCCATTACCGTTGATACCGTTACCATTGATACCGTTACCGTTGATACCGTTACCATTTATACCATTACGATAACCATTACCGTTGATGCCGTTACCGTTGATCCCGTTACCGTTAATACCGTTGATACCGTTACCATTCATACCTTTACCATAACCATTACCATTGATGCCGATACCGTTGACACCGTTACCTTTGATGCCGATACCGTTGACACGGTCACCGTTGATACCGTTACCGTGAGGAGCGTAGGAGCCCGGGGCCAGGCAGTTGGTCATGACATTTAAGATGAGTGACTAGCCTCACTCATCCCTGAGTGGCATTACGTGAGCAATAAACCCCAACCACCCCATGGTATAAACCTTCACCCGCTCAATCTGATTGGAGCACAGTAATTACCCACTAAACCACCAGGTGAAAAAACTTGGTTATATGGTTACCACCCAGTGTAGTAAATGGTTTCCTTGTGTAAAGGAAACCATTTGTCTTGTCACTCAGTGTAGAGTCACCCACAGGATATTTTTACATAATTTTGCCTGTTGCGCAGTCACCATATATATATATATATATATATATATATATATATATATATATATATATATATATATATACTCCCTTGACATACGCCGACCTAATGCAAATAGAACTGGATTGATATCTCATTGTGTCACTCATTTACACGGGCCTGAACGATTCTAAAATGTAGGCTGAAACTTTTGCACTCCTAAATATCAGCGAGCAAGTTTGCCTGAAAGTTTCTTGCCCTTGAAAAGTTCAGTAACTGCAGCATGATCAGTGTAGACAGTGATATCATAGCCAAAAATTATTTCACAGAAATTATTAAAAGCCCTAACAACAGCTAGGGTTTCAAGATGAGTTGCAGAGTAACGCATTTATGCATCATTAAGGCTTTGACTGGCATAAGCAGTGGTGTCAGCGCCAGAAGTACCTCTCTGTATGACTACACCACCAGACCGAGTGAAGAAGCATCCGTACACAGTACGAATGGCAGGGCATGACCAGGAAAAACTAAAATCGGTGCTTTTGTGAATGCACTTTTCACATCACTGAAACTTTAGTCCAGTGCAGGTCCACAGTGGAAGGAATAGCTTTCTTCAGAAGCTCTGTGGGGGATGAAGCAATGGTGCATATCCCTCGATGAAGCAGCGGTTGTATCGCTGAAACCTGAGAAATTCTTAATGCGGTTGGTACTAGCAGGTACTCGAAAATCTCAGACTGCCTGAATCTTACCTGGGACCTAATAGATCCCCTCACCATCCACTAAATGAAGTAAGAATTATATATTCGACGCCAGGAAATCACATTTAGAAAGCTTAAGACCAGTGGTGGGAGCTCGTGAGGATTTTACGAAGTTTGAAGAAATTACCCTCAGTGTCAATACTAATAATGATTAAATCACCTAGGTAAGCGAAAACAGTATCACCAAGCATGCCAGCAAATGCGGTATTAAAAATGTGCTGGAATGTCAGGGGTGCATTATAAAGCCCCAAAAGCATATGGATAAACCAAAAAAGACCTTGACTTGTAATTGAAAACTGTTACCTGTCTTGTCTCTTCATCTAGTGGAATTTGCCGGTATCCACCACATAAGTCAAGACTGCTGAAAACACTGCTGAAGACTGCAGAATGCTCTGAAGGATGGGCAGAGGGTAGTGGTCGAAGACTATTACTTCATTAACGTGACAGAATTCAATAACAGGAAGAAATCCACCATCTTCTTTGGAACATGGAAGGGGAGAATTCCACTGGGAGGTTGAGTGCATGCATGATTTCTCATTGATCCAAAACATTTGATGCTACCTCTTCTACAACTTGTTTTTGACTTTGAGGGAGACAATAATTAGGTACATAATTATAATGGATGAGTCCCTGGCTTAAGGGAAATATTATACTGTATTAAAACTGTGGCAACGCAGTGGGGGGATGGAGTGGAGAGGTATATAAAAGAGGGTGTGTGTGAGCTGGGAGCAGGGCAATGATATAGCTGGGGACAGGGCGACATGGAGGCGATTTGTTTGTGACCACCCGTTACGGGATTAAGGCGTCTGGCAATAGATAGGTAGATAGATTAAAACTGTCATGCACACTGACTCACCTGGAAGGTAAAAAATGCCTGAAAACGAGTTTAGAAGATCCAGCAGTATTTCTCTTTTGCGAAGGTGACCAGTAGTTTTAATATCGTGGGGTATTTACTCTTTCTTGTCAAGAATCTCCTGTGGGTAGTCTGAACAGAAGCAATGGGAAAGTAAGCTAAAACAGTAACTAAATGTCAGCCATTGTTCAGAGTAATAGGGCCATCAGTCCTATTAAGAACAAGAACATCAGCCAAACCAGCGATCCTAACCATGCTTAAAGTAGACTCTAGTGACAAGCTTCTCACTCAAGCTCACTAATCTGTACCTTGTCATAAACGACTTTGTAGTTACTTGTAGAGAAGTTATCTATTAGACTTGTGGACGAGCGGTTGTTATACTTGAGTTGTTTATAAGTAGATAATCTTGGTTCCCATTTGTCATGCAATGACAGGAGAGGTAAAGAATAGTATGGGACTATTTTTATTTGTCTTGGAAATATTAAACAAAGTCTCTCACACACGAGTGAAGTATAAGTAGAGTCCCGCTAGCTACCTCCCTGTCTCGCTCTCTCTCTCTCTCTCTCTCTCTCTCTCTCTCTCTCTTCCAAGTTGCTAAGCCTTTCTCCCTACTACCTGCCGATTCTATGGCCTCTCTCCTTCTGAGTTCTCTTTCCTAAATTCTGGTGAAACAGGGGTCATGTCACGTGTGTTACACTGTGGTTGGAAAGTTCGAGAAACCTGTGTGTGAGTATGTGTGTATGTCACTTGCTTTGTTCTCCTGCTATTTCGCTGACAAACTAACTGCATCATCTCCTGACATTGCTACTTCCTAATTTGTCATCAGCTTTTCCTCAGTTTAACTTGCAAGATCATTTCCCATTCCCAGGCTCGCATAGAGCTGTCTCTCTGTCTATTTATCTATCTATCTATTATGATTTGTAAATATAATATGGACTCATAACATTGCTCGGCCCACGCTGCTGAAAGTCCTCCAACAGCAATTATCATTGACATATGCTAATCTATTAGTACATAATATTGATTATAATATTGTATACATATAACATTCATAGTAAATAGCAATTATCCAGTAATATTACATTTTAAACAAATTGTATACATATTTGAATAAATGCATTAAAAGTAAACTATCTAACTGTAAAACAGAATGTACTTGAGTTATTGTAATGAAATGCATACATGCAAGAAAAAAAAATAGTTTAAAATTAAGATTATTGTAAGAGTTATTAATATTTCATTTAAAGATAATGGTACTGGTATGCAATACATGGGTCATTCTTCTTTGTATATATATATATATATATATATATATATATATATATATATATATATATATATATATATATATACAAAATATGTACACTTCATTCTGTGCATTGCGAACAGCAGTACTGCAAATACAATGCAGAAGATTATAAAGACAGTAGGTGCTGGGCTATACACATAATATGGGTTGAACATACTCAAACTCAAATCTTCCCAGGGCTTCATTGTTTCATTGATCAGTTGCATAGTTTCAAACTTAGGTGAAGTCAACTTAATACTTGTGCTCATGTTTAAGTCCATATTAGGCAGTGGGTGGAAATGTTTGTGTGTATGATTGAGAATGGTGTAGTGATTGATGGTGGATAAAGTAGACATGGCTGGTGTAAATACCGCACAGTAGTCTGGTGCTATGTATAATCCTGAGGCTGAAGTATGAGATGGTGGTATATCTGGACAAACTATGTAAACTGATGTGTTATGAGTGAAATAAAAAAACTGTGTCTGATGCGTTGATGGTGTACAAGTTTATCTGGAGCAAAAGTGAAGTTGCAATGATTATGAATATTGTCATTTCTGATGATAGCCATTTCACAAGGGACTGTATCAGTAGGCTGAAACGTGAAAATGTACGCAGGACAAAGATGAACAGCATGTAAGGATGTGCGGCACTTTCGTTCAATCGTTGATTCACTTGCGAAAGTGACAGTGTCCCGTCTCTTGGAGACCATGATGAGTTCGGTGTCTGTGTTGATGTTGATGATGACCAAAGTGTTGTTATTTTTATAAGGGAAGGGATGTATTTGGTATACTGTGAACAGGTCTTCAGTTATGAATGGTACATGAACTACTACTGATGCTGGTGTTAGTGTTGCTTCTAAATATGGATAATATTGCATGAATTCCCTACTGCGGAACAGCGGCTTCAATTTATGTTTATGTATGCCTTGACTAATTATCTGACGTAGCTCATGAACTGGGAGTAAGTCAATTGTGATCTTGCCATCACCAGCATTCGAAGTTCCTTGCATAAGTGCCCTGAAACGATCTCTAGTGTTGTCGAATTGTAGTAGAATCGTGTCAATATGTTCTGTGATGCTGGAGAAGTGTTGGAAAAGTGTAATGTTTCCTTCCATTTCATTTATTTTATCTACACTCTCGAGAGCTATGTTTTCTGCCTTTTTCAGATTTTTCACAATTGTCTTCATTGCTGAGTTCTGTCCTGTGATGAATTTATCTTGGTATGTTAGTATCTGAGCTATCTTATTAAATTTGTTGTTTATTTCTTTAAGGTCATCCTCTGTAGCCAATCCAAAGATGTTCCCAAGAACTGCGCCACCAAGGTCGAACAAACCGCGCTTTTGGCGAGTACGTGTGATGTTGTTCCTGTCGCTCAGTATCTCCGTTCCATAAGATGAGAGATCTTGGATCATGATGAGCATAGTTGACTTCGCCTGTTCTAGTTTCCATTTCGTTAACTTTACCATTCCATTCACTTCCTTTGTGTTATGTGCTTGTGAAACATAATTTCCTATCGTGAAGTCCAGAGTTCGCATCGGCTTCGCAAGACTGTCTAGATAAGTAGGTAATTCATACAAGTAATCTAGACTTATTTCAGTACTCATGACGTCCTTAACGACTGTAGTCGTGGCCGTTGGAGCTATGAGGCATCCTTGTCGTACTATGTGTTGGGGGTCTAAGTGCACATATCCTCTTGCTATGTAGAGGAGAATCCATAGCATAAGTTCCTTCATCGTAACCTACCGAAAAAAAAAAAAAAACTATTAATTTCCGAATATGGTCATGCTGTGGTCGATGATAGTGATGATGTGCGTTACGGATGATTGTTATTTCATTTATAGAAGGAGTTTAAATCGATATTTAATTCTCGTAAATGATGTACTGTAGATTTGATTGGAACAGTTGCACCTATGTTCGATTGTTTGGTATATGACCTTAATTTCTTTTTGTAATCATTGTTGTTTTCTTGAGGTACGTTCGCCTGTTCGGTTGTATCCGAGGTTGAATAATTATTGGATAATTCCCTTGAAACTCGTTTTAAATGGTCAATATGAACTTGTTTCTCTTCGCCACTTGACAGTGACTTAATTAAAACTTTGTTTGCTTTTATGTTAATTACTCTGTATGGGCCCTCAAATTTTGGGGATAATTTATTGTCTCTCGTATGAATGATACCGTAAACAATGTCTCCTAAGCTGATAGGTGAATCTCTTGCCTTCTTGTTAAATACCTCCGTCATTTCTTCCTCGGACATCGTTAATTGTTTTTTGACTCTTTTGTGAATGTCCTGGAATTCACGTAAACGGAGTTTAGAGTAATCATAGTAATTGTATATGGGCATACTGTCACCTTGTAAGAGCTCATATGGTAGTTTTTTATCTGTTCCATATATAATGAAATGTGGTGTGTCACCTATGGATTTATTTATAGATCCATTAATTGAGGCTTCTACTCTGGGAATCCAATCATCCCAGCTTGCATAATTTTCACTGAGAATGTGTCGTAGCACATCTAATACTTTTTTATTTTGTCTCTCTACCAACCCATTCGATGCTGGGTGATAGGCTAAAACGGTAACCTTTTTGATGTTGTATTGTATACATATTTCTTGTAAGATCTCAGAATTAAATTCTCCTCCATTATCACTTATTAGTACCTTTGGGGTAGTAAAGCGACATATTACATTATCTGTTATTGCCTTTGCTACTGTCTCTGCTGTCTTATCTTTAATTGAACCTAAAATGACATAACGGGAAAAATGAACCGTTGCTACGAATAAGTATAGGTTATTATTGTATGATAATGGCATCTTGAGTAAACCAACAACGACAACGTCCCATGGGTGATGTGGTACAGGGTAATTACCCATCGGTGCAGGTGTGATTGGGTATCCTTTGTGTTTCGCACATGATTCGCATCTGTCTATATGATTGTTTATATCTTTTCGTAATGAAGGCCAGTAATATAACAGCTGGGCTTGGTTGAATGTCTTATCCTTTCCAGGATGTCCTGCATGTGGGCTATCGTGTATCGTACGTAATACTTGGGGTATCATGTCATTAGGTACTACCAACTGGTTAGTATTTCTTTGGCGTTTTGGTTGTTTAGAGTTAATCTTGTATAATGTATTATTGACCATTGTGAATTGTTCGAGTGGGACATGCAGTTTGGGTAATTGTATGTCATCTCCACTTTCTAACTTGTATATAACTTTAGACCATAATGGGTCAAGTCTTTGTGCCTTTGCGATATCATCGTGGTTTGGGATATTTCCTTTGAGATCTAACGCCGCGACCTGAATTGTGTTCGGGTTCCTAGATAATGCGTCAGCTACTATGTTCATTTTACCTTGTATATAATGAATTTGTACATTGTAGTTTTCAACTGTACATTTCCATCTTGCTCTCCTCCCAGAAAGGAGTTTTTCTTTAAACATACCCACCAGTGGTTTATGGTCGGTGAATAAATGGATTTCGTAACCATATACCAAATCTCGAAACTTTTGTAATGCAAAAACCACTGCAAGTGCCTCTAAGTCTGTAGTGCGATAATTTTTCTCTGCACCTCTTGTTTGTCTGCTGGCAAATGCAATTGGTTGATTTTTTCCTCTTTTATCTTCCTGCATCAGTACAGCCTCTAATCCTTTAACTGGTGCGTCTGTACAAATAAGAAATGATTTTGTGTAATCTGGATATGCTAAACAAGGTGCATTTGTTAGTTTAATTTGTAGATTGTTAAATGCCCTTTTTTGTTCTTCTTCCCATTGGAATACAGTATCTTTTTTGAGTAGTTGGAATAGGGGAAAGGCTATATGAGAGAACTGTGGTACGAATGACCTATAGTACCCAGCCAGACCTAAAAATTGTCTAACTTCGTCAGTCGTAGTGGGTTCAGGAAAATCTCTCACTGCCTGTATTTTGTCATCAGTGGTGTGAATACCATCAGAACTTAATTTGTGGCCTAAGAAATTTATTTCCTTAAAGCAAAATTTGCATTTAGAAAGTTTAATTTTTAAACCAGCATCACTAAGCTTTTGTAAGAGTAAGTCTAATTTTCTGAGATGATCCTTAATATTCTTCGTTGCGATTATAATATCGTCAAGATAAACAAATATTCCTTGTCCTAAAATTCCGGACAATACGTAATTCATAAGACGCTGGAATGTGCCTGGGGCTGTCCTCAGTCCCATTGGCATTCTTGTATATTGATAATGGCCTCTGTTTGTGGAAAAAGTGTATGTACGTGACTCCTTCGATACCGGGATTTGATAATAGCTGTTTAGGAGATCGATGGTTGAGAATATGTTATTCTCATGACCAATATTCTGTAGAACGTCGCTTAGCAATGGCATGGGAAATCTGTCTGGGATTGTGTGATTATTTAGTTTATGGTAATCTACTACCGCACGCATTTCTCCATTTCGTTTGGGCACGAAGAATAATGGGACATTCCAAGGGGAGACTGAAGGCTCAATAATTCCAAGTTTTAATATTTCATAGACATACTGATTTGCAAGTGTACGTTAGGAGTGTGGTATGCGGTAAGCTGGTACGAAAACTGGTGGTGTTTCTGGGTGCACATTAATCATGTGATTAATCAAGTTACTACACCCTAATTGTTCTCCGGGCAATGCTACGGTGTCCCTGTGTGTTTCCAGCAGCGTTAACAAGTCATTTTCTTCATCAAATTCACCTGAGTGAATTAAATTCTATTTTATTCTTTCT
Organism: Coenobita brevimanus; assembly: GCF_032717465.1. Taxonomy (NCBI): domain Eukaryota; kingdom Metazoa; phylum Arthropoda; class Malacostraca; order Decapoda; family Coenobitidae; genus Coenobita; species Coenobita brevimanus. The sequence goes on from NC_137031.1 coordinate 22,372,618, forward strand.
CTATCCGTAGATTTTATCTCACTTGTCACTCCAGCTATAACTATTTCCTTCACAGGGGCAGGACATTTTTCAATATTAACTATGCAAGTCCCCTTTTTCAACTGAACTTCCCCATTCATGTGATTAATTATGAATATCTGAGTTTGCCCTTCGTCGTTCGTATGACATAATGCATTTTCTACTGACAATCCCTTTACATAATTCTTCTAAGACAAGAACAGTACTATTCCGTAATTTGCTCTTTATGGTAACTTTCATGTAGGAATTAGGTGGTATAACTAAATCATTAGTGAGATGGGCTGGAAAAATTGATAAATCAGTACTGTTATCTGGGTCACAAATTCTGGAGGATGGGGTTGGTGGTGGGAGTGTAACTATACACTCATCTGTTTGTGTATGTTTGTTTAAGCCTTTAATATTACCAATTCTTTTTGGCTCTCTTTTACCAATCGGTGAGGGCTCTGAAGGTATTTCCTCTATGAATTCATTGTCAAAGTCTATTCCATTCATTTGTGGGAGTATAGTTATGTTCTCAGCTCTCATGGATCTTAAGCCCAGTAACATATGAGCTTTAATTGCTAAGTTTTCAACGATATAGAATAATGCAGAGAATGGTCTTGTAGTCTCTGTGAAACTGATAATTAATCTTATCATACCTTTCACTGTAATTTGTTTTCCATCTACCGTGTATAAATCTAAATCAGCTTCATCCAGAAAAGTTACATTCTTTTTATTTTTAAGAATTCTATTTATTTCTTCATGTGTTATTAAGTTCACTGAAGAGCCTGTATCTAAAAATAAGGAAACGTTTTGATCATCACATACAGCTGGTATCAAGATATACTCATTTCCCAACATGCCTCCTATATGAATTTTAGACTTGTTTTTCTTTACGTTTGTTCGTTTTTTGTCATGACTTGGTCTTCCCCCGATTTGAACATAGACAAAATATTTTTTCTACTGTTTTGCAATCACTGGTCCAGTGCCCTTGGTATCTATGATGCCTACAGTAAGGACCAAATCCTTGTGTCTTTTGTTTGTCCTCTTTTGCTTTGATAAAGCATTCATACCTTGTGTGTCCTGGTTTTGCACAATAATGACATAGAATGGACCTATCCCTTGACTGTGACCTACGAGGTGACTTCCCATAAGTAGTGTTGTTTATGGCGCGAGACCTGCTCGGGCTGCGAAAACTTACGAAACTGCCTGTAGCCCGGCGTCTGTGATCGAGGCCTCGTCTTGTTTGATTGCTTGGTCTGCCTGCTTTCGGGTCGCGATCGATTTTGTTCTCTGTTTTGGGTCGATATAGATGTTTTCACAGCTGATACTGTCTCAGGTACCCTCATTCTACTAGAATGTGCAGGTGTGTCGACCATACCTGCTTTACTGCACTGCATTTCTACCTCGTTCATTAAGTCTAGTAAGCACATGCCTGGGGTGTACGCGATCGTCTTGGCGATCTTAAGGGTCCTATCAGGTAATTTACACAAGGCAGCTACATAACCAATGATGTCCACGACGAGGTCTGGGGACATATTTCCATCATCTGTTATCCAATTTGAGTTTTCCAAAGTAACTAACAATGTTCTTTTGATTGTGGAGACATCAGCAGTTATTTCACTGAGCACATGGTTTGTAGTGTGCTCCCTTACAAGATCTACAATTTTATGTAATTCTGGAATCATACCTGGCAAGAAGTTCATACCTCCAGAAAATTTCTTCAAAAATTCAGTTTTAAATTCATCATATGTCCTAGTTTTTTGGAGCTTATCTGATCGCAATAAATTGCTTGCTGGACATCTTTCCTGGCTTATGCAAGATGAAAAAATAGCAATTTTCTCTTGTTCATCTAGTATGTGGCGCATGATGAACATTTGTTCGCACTGACTGACTAATGAAATGACATCAATGCAATCTTTGTCTGTGCCAGAGAATTTTGGGGCAGTTTTATCCTCGTGATACACAAACACATGAGGTGTGGTTGTTAGATCATCGGTATTTGTTTCTTGATTCATTTTCACTGTTTGCTCTGTTAATTTAACTTGGACTTGTTTATCGTTGTGTGAGGGAATGGTGGAATATGTACGACCGGACCGGTGAACCTTGTTAAGTATATTGGCATACGTGGGCAAGTCAGCGACAAAGTCCTCACTTGCTACGTCAGAGGAGGTTTCCCACTCATCATCTGAAACTGCCGTATTTGTTTCTTGGTCTTTAGTTTGTGGTGAGGTTTGTACAAGGGGTGGGTTGCCTTGGTGCTCTCTTAATTGTGAGTCTGTTGTTGTGGCTAATTGTGTGTCATCTGGTATTAACGTGGGTGGTGGCGAAAATATTCCTGTCATTAAGATATGGTGTTATGAAATACGCCTTTTGTTTATTTATGTCCTAACAAAATAGATGAGTAAATAAGTTGAAATAAATGATAGATAGTGAGTGTATAAGTGTATATATGGAAATAAGTAAAAAAAAGTTGAATATAGCTAATTTTAGCACTGAGAAGAAATTAGTAAGTATAATTTTACCCACTTGATACAGATCGTAGAGGTGTGTCGATACAAAAGTTGATCTCGGAAGAAAAATGCAGGGTTGATTGAAGAGCTCTTGATAATTCTAGTGCTGTGTTGATGGACGATATTACTCAGGAAATTCCATGGCCTGGTGCTTGTGGTGGTTAACAGCTGTCCCAGGCAAACCTCAGCATAGAACGTCGAATTTCCAACTCAATACTGTGGAAATAAATGAGTATGAGTAGGAGCTATGTGAATAATGAGTAATGAGTAGTGGGTGAGAAGTGCCTGGTGTCAGTCACACGTTGCTTGGCGTGGCAAACTCGCGTTGTGATGTCATCTCAGCACATGGTGACGTCGGCTTCCCACACTGGTAGCTGTGGTGAATACTGAGTAGCGATGCTTAAGCTGGGCGAAGATTTTACGAAGTTTGAAGAAATTACCCTCAGTGTCAATACTAACAATGATTAAATCACCTAGGTAAGCGAAAATAGTATCACCAAGCATGCCAGCAAATGCCGTATTAAAAATGTGCTGGAATGTCAGGGGTGCATTATAAAGCCCCAAAAGCATATGGATAAACCAAAAAAGACCTTGACTTGTAACTGAAAACTGTTACCTGTCTTGTCTCTTCATCTAATGGAATTTGCCAGTATCCACCACATAAGTCAAGACTGCTGAAAACACTGCTGAAGACCGCAGAATGCTCTGAAGGATGGGCAGAGGGTAGTGGTCGGAGACTATTACTTCATTAACGCGACGGAATTCAATAACAGGAAGAAATCCACCACCTTCTTTGGAACATGGAAGGGGAGAATTCCACTTGGAGGTTGAGTGCATGCATGATTTCTCATTGATCCAAAACATTTGATGCTACCTCCTCTACAACTTGTTTTTGACTTTGAGGGAGACAATAATTAGGTATATAATTATAATGGATGAGTCCCTGGCTTAAGGGAAATATTATACTGTATTAAAACTGTGGCAACGCAGTGGAGGGATGGAGTGGAGAGGTATATAAAAGAGGGTGTGTGTGAGCTGGAAGCAGGGCAATGATATGGCTGGGGACAGGGCGACATGGAGGCGATTTGTTTGTGGCCACCCCTTACGGGATTAAGGCGTCTGGCAATAGATAGGTAGATAGATTAAAACTGTCATACACACTGACTCACCTGGAAGGAAAAAATGCCTGAAAACGAGTTTAGAAGATCTAGCAGTATTTCTCTTTTGTGAAGGTGACCAGTAGTTTTAATATCGTGGGGTATTTACTCTTTCTTGTTAAGAATCTCCTGCGGGTAGTCTGGACAGAAACAATGGGAAAGTAAGCTAAAACAGTAACTAAATGTCAGCCATCGTTCAGAGTAATAGGGCCATCGGTCCTATTAAGAACATCAGCCAAACCAGCGATCCTAACCATGCTTAAATTGGACTCTAGTGACAAACTTCTCACTCAAGCTCACTAATCTGTACCCTCACGCACATTTGACAACCGGACTGACCCTTGTAAGGTTTTGGCTGTAGTCACTGGCCACCTGACAGCACAGCCAAAACCAAGATCTAGTCCGAGATTCTTGTATTCGAGATGTCAATGAGCCTTCAAGGAGGAGTGTCACATGCGATGAGGAACTCCTTATCTACCCCTGATAACTCCGCAGGCAGTCCCCAAACCCTCCGTAGGAATAGCTGTCAGAATGACGCCCGAATGAAATAATGGTCTGGCAAGAGACAAAGCGTTATGATGCATTTGATTATGTGTAACAGAATTCTCACGAGGGTGAACATCAATGTTGCGTTGCCCCATAGTTTTCTAGACCAAGTAGGTCATCTGCTGGTAAGGGAAAAGTCTTTGTTATGTGAAAATCAGCAGTAATGGGCTAAGCAAAGTGTGACGTTTGAAGTGTAAGAGAAACCATACCAACAATATCAAAGATGTCAACAGTATCTCTGGACACTGGGTGTCAGGTGAGTGAATGGACCATTGTGTGTGACAGCACGATTTATTAGTCCATTAAATTTTTGACTGGCAGTTGAGATTAATGCACACACCTGTGTCCATAGTGAGTAATAATTTACATCTACTGACCTGCCAAGGGACGGACAAAATATACATCTTTTGTCGTGTAGCTATGAGTGAAGTGGCAGTGGACTTCTTCGAAGAAGAATTTGACCATGATCGTTTGACTGACGGCACTGACCTTCCCCCGACTGATGTGATCTGCAATTAACATACTCGGTCTGCTGTTGGAGAACAAGGGAGCACAGATCTGCATTATGAGATGACTGATGGACCTTCCACCACTTAGCAACCTACTGCCACGACGTAGTGAAGTGCCATTCGAGCTGTCTTGAATTGAATGGTATTGGTTGTGCTGAGAGGCCGAATGGGAGAAGGACTGAGATGTATCCCGTTGAAGATGAGCAATACGCGATAGAGATCGAGTTATGTGGGTCTTTACTAAAGAAACAATTATCTCTTTTATGACCCCATTTCGTGCATTCCGCACGAAATGTGTTTTTCTTAGGCTTCATACCTGCAGCAACTAGAAAGGAAGTATTTCCGCCGGAAATAATTTCTTGTGCAGTGGCACGTGGGTATTAATAATAGCCTTCTAACTTAATACTTTCTGCTAGATCAACCAAAACTCCTGTAGGTTTATACTCATACCTACCAGCTTTCTCTGTCTTCACCATGAAGACAAATTAAATTACATTTTTTGTTTTTTATAGAAAGAAGGAACCAAAGGCCAGGAGCCTGCAAACTGTTCCTTCCAAGAAAAAAACAAAAACCATACAGATAGCCAAATTCAAGATCCGTTCATTTCGAGATGCATGGACACGTTGCGTTTGAAAGACTGGAGATCATAGGCAATAGGAAATACATATAGAGGGAGACAGTTCCAGAGTTGACCTGATGTATAAGTGAATGACTGGGAGTAACAGTTAACTCCTGCATTAGAGACTTGGACAGAAAAGGGATGAGAGTTTGTTGCTAGACGGGTGCTACATGCCCGTCGTAGAGGTGGAGGAATGCAAGTAGTCAGTTCAGAGGAGCAGTGACCATGGAAGTAGCGATAGAAAAGAGACAAAGATGCAACAGTGCGGCAAAAAGACAGAAGCTGAAGGGAGCCAGTAAGAGGAGGAGAGTTAATGAGACGAAAAGCTTTTGACTCCACCCTGTTGAGAGGAGCTGTATGTGGAGAGCCTCCCCACACATGAGAGCTATACTTTACACAGGGGCGAATAAAACCAGTGTATAAAGTCAACAACTGTGCAGGGTAAAGAGGGCACGGAGTCAGCTTAGCACATCTAATCGCTTGGAAGCAGACATTACAAGATGTAATATGATTTTCCAAGATAAATCTCGAGTGAATGAAACCCCAAGCATGTACAAGGATGATGCAGGCTTGAGCTTGATATTATTAAACATTAGTGGGTACTCCTGTGGAAAATTGTTTTTTTTTTTTTTTTTTTTTTTGGATATTCGTCCCAGTTGAACTGGGACACGGGCAAACAAAGAGCCCGTCACAGTTGCACATATAGTGCTCATTCCGAAATTAACGTGGTGGAGGGTAGTCCCTCACCATGTTAAGTAAAACATTACAAGGTACCCTGGCAACAATGCCAGCAGCATCCCTAAATTCATCACCCGATCGGGCATGGCCACCATCGGGGCAAGACCTTAGCAGAGATGTAGCGGGGCAGTGAAGGAGGTAATGTACGAGAGGCACATCGGACCTGGCCAAGCAATGAGGACACGGATCAGGCTCTGTACCAGCGATCTGTTTGAAGCAGGGGAACCCCAGGCGCAATCTCCGTATTCTCACTACTAAATAATTAGGCAGGCCCTTAGGAGGCAGGAGGGGAGAGTATGATGTAGCAGTGGCATACCGGTCTGCAGAGCTAGAGCCCCCCGAGATGCAGAGTTGGTGTTCCTCCCAGGACAGCCTGCCTATGGTTGCCTTTAGTGCTCCAAGAATGTATGAGGGGCTGGGGCGGAGGGGGAATGTTATCTCTGGATGAGTGCAGGCAGCGCGTGCCGCGTCATCAGCTCTTTCATTGCCAGTAATCCCGACATGACCTGGGAGCCAGTGAAGTATGATAGTGGCTCCCCTTTGGACAAGAAGAGTTGCAACCGTGTAAATTGCTGTTAGGAGGAACACATTATCATGGAGGGAGAAAGAGCGTAGCCGTTGAAGGGAGGAAAGACAGTCCATATGGATAATGACACGTCTATAATGGTGGTGATGAGCATGGCGCAATGCACCCAAAATGGCTGCAAGCTCTGTTTGGAAGGCAGACACTCCTGGGGAGAGGCGCCATGATTCAACCAAATTCCCCACGACAAAAGCAGATCCAGCAGAGCCATCAGGAGAAACAGAGCCATCAGTAAAGTAGGTGGCCGAACCTGGGGAGTCTAAAGCATCCACCCGACTAAGACCATCCTGACGAATCATGGCGGGAATAGAAGAGCGAGGTTTGGCCTCTGATGGACTGATGATATGGAAAGGGAGTGGAGTCCAAGGTGGTGGATCTTCAAAGCCAGGGAAAGGAGAATCAGGGTCTTGGCACAAGCTTGGAGCAGCTCCCAAATTGTGAATGGTGGCAGCTGTGGTTCGGGCCCAGTCACGTTGAGGGAGCGCCTCAGGTGGATGGCCCAAAAGTCGTTTGAGCAGGGTTGAGACAGGTAGATCAGGCCGGCGCTGCACCAGCTGGAGTGTGATTGTTGCTGCGCGTAGCGCAATGCGGTGCGTCAGTGATGACAGCCCACTCTCCAAACGCAAATTCACTAGACGGGTCCAAGGTGGAGCTCCGAGCATGATACGTAGAGCATTGTTTTGTAGAACTTCCAAGGACTTGGAGATAGGTGGGGAGAGACCAGTCATACAGATTGCTCCGTAGCCCACCAGGGATCTTATGGAGTGAATGTAAAACGTGCGGAGGACAGAAAACGATGCCCCCAAGCTCCTTTTTGAAAGGTACCGGAGAGCAGTGAGGCGGGTGGAAGCACGTTCCCGTAGGTATCTGACGTGGCTTGCAAAGGTTAGGCCCTGGTCAAACCAGACCCCAGATACTGGTGTGTAGTGACAAGAGTAAGCTGGTGACCCCCGAGAAGCAATGGAAAGTCTGGGGACGGAGGCCGAATGGCAGACACTTTGTTTTTTCCAGATTGATTTTCAATCCAAGCTCGTTGCATTTGGCATGGAGTTGAGACAGGGCATAGTACGCCTGGGAGAAGCAATCTCGGCGTGTGAAGACCAGGGCCAAATCATCTGCATAGCAGAGGAGAGAGATGCCTGGCCCATAATCGACGGTTAAAAGCCCCTCCATTAAGATGTTAAAAAGGAGAGGGCTTAAGACGCTCCCCTGGGGGTGCCATTGGGATGGAGATGAAAAGCTGAGAGATGCCCCTGAAAACGGACCCCGCAGATCGATCATGGAAAAAATCCTTGATCCAAGATAGGAGCCTGCCTCCTACACCCCTTGCTGCAAGAGCTGCAAGTATAACAGTGGGGTTTGCCAGTTCAAATGCCTTTTCGAGGTCGAGGAAGACAGCCATTCCCTTTCCTCCCCTCAGCTCCCCAAGGAGAGACGCAAGGCAATGAGTGGTACTCCTGCCAGGATGGTAAGCGTAAATCCTTGGGTGCAGTGGTCCCAGCCGCCAAGCAAGACGAGCCCGCACAACCCTCTCAGCTGTCTTGGCAACACAGCTGAGAAGGGAGATGGGGCGCATGGCAGTGGGATCACGAGGCTTCGGAATCGGGTGAATGACAGCCGCCTTCCACGACCTCGGCAGACGCCCCTCAGACCACGAGAGGTTAAGCAGATCAAGCAGTCGCTTGCTACCACAATCTCCAGCGTGTGATAGAACAGAGTATGTGAGCCCATCAAGCCCCGGTGCAGTGTCCTCCCTGCGTTGCAGAGCTTTCTGAAGCTCACCACTGGTGATTGGACAATCAGCAGGGTCAGGCCTATTACACGCTGCCTGGATAGCTATAACACGAGAGGAGGACAGCTGCGCCTGCAGGGCTCTGACAGACTGCGGGAGATTGGAAGATGCAGAGCGGTCGGCGAAGTGCTGAGCAAGACGGCTGGCCTCAGTGGCAGGGTCAGGATGGGAGGGAGGGCGAGGAGGGCGTGGATCAGAGACGGACCTGATTCTCCTCCACATCTCGCGGAGAGTGGAGTGAGAGTCTAGGGTACGACACCATCTGATCCACGCCTCCTCCCTAAGGCGGCGCTTCTCGGAAGTCACATGCCGTGTAACAGCAACCAGGTACCGGCGGTGCGGAGATGTACGGCGCCGTCGGTACTGCTTGCGCGCCGCATTAAGCCTCCGGTTCAGTTCCTTGACCCTGTCGCAGTAGATCCAGCCGTCTCGGCAGCACCTTGTCGAGCGCTGCCGCAGCGGGATAGCAAGAGAGGCAGCTTGTGCAAAAGCACTTGCTACCTGATCCGCTCTGCTCTCGAGGTCTGAGGCAGGAGGGGATGTCTCAAAGGCCGTTGTGAGAGCATGGGCAAAGGCCGTCCAGTCCGCCCGGTGTAGGTCCCACCGTGGTGGTGGAGGTGGGGGTGGCGGGAGGGGAGCAAGAGGCAGGTCAACCATAAGGGCAAAGTGATCACTCGCAAGGTGGGGGTGGAGTGACCACGACGCCAAGGCCGCAAGTGGTGCTGACACAAGGGAGAGATCGAGGCGACCTCCCCGAATATGGGTGGGTTCTGCCACATCATTTAATAGGGAGACACCACCCATCTCCTCCAGAACCAAAGAGATGTGCCGTCCTGCTTCGTTGGACTGAAGAGGCGAAGATAGAAAGGCGTGGTGGGCGTTAAAGTCGCCCCCTATGTATACGGCTCCCCTGGCAGCCTGGGAGAACAGATCTCCCAACTCCATGGTGCCCCTCTGGCTCCGGTAGACATTATATACCGTAAGGGGCGACGTAGCCAGATGGAGAACCACACCTTGAACCTCCACATCAGGTCCACAGAAAGGAGGGGGTTCACAATCCGTGCACGCGATGTGGTCCCGAACCAGAACGGCACATCCCCGTGTGGCGCCACGAATGTACGGGAGGAGATGGGTGGTGTAACCTGGGAGACGAAATGTGGAACCGTCTGGGAGCAGGGTCTCCTGCAGTAGGATGACATGGGGGCGGTCCCTCTCGGCCGCCTCCAGCAAGAGTGGGAGCTTGTGCCGTGCTCCTAAACAGTTCCACTGGAGGAGTCTAAGGGAGGAGGAGTCCTGCTGTCTGGGGAGAGACAGAGACGACCTGCCTCCGATGTCTGAGTTGAGGTTATGTCCGTAATTGTCTCCACTGAGGGTGGAGACTCGTCTCTTTGAAGGGGGCAAGGTTGGGTCCGGTGAGGGGCTGCAGATAGAGCTGCTGAACTGTGGGGCTTGGACCGCTTGAAGGAGCGGGCTGGCTTGCGTGGGGAAGCCCGTTTCCCCCTTGAAGAGTGAGTAAGGTGGCAAGGGGCAGGCCTGGCACCAAGGCCTTCCAGCTTCCTGGAGATCGCCTCGTCTATTATGCGATCTGCAGCAGAGCTGATCGCAGCCGCCTTTATGGTGATACCCAGCTTTAGGGACACTGCTTTGGCAACAGCCACGGCGATTTGAAATCCCAGATCTCTCATGTCCTCCTGTGTGAATGTTATGACAGGTTGAGCAGGGGCAGTGAGTGGGCAGGGCGCTGAGCTGGGTTTTGGTGGCAAAGTCGTAGATGGCGGACTGAGCGTCGGGCTGGGTGGCGATGAGAGGCTGGACTGCGGTGGGTAGTGAACCTCTGCAGTGGTCTGGCTTACCGTGAGAGCTGAGGGCAAGGGAGGAAAGTCTTGATCGCGGAAGGCTGGTGGGCGCAAAGCAAGAGGGCGGCGTTGTTGTCCCCATATGAAAGTGCTGGGGGGAGCTGGAGTTGCACTGGCGGCCTGTTGCTCTTGCACGAATGCAACCTGTCTCTCCCGACCCTGTTCCACGCAGCGAAGTCTCGCAGGGCAATTGCGGTGCCAGGCGTGATGTTTCCCTGAGCAGTTGGGGCACTTGGCAGCAACCGGTTCCTTCGCCTTGAACCGTTTCAGGCATTGGTCTGTGTCGTGCGCTCCACTGCACATACCGCAGATGACGGGGTGGTTGCAGGTGGCACGATGATGCCCGAAGCGTTGGCACCGATAGCAGCGCAGCGGTTCTGGCGTGAAGGGGCGGAGATGAAAAGTGCCCCAATTGCCCAGGTCGAGGGACGGCACTAGAGGCCCGCGGAGGGTCACACAGACCTGCAGCGTCTCCTCCCGTGTCCTCTGAGTCTGGCAGCACTCTGCTGCCTCGACAAGAGGGTGCCGTAAGAGGATATCCACCGGCATACGCCGGGGATATCCCATGACTGTTGCCTTGACAGTTTGTCCTCCTGGAGACAGCTCCACTATCTTTATTATGGGTGCTTCCTCCTCTGCCACTGCCCTCAGCCGAAGGTATGACTCCTCCTCGGTGGGGATCAGCACGCAGCTGTTGTCTCGGCCATAGCGATTCGCGGCCACGAGGCCTGGCAGGTGGTTCTCCAACGCCGCTACTGCATCGTAGCTGGTCTCGTATCCTTCCTGGAGAGGAACGCGAAAGGCCGGGAAGGACGAGCGAGGAGGAGGAGGAGGCACAACTGAAACTGAAGGGCGAGTTGCAGAGGGATGCTGCCGTGGCACCAAAGTCCTGTATGCAGGAGCGTGAGCTTTTCCCTGTGGCGCTCGTCGTGTTTTTCGTGTCACAGGGATGAAACCATCGGAGTCAGGAGAGTCGACGGGCGTAGCAGAAGGGGCAGCTCCAGCAAGAGAGGCAACAGTAGCTGGTGCAATCGCAGCACAGGCTGCATCGTGTGCAGCCAAGGCAGTAGGTGGTGACACCTAGGCAGAGGTTGGTGCCTGACTGCGCGGGCACTCAGAGGGAGAGGCAGCTGGATGGGTGGCACCAGAGGTCTGTGCCTTAGCTCTGGGAACAGGAGGAGGAGCCGAAGCATCGTCCTCCATCGCCTCATGCACACGTGCAACCTTGGTTGCACGTGCTGAAGTGGAAGGGGGGCCTGAGGCGACATGCCGTGTGCGGGGAACAGTCCCCTTAAGCCTAAGAGAAGGAGGGGAGGCAGAGGCGTTGCCAGGCGTCGACGAGTGGGAGCTAGCGTCTGAGAGACGCCGCTCCCGCTTCGCGCCTGGCATGGCAGCAGGGCGAGGCGTCCTCTGCTGGGAAGGAAAATTGTGTCGGGTTGATTGTTGTAAAAACTGAGTCTTTGATGCATTAAAAACAACAAGATTAATTTTACCCCAGTCAGAGATACGAGCCAAGTCAGACATTAGGTGTGCCATAGCCTCATCCCTTGTTTGTTGAAGTAACTGCTGAGATGGACGTTGCAGAAACCGAATGGAAAGGTGAAGAGTGGAATCATCATTGTATGAGTGGATGGAGTTAAATGTACAGCTTAGAAGATCATTGATGAATAAAAGGAAAAGAGTTGGTGATAGGACAGAGCTCTGAGGAACACCACTGTTGATAGATCTAGAAGATCGATGGCCATCTACAAGAGTGGCTATAGAACGATCAGAAAGGAACCTTTAGATGAGGGCTCATATAGAAGGGTAGAAACCTTAGGAGAGCAGTTTGGAAATTAAAGATTTATGCCAGACTCGATCGAAAGCCTTTGAGATGTCAAGTGCAATGGCAAAGCTTTCGCCAAAAATCCGGAAAGGAGGATGACCAGGAGTCTGAAAGGTAGGTGAGAAGATTGCCAGTGGAGCGTCCCTGACGGAACCCATACTGACGATCAGAAAGAAGGTTGTAATAGGAAAGGTGCTTTAAAATTTTTCTGTTAAGAATTGACTCAAAAACTTTTGAGACACAGGATGTTAAAGCAATTGGACGATAGTTGCAGGGTTGGGAATGGTCACCCTTCTTTGAGACTGGTTGAATGAGAGCAAACTTCCAGCAAGAAGGAAAGGTACTAGTTGAAAGACAAAAGCAAAAGATTTTACTTAGGCAGGGTGTACACACAGAAGCACAGTTCTTGAGGACAACAGGAGGGACTCCATCAGGCCCATATGCCTTGTTAGCATTGAGGCCAGTAATGGCAGAAAATACATCAGCTGAAGAAATTTTAATGTCAGACACGAGGAAGTCAGAGGGGGGAAGTGATGGACGAACAGCTCCGGAATCATCTAAGGTGGAATTGGAGGAGAAACTCTGAAGCGAGGAGATCTGGATTATGAGTAGAAGTAATAGCTAGAGAACCATCAGAGTAGAAAAGAGGAGGGAAGGATGATGAGGTAAAGTTGTTAGAAAGGTTTTGGCAAGGTGCCAGAAGGAGCAGGAAGAATTCGAGTTGGAGAGTTGAGAGCATTTAGTATGGATGAAATTATTTTTAGCAGAGCGAAGAACGGACTTAGCACGATTCCGGGCAGAAACATAAGCAAGATGTGATTCAGGGGTGGGTTGGTTCTAGTACCTTTTATAGGCCCTCTCCTTGTTGCGGACAGCATTAGAACAAGCGTGATTAAACCAAGGTATTCTTGCATTATTCAAAGGATATGAGAAAGGAATGTATGCTTCCATGCCCGTGAGAATAACCTCCGTAATGCGCAAAGCACACTCAGATGGCTCCCAGCCATGGAAGCAATAATCATTCCAGGGAAAATCAAAGAAGTACTGCCTGAGGGCCTCCCAATCCTCAGCTCCAAAGTTCCACAGATGACGTTTCTTTGGAGGGTCCACAGCCCGTACCAGAGTGATAGGAGAGGTTAAGGTAACAAGGTTATGATCAGAGGAGCCCAACGGAGAGGAATGATTAACAGTGTAAGCTGAAGGATTAGCTGTAAGGAAGAGGTCATGTATGTTGGAGCTCTCCTCAAGGCGGTCAGGGACACGGGTTGGGTGCTGCACAAGCTGCTCTAGGTCATTAAGGATAGAAAAAGATGTAGGCTTGTTCACCAGGTGGATCAGTGATAGGAGAGGAGAACCAAAGATGGTGGTGAACATTGTAATCTCCTAGAGTGGAGATTTCAGAGATAGGAGAAATGGATAGAATGTGTTCCATCGAAGAAGTAAGATAGTCGAAGAATTTTTGATAGTAGAATTAGGAGATAAGTAAACAGTGCAGATATATTTAGTCAGAGAATCACAAGAAAACTGAAGTCAGAGAGTAGAGAATTCAGAAGAATCAAGTTCAGGAACACGAGAGCAAGATAGGTCGTTGCGTACATATACACAACAGCCACCCTTGGCTTTGAAATGAGTATAGAGAAAGTAGGAGGAAAGAGAAATGGGTCTGCTGTCAGTTGCTTCAGACAGCTGAGTTTCAGTAAGGAAAAGTAAGTGAGGTTTAGAGGAGGAGGGGTGGTGTTCGACAGAGAGAAAGTTAGAGGAAAGGCCACGAATGTTGCAGAAATGAAGAAGTGAGTCAGACAGTGGATCCAGGCATGCAGAGGAGAGGGGCAGATGGTGGGAGCATTTATGGTCCCCCTCTCCCCCCCGGGGACTAAGAGGCATGGTTGTAGTGCGCCATTTTACTATTATTGTTATTATTATCATTATTTTTTTGAAAAAAAAGTCTAGTATGTACTGTGCATGTAGTTTGGTGTTGATAGTTAGAGAAACTTGTATTGGAGAGCATACTGGTCTACTCTCTGTGTTACTGAAACACTGAAAAAGTTCAGCAAAGGGGGATAGTCAGGAACTAGTCCTGATGGCTAATGAAACTGGAGCTCCAGCTCTCCCTGTCATCAGCTTTCCATCCACCTTGGGAGTACTGCCCTGCTCGACCGGTGCTACAGTCTACTCCTGCAATCACATCCTATATTCATGGGTATGAATCCTGCCATTAATGTTAATGATTTCATTAGTGATGTTCAGTCTGCAATTACAAACAAGACTGCATACCTTAGAGTCAGGCTAGATGATGGTTATTCAAGAGTGGGTTCTCTCATAAGATGTAGATTCTTGGAGAAGTTTACTTCCTTTGATGAATAGTGTGCCACATTCATAGATTTTTTTTTTACCCACACTAAAGCAAGATTCTTGCTGAACATCTACAGACTGATACAAAGTATGAGGAAGGATAAGTTCATCCCTCCCGATCCAAATACGCTGTTAGAGACAGCTGTGGTAGCGGCCGCAACAGGATCTAAACTTTTGAGGCATTGCGAAAAAGTCACTTGGCAGAAACTGATGGTATGGGAAAAACAGCTCTAACCTTGAATAATGTAGCAATGTTATTTAGTTACCTCAGGCTTCTATATCGTCTTAGCAAGGATGAATCAGACGCAGCATTAGAGATTCAGTTTTTTCCTAGGGATGACATAACCATGTTAGCTTTACAGATAGCAGGGAAACTTGGTATCGTACAGTACATATTCAAACGCTTCGTACAGTTCAACTAGTTATTACTCCAACACCTACCTCTCAGTCTCACGGTCAAGGACACGTTTCACGTTCACTCATCAGACACAACATCACACCACGTTCATCAGCCATGTCACGTGCAAGACCTGCATCACAAAACAGATTCTCCCATGGCTGTGCCAGATCTAAAAGTAGAACTAACACAGTTTGTTGGTACTGTAAATGCTCAGGTCACTGAGTAGCTCACTGTTAAAGACTTGATGATGAACGAGGACACAGGCGTGATAGTAGATCACCTTCATGATCATGCGGTAGCAAGTACTGTACTTAACACAACAGTTGTCATCATTCTACCAGTGAGTGCTGTGCCCTTGCCAACACATGGTCGGGGGAAACCCCGCACCAGAACCAACAGAATCCTCCATAAAGACACAAAATTCTGAGCTCCCCACATGCCAGAGTGGTCCTTTATCTCACTGATATGTACCTGTAGGTATCTTAGTGTAGGTCATTGTGAAGGAGTCCCTACATCATTTTTTTTTTTTTTTTCATGAACACTGGGTCTGTGGTGAAGTTAATATCTGTCCTCCCTACAGTAAAAAGATAAAACAGGTTTGCATTCTTGAGTCGCCTGGCATTCGCCTGTGTAGTGCTGACGACTGAGAATTTTACGTGAAGGGCAAGGTAGCTGTTGAAATACAATTCAGTGACTTAATATAACCCATTACAACAGAGCGGTTACAAAACAGTGCATGGTTTTGTTGCCGCACGAATTCACGAAAAAGCCTCTGTTCGTGTTCTGGGAGGAAAAGGAGTGGATGCCTTAACCTTATCTGAGGTGTGTTGTGTGAATGGTTTAACATATGACTCAGCCTTGTGTTCCGTGTTGGAGGATAATTTGTTATCTTCACCTAAATATCACTAACGCGCCACTAAAACCCAAAGGTGGCACAAAGATTGGCAATTTTCTGGGATATCTATTGCCCGTTCAGGTGTGCCAGGATATACCATTCTCTGAAACTGCTAGAGATGATGATGGTGATGATGATGATGATGATTTACATGGTGGAAGGTGGAGGCGCTCATCATCCACTCACTCGATGTAGTGCTGCTTTGGGTGTCTGCCCTGTCACTCTTCCTTCCTTCCTCGTCTGTCTTTCTTTCCTTCATTCTTTCCTCTTTCTTATCTCAACGGGTGACTTTACACTCCGTTTTCTGTCTTTCTTTCCATCACTCTTTCCTCTTCCTTCTGCTTGTGGGTGACTCTACACTGTTTGACAAGCCAAATGGTTTCCTATACACCAGGAAACCATTTGCTACGCTGGGTTGTAACCATATAACCAAATAATGGTGCCAGGTGGATTAGTGAGTAATTAGGGTGCTCCAATGGGATTGAGCCTCTGTAGGTTTATCTCCAAGGAGTTGTTGGGGTTTATTGCTCATATAATGCCACTCAGGGATGAATGAGGCTGGTCACTCTCATCGTAAATGTCAGGACCAACTTCCCTAGCCCCGGGCTCCAAGCCTCTTCATGGGGAAACAAAGGATTGGATGATGGATGGATGGATGGAAGGATGGATGTTCTACTAAAAACTCTATGGATCTACTACGACACATTCAGCCAACATTGCTTTTGACTTACCAACCACTACCTCTGGGACAACCTTTGCATACTGTTTTAAAGGTTATCTTAGTAATGGTGAGGTTTTCCGACTGATGTACACAGGCCGAAGATATCATGCAGAAATTTATGCTTCTAATTCGCCGTTAAAGGAATCTATTAGTGGAGGGGCCAGTGAAGGTTCTATCTAATCCTTCCATTTCGAAAATCATCTCAAGATAGCAAGAAAAAAAACAGAAGTGACGTTATTATAGACAAATTCAAGAAAAATAATTGAACTGAAAATAACATCACCGGAGGAAAATAAAAGAAAAAGAAAATAAGAAGCCTCAATAAAATTTAAAACTCAAGAAACCTTAGAGAAAAAAGACGCACAAGAAAATTTAGAAAAAAAATCAACAAAATTCGGAAGCAGCCAAAGTCTTAGTAAATAATGGAACTTGAGAAAAACCCACAAACCCTGAAAAATCGTCCAAGTTGTTTGTGTGTCACTTAAATTCACTTTTTCAGTTAGTAATGCATGGTAGTGATATATGAATTTAGTTTTTCGTTACTGATCACAGGATGGAATAATGATAGTGCTGTTAGAGAGAGAGAGAGAGAGAGAGAGAGAGAGAGAGAGAGAGAGATGCATAGTCTACTACCTCACCCATTCTACTGTCAACATTCATTAGCTAATGGCTTCTTGAGTCTCTCTCTCTCTCTCTCTCTCTCTCTTAAAGTGATAACATCCACCATTTCCTGTCGGTAATGGCAATGAAATATTTTAAATACTGTATTTATCTTCCTAGACATAACTATATATTTTTCACATCTTTCTTGCTACCAGCAAATTATTTTATTCACCTCAGGAAAGATTTTTGAACGTGTGATGAGGAAGCGTTCATTAACCCAGTCTCTAGAGAGAGAGAGAGAGAGAGAGAGAGAGAGAGAGAGAGAGCAGTTCAGATACGCAATATACTGCAGCCTGCAGGCAGAGACCAGTGTTGCCACTTTGTGGGTTTTTACCCACAAATCTGTGGGTAAGGTGCCTGTTTGTGGGTGCTTTTGTGGGTGAAGCTATTTTACTTCAAATCTGTGGGTAAATTTTGTGGGTATTGAGTGTTCTTGTGGACATACACGAAATACATTCATCTACGTTTATATTGATTTTTCTACGAAGGAAAAATTATATATCTATATATGTATGATGCAAGAAAGATATTTTTAGTCTCAAGTTTTCTTGTGCTGTATATTTTTGGCTACTGCTACCTCAATATGTTCTTTTGATGAAGACTCATTTTTTTTTTATTACCATTCATATGTCAAACAGTGATACAAGAATAAATTCACATGTATATATGTTGTTGAATTACTTGAATATAATCCACCTTGAAGCTGATATATAATATCAGAACGTAAAAAAATATTTATGGGTATATTTGTGGGCATACCATCAAAATTTGTGGGTATTTTGTGGGTAAAACGTACCGTATTTGTGGGTGGCGTCTTAGACGAAAGTGGCAACACTGGCAGAGACCTCAGACCCCTCAGTTACCACCCAGACGTGAGGAGGGGTGTACAGTCGCTCTCCCTCCCTTCCGTCGCTCGCCTCTCCCCTCTCCCCAGCTCTTTCTCTCAGTCGTACGGACGATAAGGAGGACAGTGGAAATGGGATTTCTTCATCCTCCCTTCCTCCACACGAACAAAGAGACATAGATAAACACACCTGTCCCAAACACAAACACGTGTTGTATTAGTGACGTGTTTACAAGGAGATACAGGTGTCACGTGTAAACAAGGTATGATAAACAAGACGGCAGCAAACAATAAATATAAATAAAACGTTTGAATTTCCTGAAGTAGCTAAAGTGCACATGCAGTAAATAATGTACGTGGAAAATACTGGAAGTCAGAAACAGTAAATATAAAAAGTCATTGATATTCACCAACAGTATATCTCTGAAGTTACTGAAAGCCACAAACATGTCGTGAAGTTACTGAAATGCAGATAGTAACCATGAAAAAAGTTGAAATTCGTGTAGTTACTGAATCTCACAGGCATTAATTGCCTAACTTTAATGATAAAATATGTTAAATGAAGTTTCTTAAGTACACATGAAATGTGTAAAGAGAATTTGATTTTCCTGAAGTTTACTGAACTTCACAACAAAAGTGAATTTGAAATTCTGGAACTGAAATCTCATATTAAACAGTATACCAGAAAAACATAATTCATCAGTTAAATTACATCGCGGAATGTACCTACAAACCAAAACATTATTACAGAGAAATGAGGGTATTTGAAATTCCGGGCATGAAACATTAAAAACAAAGAAAATTAATTGTTTTAGTAGTAATGCTGACGAACCTTGGAAGGCTGTTGAAGATCGTGATCCTCCATTTTTTTTTTTTTTTTTAAATCAGTGCGATGAACTGTCGAATTTATCTAGATTTTTTTGTGATTCAAGGAATATTGGTGTAATTTAAATAAGTTACTTCACAATCTCCAGGGAAAGAGGTAAGTTGACTTAAGGTGACTGTTTTACAATATATATATATATATATATATATATATATATATATATATATATATATATATATATATATATATATACCCCTACACAATTGTTGACTACAGGGGTTTTATCCGCCCCTGTATGGAGTACAACTCTCATGTGTGGGGAGGCTCCCCACATACAGCTCTTCTCAATAGGGTGGAGTCAAAGGCTTTTCGTCTCATTAACTCTCCTCCTCTTACTGACTCCCTTCAACCTCTGTCTCTTCGCCGCACTGTTGCATCTTTATCTCTTTTCTGTCGCTACTTTAATGGTCACTGCTCCTCTGAACTGTCTGCTTGCATTCCTCCACCTCTACGACGGGCGCGTAGCACCCGTCTGGCAGCAAACTCTCATCCCTTTTCTGTCCAACTCTCTAATGCAAGAGTTAACCGTTACTCCCAGTCTGTCATTTATGCAACAGGTCAGCTCTGGAACTGTCTCCCTCTGTCTGTATTTCCTACTGCCTATGATCTCCAGTCTTTCAAACGCAGTGTGTCCAGGCATCTCAAAATGATCGGATCTTGAATTTGGCTCTCTATTGTATTTTGTTTTTCTCTTGGAGGGAACTGTTACTGCGGGCTTATGGCCTTTGGCTCCTTCTTCCTCGCATATATAATATATTATATATATATATATATATATATATATATATATATATATATATATATATATATATATATATTTATGCGAGGAAGAAGGAACCAAAGGCCATGAGCCCGCAGTAACAGTTCCCTCCAAGAGAAAAACAAAATACAATAGAGAGCCAAATTCAAGATCCGATCATTTTGAGATGCCTGGACACACTGCGTTTGAAAGACTGGAGATCATAGGCAGTAGGAAATACAGACTATATATATATATATATATATATATATATATATATATATATATATATATATATATATATATATATATATAATAAACACGAAAACACGACAGCAAAGTTGTTCATTTTTATTCGACGTTTCGTCTACAGAGAGACATCGTCATGAATGGAAAGACATCAACCATATCTGGGAAAGAAATATGTGTACATAGATAAGTCACAAGTGTGGGAGAACGCAAACTTGGAGCAAATGAGTACTTAAAGGTACTGTGCATAAAGAATAATATGAGTACGACTAAGTGACAATTTTCTGTATTCTTTATACAAGAGGGTATATATAAGGAAAGGAACATGCTATGTATATAACCTGCCTAAGTAACTAAAATAATGACTTTTTCTCAAGACAACAACACTCACGGATATACTTTTTACCCAACATATGAAAATTATATGTACAAATGGGATAATATAAAAAATACTTACACTAACTTCTGCGATATAACTTGTTCGATATTTTTAGCTAATAAAGAACTTATTTTTATGGTACAAAAACACCATAAAATTAAGTACCTTATAAAGGAAAACGTACATCATGACAGTACAGATGACACCTCGTGTACTACATACTGAAAACACTAAACATGCGTTGTTTCAGTTCAACAGTATTAGTATGTTGTACACGACGTGTTATCTATACTGTCTTGATGTATCTTTCCCGTATAAGGTAATTAATGGTATGGTGTTTTGTATTCATAGGTAATTGATTAGCTTAAAAGTATCGAACAAGTTATATCGCAGAGATTAGTCAATGTATATTTTATATTAGTCCTTCTGTACATATAATTTTCCTCTAATATAGGTAAAAAGCATATTCGTAAATGTTGATAAGTGTATTGAGAAAAGCTCATGAAGTATTCTAGTTACTTAAGCAGGTTGAATAATTATGTAGCATGTGCCTTGCCGTACATATATCCTCTTGTATAAAGAATATAGAAAATTGTTACTTAGTCATCTTTAAATTACTTTTGATGGGCAGTACCTATAAATTAAGTATTTCTTTGCTTCAATTTTTAAAGTTCCTCAAAACTTATCTATGTAAACATATTTCATTCATATGTAGCTAAAGATTTGGATATAAAAAGAAGGTGGAAAGAGCACTTTGAATCTGTTCTAAATAGACCAGTCCCACCTGAAGAGAACATTTTGCCAGCCGAGAGAGATTTGCAGATAGAAACAGGGGATATAACTTTGGAAGAGGTAGCAAAATCTATAAAGGAGTTAAAGAATTTTAAGGCCCCAGGAGAGGATGGAATATTCCCTGAAATGCTAAAGGTGGAAAATGACGAGTTGATGAATGCGCTTTTGAAACTTTTTAATGTGGCTTGGGATAATGGTGGAATTCCAGAAGAGTGGAAAAATAGAGTGATTATAAAAATGCCAAAAAAGGGAGATTTAAGTGTGTGTGGCAATTGGAGGGGGAAAACTTTGACGCCTGTAGTTGCAAAAGTCTTTTCCAAAATCTTGTTGAGCAGAACGGAGCCAGTAATCGATAAAATTTTAAGAGAAGAACAAGCGGGATTTAAAAAGGGTCGAGGTTGTAATGATCAGATTTTTATTGTAAGGCATCTAATGAAACAAGCTAATGAGATGAAAATGCCACTTAGTATGTGTTTTGTGGATTTTGAAAAGGCGTTTGATAGTGTTTCACGTGGAGCTATGTTGAAAATTATGAGATTCTATGGTATACCAGAAAAGTTTGTAAATATTATTAGAAGCCTGCATGAAGGCTCTTTTTGTAAGGTAATGGTGGGTGGTTCTTTTAATGATCCATTTCAAGTTAGGTCAGGAGTGATTCAAGGAGTTCTTTCGCCATTGTTGTTTGTTTTGGTTATGGATTATGTTATGAAAAAGGTTGTAAGGAGAACAGGTGCAGGAATTAACTGGAAAGAAAATAAGATGCTGATGGATTTGGACTATGCTGATGATATTGTACTGATTTGCGGAAGTATTTACGAGATGCAGAGGGTGCTTGATTGTCTGGTGGAGGAAGGAAAAAAAGTGTGATTGGTAATAAATTGTGGAAAGACTGAAATTATTAATATGAACGTGGAGAACCAAATCGATTGTGTAATTGGGAATAATGTGGTGAAGAATGTAGAAAACTTTAAATATCTGGGAACGATTGTATCATCTAATGGATCATTAAACAATGAAATTGAGGAGAGGATTAAACAGGCTTGGCGAGCTGTTGGAATGTTGAAATCTGTTTGGAATAATAATATGCTTTCGGTACATACTAAAGTGAAAATTTACAAGTCCATGGTTAGACCAATTTTGATTTACGGGCATGAGTCATGGTACAGTACAATTGCAATAGATCAGAAAGTATTAGGATTTGAGAATAAAATACTGAGAAGGATTCTTGGGGTAAAGTGGCAAGACAGAGTTACAAATGCAAGAGTAAGGGATATTACGAGAGTGGAACCAGTTAATGAAAATGTGAAACTGTCTCGCTGGAAGTGGTTGGGGCACATATACAGAAAAGAAGGTAGTTTAATACAGGATGTGCCAGAGTGGATTGCTAGAGGAAGAAGAGGTAGAGGTAGGCCGAGGGAAACCTGGTTGAGGACAATGAAAAAAGAAGCAGGAGAGGAGTATTGGTGGGACCTGAAGGAGATAACAAAGACAAATATGGGTTGAGAGAGTTCATTGATGTCCTATGCATCTCGTGGGGTGCCACAGTAAATGATTGATTGATTGATTGATTGATGTAGCTGTGGTCTTTCCATTCCTGATGATGTCTCTGTGCAGGTGAAAAGTCGAATAAAAATGAACAACGTTGGAGAGTTGGTTTACGCTCACTCCCTCAGAGGAAGACTATTATTGTTTTGGGGAAAATAGAAAATATTAGAAAGAAGATTTACAACTGCAAAAATGCTTTGATAATCTCAACATGCCCTAATTATAAACTGCTCCCAGCATTCACAAATTATCTATTTATCTATCTATCTATAACTACTGTATATCTATCTAATTATATCTATCTATCTATCTATCTATTGCCAGACGCCTCAATCCCGTTCGGGATGGCCACAAAGAAATCTCCTCCACGTCGCCCTGTCCCCCGCCATTTCACTGCCCCACTCCCAACTCACACACCCCATCTCTCATATACCTCTCCACCCCATCCCTCCATCTCATCCTCGGCCTCCCCCTCCCTCTTCTCCCCTCCACCTCACTCACATACACTCTCTTCGTCAGTTTTTCACTCTCCATCCTCTCCACATGGCCAAACCACCTCAGTGTATTCTTCCTAACGCGTCCTATCACATCCACATCCACACCACAACGCTTCTTTATATACTCATTTGTCAGCCTGTCTCTCCATGTGACTCCACAGACTCCTCTTAAATACCTCATTTCCACTGCTCTCACTCTTGACTTGTGTCCTTCCAACAACGTCCAAGCTTCACTTCCATACGTTAGAGTTGGTATCACAATATTGTCATGTAGTAACTTTTTCACTTCCATGCTCACTTCCCTGCTTCTTATCACTGCTTTCAAGGAACCAGCAACCTTTCTTCCCTGCTGTACACTTTCAAGCACTTCACCCCCCAAACCTCCATCCTTACTTATCACACTACCCAAGTACTTAAACGTACTCACATTTTCCAATTCCTCACCATCCAACTTCGCTGTACATTAACAGACTTCACCTCTCTCAAAAACCATCGCTTTACTCTTCCCTACATTCACCATTAGATTCCGTTTCTTACACACTCTCCCAAACTCATCCACCAAGCCTTGCAGCTCTCCTTCGTCTTCACTGAACAACACAGTATCATCTGCAAACAACAGTACAGGGAGTTTCCAAACACCTCCCTCTCTCACCAGGGCCACTCCAACATCCACTACCCTACCTTGTACCTCTTTTATTACCCCATCCATGTACAGATTGAACAACCATGGAGACATGACACATCCCTGTTTCAGCCCAACCTTCAAAGAGAAAAATTCACTCAGTTCACCATCCACACGCACTGCAGACTTAGCACTATCATACATACTCTTCACAGCATTCAATAACTTCCCATCTACTCCAAATATTCTTAATACTTTCCACAATCCTTGTCTATCCACCCTGTCATATGCTTTCTCCAAATCCATGAAAGCCGCATACAACTTCTTTCCCTTCTCTAGAAACTTTTCCACTAAAGATCTAAGAATGAATATATGATATACACAACCTCTTCCCTTCCTAAAGCCTCCTTGTTCTCCAACTAATTCCTCTGTTCTTTCTCTAATTCTGTCAGTAAGTATCCTACCATACACCTTTTGTACTATACTAAGAAGACGGATGCCCCCATGATTACCACACACTTCATTTTCCCCTTTTCCTTTGTACAAGGGAATAATTATACCTGACTTCCAATCCTCCGGGACTCTACCTTCCTCCCTGGCCAATCTGCACATTTTCCACATTCATTCTACTACTATCTCTCCCCCATGCATCAGCATTTCACCACACACTCCATCAATTCCTGGGGCTTTCCCCGATTTAACTTTCTTCATTGCTTCCACAACTTCAATCCTACTGATTTCTTCCTGTCTTCTCATCTCCCTCCTCCTCCCAGCCATTCCCCAGCCACTTATACTCGCATTACTTCCATCCTCTATGTTCAACAATTCCTTAAAATGTTCTCTCCATCAGCTCACTTTTTCTCCCTTCTCCACTAGTAATCTACCATTTTTATCTTTTACTCCCCTGCTAACTTCACTTCCACCCTGTCTTACTCTTTTCACCTCTTTCCAGAACATTTTCTTACAGTCCCTCCACTTTACACTCAAATTCCTTCCAAATTCCTCATCCGCTCTCTTCTTACTCTTACTTATCTTTTCACCTCTCACTCTCTTTCTACATATAACTCTCTCTTCCGCCTCTCAACTTCTTCCACACCCCTATTTCTCATCCATTCATTGTATGCCTTCTTCTTTTGTGCCACAGCCTGTTTCACCTCTTCATTCCACCACGCTGTTCCTTGCACCCCCCTCCATCTTCTCTTCATCCCACACACCACATCACATGATGCACATATTTCTTCTGTAAATATCCTGCACACACCTTCCACGTCCCCCATCTGCTCCAATTCACATTTGCCCAAATGTTCCTCCACTTCTCTCTTATACTCTGCCTTTTTCTCATCCTCTTGTTGCCTTTTTCTCATCCTCTTGTAACCTTTCCACTCTCCTTACAAATACTCCTTCTTCCCGTCCTTCCCTTCTTCTATTTCTCCATCCTAATTGGACCTTGATTCTGGCCACCACCAAGTAGTGGTCAGAAAGTCCACTCCCCCAACCTCTATAAGCTCTTGCATCTATTACACATTTTCGCATCCTTTCGTCCACACACACATAATTAATCATTGCCTTCCTTTCATTCAGTTCACCACCCACCCTTCTCATCACTCGCCATGCATACCTGTGGATCATTTTGTGCCTGAAGAGGGTATTGGCTATCACCAACCCCCTCCCAGCACAAATGTCCACTAACGCACTGCCATTCTCATCTATCTCAGCAGGCACACCTCACTCACCAACTATTCCATCCACCTTCACATTCCCTGCTTTACCATTCATATCATTGATCAAAAACACTCTCTCATTCCTTCCAAACTTTTCCATGCACACTTCCACATTTGTCCAGAACTCTTCTCTCACTCTGCTTGCACGATCTTGCGTTGGTGCATACACACACACGCAATCGCCCACATTTGTATTCCAACTTTCAATCTTACATACACGCAATCCTTGACCCAACTGACCCATACTCTCTTATGCTCTTCTTCCATCTTTTACTCACAACTATACATACTCCTTCTTTTGCCCTCTCATTCTCACCTACTCCTGCACATATACCCCATCCATACTCCCATTCTCTCACACTCTCACCTCGCCATTTCGTTTCAGTTATTCCGCATACATCAACTTTCGCACCCTCAAGCACCTGGACAATCTCTCTCTCTTTCACCTCATCATTTTCTCCCCTTACATTACAAGTTCCGATTACCATCTCCTTTGTCCGGTCCTTGGTCGTCATCTTTTGGTCAGTCCTTGTCCGAGGCTTATTGTTTGTCTTTTTAGTTAGTTGTTTTCCGGGGAGGGGCACTAACCCTCCGCCAACCCTTTTAGTTGCCTTTTACGACAAGCAGGGATAGGCATATGACAGAGGAGCTAGTTGGAGAAGAACAAGGGGGATTTAGGAAGGGAAAAGGGTGTGTAGATCAGATATTTGTTCTAAGATGTTTAGTGGAGAAGTATCTAGAGAAGGGAAGGAAAGTGTATGCTGCCTTCATGGACTTGGAGAAAGCTTATGACAGAATAGATAGGCAAGGTATGTGGAAGGTATTAAGAATATATGGAGTGGAGGGGAAATTGTTGAGTGCTGTGAAGAGTATGTACGAGGGAGCTAGGGCTGCGGTGCGAGTGGATGGTGAGCTGAGTGAGTTCTTTGATCTCAATGTGGGACTGAAACAGGGTTGTGTGATGTCTCCATGGCTGTTTAATATATACATGGACGGGGTTGTAAAGGAGGTGCAGGGTAGGGCAGTGGATGTGGGGGTGGCTCTAATGAATGAGGGTGAGATTTGGAAGCTTCCGGTGTTGCTGTTTTCTGATGATACAGTACTGTTGAGTGAAGATGAATGGGAGTTGCAAGGTTTGGTGAATGAATTTGGGACAGTGTGTAGGAGGAGGAATCCGAAAGTTAATGTAAACAAAAGTAAAGTTATAGTGTTTGAGAGGAATGAAGTCACAGAGTGTGCAGTGAGGTTGGATGGTGAGGATATGGAGAATGTGAGTGCATTCAAGTACTTGGGTAGTGTGATGAGTAGAGATGGAACTTTGGGGGATGAAGTGCGTGAAAGGGTACAGCAGGGAAGGAAGGTTGTTGGTACACTGAAAGCAGTGATGAGAAATAGGGAGGTGAGTATGGAAGTTAAGAAGTCACTGCATGATAGTATTGTGATCCCTACCCTGACGTATGGAAGCGAGGCATGGACCTTGCAAGAGGGAAACAAGTCAAGAGTGAGAGCAGTGGAAATGAGTTACTTGAGAGGAGCTTGTGGAGAGACGTGGAGGGACAGGTTGACGAATGAAGAAGTGAAGGAACGCTGTGGGGTGGATGAAGATGTGATTGAGAAGATCAGGAGAAATATGCTGAGGTGGTTTGGACATGTGAAGAGAATGGAGAATGAAAGACTGACTAAGAGGGTGTATGTAGGTGAGGTGGAGGGAGGGAGAGGGAGAGGTAGACCGAGGATGAGGTGGAGGGACGGAGTTGAGAGATATATGAGGGAGGGGGGGGTGAGTTGGGGCGAGGGTAGTCAAATGGTGGGTGACAGAGTGACTTGGAGGCGTTTTCTCTGCGGCCACCCTTTGCGGGATTAGGGCGTCGGGCTATAGATAGATAGATAGATAGGGATACTGGGGGAGTATTCTTGAAAACCCCCCCTACCCCATTTATATATATATATATATATATATATATATATATATATATATATATATATATATATATATATTTTATATATATATATATATATATATATTTTATATATATATATATATATATATATATATATTTTATATATATATATATATATATATATATATATATATATATATTATATATAGACCAATTTTTTTTTTAGTAAGAAAAAGGACGTCGTCTGGGCTGAAAGAGTTATGTAAAAAGCAGAAAAGAAAAAAAAAAAAAAAAAAAACTTTAAAATAGATCAAAGTTAGGCAACATTTTTTCTTGTGCATAATTTCCTGTGTGTGTGTGTGTGTGTGTGTGTGTGTGTGTGTGTGTGTGTGTGTGTGTGTGTGTGTGTGTGATGAGTATTTCCACTGAGGATTAGTAAACCTCATTATGTTTAACGGTTTTGAGGCGATGTAACACAAATTTTTCCCCAGCACTGCCTGCCTGCATGAGGTTTTTATCTTCCGTTTAATTGTGTTTAGTTTTTCCTTATCCACTTGATTTTATTCTGCTTAGTAGAGACTTTTGGAACTGTAGTAATTACATATAGTCTTTGTTAATGACTTCCGTGTGAGAGGTCTTCATGGTGCATGCAATTGTCTGATGTTAACAGCAACAATATGTACACGAAGACTTGGCACAGTAAAGAGGATAACACCCTCACTACAAGCAGAGTACACAGCTACAGGACCCTTATGTATGTACTGTATGTAGGTATGTAGGTATCAGTAAAGAATTGTATGGGTGGATGAACTTATGGATGGTTGGTGAGTGGGATGGATGGATGAATTAATGAACAGTTGACTGGTTAGTTTTATGGATGGCTTGGTTGGATGGATGAACGGATGAAGGCTATATAAGTACTGACAATGAAGAAACCGAAAACGGAAATCAACAGAGAGAGAGAGAGAGAGAGAGAGAGAGAGAGAGAGAGAGAGAGAGAGAGAGAACATAAGATAACTGCAGTAGGCCAGATGGCCTATGTTATGCAGCACCTAAAAGGCTAACTGAACTACTAGAATGAGATAAGGGTAGCAGAGTAGAAGGCTCCCCGCCCTCCAAACCTTCCAGCCAAAGCCGGCAGGAAAAATTCAGAAGGAACACCACACAGTATAGGAAAACTGGCATGAACATTTTCTAGGAAACTGTGAAAGGAGAAAAAAGAGATTATCATACTGTAACTTGAGAAGGAAAAGAATGAATTTGTACTGGTTGAAAACAGTGGCGTACCTGAGGAGGGGGGCGGGGGAAGGCTGTTTGAAACTGCCCCCCGGGCCTCCAATTGAGGGGGGACCCCCAAAAGTCTTTAAAATTTATGAGCTTTTTAATTAATATTTTAAAATATATATATTTATCACCCTGATAATTCCGGCTGAGAGATTAGATAAGTTTTGAGAATTAGAGGGGCTAGGTTCTTTGCGGGGCCTGAACCTAGCTCCCCGCGCCCCAAAATCTCTAGTACGCCCCTGGTTGAAAGGTCTTTCTTCATATGACAGGTTCCGGACATCATGCATCATTTTTGTCATTCCTCTCTGTACATTTTTTATGGAATTTGTAGCCATTCTATAGTACATACACCAATATTGCACGACGTAGTCTAAACGTGGCCTTACTAATGGTAAAGTTGCCATATACTTTAGACGTCCTGTTGCTCACACTTCTTGAGGTAAATCCTAGGATCCAGTTTGCTTTATTTCTCGCATTAATACACTGTTGTCTTGTTTTGAGATCTTTACTAATCATAACTCCTAGATCTCTATTGCGTTTTGCTTTACTAATATCTTTGTTATCTAAGTTGTATTTAGTATCCTCAGTGGTCTTGCCTACGTTAAGTACTTTATATTTTTCAATGTTAAATTCCATTTGCCAATTTTTACACCATTTGAACGATATATCGAGGTCCTTTTGTAAGTTAAGGTAATCGTCAGTTGAGTTAATGATACGCCCTATTTTTATGTCACTGGCAAATTTGCTGATACTGCAGGTGATTCCTAAGTCTAGGTCATTTATATATAAAGTATGTGACGAGGGACCGAGTACTGAACCCTGTGGTACGCTGCTAGTTACTAATCCCCAATTTGCCTTAGTTCCGTTTATTAATACTCTCTGCTTTCGTCCCTTCAGCCAGCATTCTATCCATTTGAAGATATCGCCGTCTATACCGTGTGCTCGAACCTTTCTAACTAACCTTTGGTGTGGGCCCCTATCAAAAGCTTTACTAGGGTCCAGATAAATAATGCCACAAGGTTTATTGCTGTCTACCGCCTCATAGTCCTCCGAGGAGAATGACAAGTTTGTGAGAGAGAGAGAGAGAGAGAGAGAGAGAGAGAGAGAGAGAGAGAGAGAGAGAGAGTTACAGTACAGTGTTTAGACAGCACTGCAGGTCGTCTTGAGGAGATTGTTTTGCCAGTGTCTGTATTTGTGGGAGTTTCTGTGGTTCTGGGAATGTTGTAGAAGTGCAGGAACTGGAAGATGTGTTGGCATAATGTGATTGTGGGATTTTTGTAAGTGTGAGATTTTATGGGGAATTATTGGAGTCATGGGAATAATGTGTTTGTAGGAGTTGCTGGGTTCTTTTGGGAATTGTAGGATTTATCTATGAATTGTGCGATTATTTTAGGAACTGTGGGGTTGTTCTTGGATTGTGGAACTGATATTGGATACGTGGGATTGCTCTGAGATTGTGGGAATGATGAGATACACCAAATCATTAACTAATGGTTCATACTTTTGCTTGCATTAAACAGTTCCAAATACACATAACTCATTAAACTAACGAAACAAACCATCTTCATTATGAACAGAACAATTACTAAAGACTTATTAATCATTATCAACTATTCTTCAAATACATGAACCATCCAGCTAAATTTGAAACAGGTACTCGACTCATCTTCATAAAGCATACAGCTATAATTGAACCCTGGGAATATATATATGAAACAGTATCGAATTTATTAGACTACTCAAGAAAAAAAAAAAAATCAAAAACAAAACCAGAGGAAAAGTTGTTGACAATACCTCCCCATTTAAGAAGAAAATCTATTTTCTTATTACATTCTGCTCAAGTAATCAGCTCCTACATTTTCACTACCCTTAATGACCTTCATATTGAACGTTTATGGCTGCAGAAATAAGGCCCATCTCATCAACCTCCCATTAATGTTCTTAACAGATTGAAAGTACACAAGTGGCTTATGATCAGTTTCCAAATTAAACGGGTGCCCATACAAATATGCCTCAAACTTTTTTACACCCCACACTAGAGCAAGACATTCTTCATCTATAACTGAGTAGTTTCTCTCCCTGGGTAACAGTTTTCTACTTGCATACGCGACAGTTTTCTTCACTCCATCTTGCTCCTGCAGTAGCACAGCACCCAATCCTTGGTCAGAGGCATCTGTTCGTAGAGTAAATGGCTGATTCACATCTGGCAGCAACAACGCAGGATCTCTGGAGATACGCAGCTTCAATGTTTGAAATGCATTATTTTCCCTATCAGTCCATTCCAACACCTTTGGTTTCTGTTTCCTAGTTAGTTCAGTGAGGGGAGCAGCAATGGTCGAGTAGTGGGGAATAAACCTTGTATAATATCCGCAAAGTCCAAGAAAAGACCGGAGTTCCTTCTTTGTCCTAGGTGTAGGAGCTTCAGTAATACCGGTTACTTTGCCCTTCATTGGTTGAAGCCTGTTACTCCCCACAACGTGGCCCAGATATTCCAAGCTGGCCATGCCCACATGGCATTTAGAGGGACGAGCTGTAATTCCTGGCTCTTTCAGCCTCCTTAACACCTCACCCAAGATGACCAAGTGTTCCTCCCACGTCTGTGTGTGGATTAATATGTCGTCCAAAAAGTGCTGTACTTCCGCCATACCTTGAAACACCTTCCTCATTACCCGGTTAAAACTAGCTGGAGCTTTGACTAATCCGAAGGGGAGAACTTTGAACTGGAATAATCCTTTATCTGTTTGGAATGCAGTGTAGGGTTTACTGTCCTCTTCTAATGGGATCTGCCAGTATCCCTTACTCAAATCAATCTTCGTGAAAAACTTGCTTCCATTCAACACTCCAAAAATGTAATCTGGGTCAGCCATTGGCTCACAATCAAAAACAGTTAATGCATTCAATTTCCTAAAGTCCAGACATATGCGGTTGGACGAATCTTTCTTTTTTACTACCACCATTGGTGTTGAGAAAGGTGAGTTAGAAGGCTCAATGATATCCCAGTTTTTCATCTGTTCTATCTCCTCATTTATGGATTCTCTTAAAGATATGGAATGGTATAGGGTCGAGATCGCACTATCTGTGGTTGGGTTAGCTCTATCTTATGCTCAAGCAAAGATGTCAAGCCAGGTTTACTGGACAATACTGGACTAAATCTTTGCAGAAGTTCTTACTTGGGTTTGCTGCTCAGTAGATAG
Organism: Coenobita brevimanus; assembly: GCF_032717465.1. NCBI lineage: Eukaryota > Metazoa > Arthropoda > Malacostraca > Decapoda > Coenobitidae > Coenobita > Coenobita brevimanus. Next base: position 22,404,437 of record NC_137031.1, read on the forward strand.
ATCTGGGTTGATGTGTACATCGGTGTAGGACTCCTTACCCTGTACCCCGGGCAGAACCAAATCTTCACTCTCGTAGTCTTCCTCATCTTCGATTACAGCCCCATCATCATCTGTTCCTGAATTCCCATTCTGCCTGGTGAAGTAATACTTGAGCATATTGGCATGAAACACTTTAAATTTCCCATTAATTTCTATTTCGTAATCCATTTGACCTTTCCTAACGTTGGATGGTGTATGGACCTTTCCACTGTAGAAGCAATTTATTATTTGCAGTTGGGAGCAAAACCAATACTTTGTCCCCAATAGAAAACTCTCTCTCTTTGGCATTCCTGTCAAAATAGCGTTTATACTTAGCTTTTGACTTTTCCAGCTGTTCCTTTGCTAGTCTACACGTCTCCTCCAATCTTTCTCTCAAGTTAAAAACGTACTGGTAGCTAGTAAGCACTTCTTCCTGTTTTTCCCTGTCCCATAACTCCCTCAAAATACTAAGGGAGCCCCTGACTGTCCGCCCAAACAAAAGTTTAAAAGGGGAGAACCCTAAGCTAGCCTGAGGAGCCTCCCTGTAGGCAAAAAGAACAGCGGGAAGGTACCTATCCCATAGCTTTGGCTGCTCAGCACAGGTTTTTTTTTCAACATATGCTTAAGTGTTCCATTATACCTCTCAACCAGTCCATTTGCCTGTGCATGATAGGGAGTAGTGGGAAGCTGACGAATGGAAAGCAACCTCCTTACCTCTGCCATCATATCAGAAGTGAATTGAGAGCCTCTGTCAGAAACAATTTCTTCCGGTACACCCACCCTTGAAAATATCTCCAGCAGAGCCTCTGCCACGGTTTCTGTGTCCACCTTACTCGATGCCACTGCGTCAGGATATCGAGTGGCATAATACACCAGAGTCAAAATGTAGCGCTTACCGGACTCACTCCTGGGTTCAATGGGCCCCACCAAATCCACTGCCACTCTCTGAAAGGGTGTATCAGTCAAGGGAACCTCACCTAAAGGTACTTTACCCACCTTCCCTTTGGGAACTGTACGTTGGCAAATGTCACAAGATAAACAAAATCTTTTAACATCAGCCCCCATTCCAGGCCAAGCAAACTTCTGTTCTATCTTTCCCAACGTTTTATCACTTCCCAAATGTCCTCCAAAAGGCGATTCATGGGCAATACTCATCGCCATCTCTCTATATTTCGTAGGTAAAACCAATTGTTTTATATCCTTCCCTTGAACACACTTTGTTCTAAATAACAAACCCTTTTCCACAGAGAAACTAGCTTTCTTAACGGTTTGAAATCCAGAATGGTTATCTTGTGCATATTTGAGCCAACAGCATAATTGTTCGTCATCCTGATGGGCCTCCTTCATGTCTTGTGCATCCAGTTGTAAGTTGTCCACAACCTTTAACTTCTTTGTGGTACGAGTTTTCTGGGATGCTGCCCTGGTTGCAACGGCATGGCTCTCTAGTAGACTTTCTAATTTTGTAGCACCTGCAATATTCCCAATTATTTATTCATAAACTGGATCATCCATGCAAACTGCCTCCACTTGTCGCGTGTAGTATGGAGTTTGAACTTCAAATTTTGCCAGTGGATGCTGTTCAACCTGTCCAATGACGAGTCTCACCTTCCTTTGCTGTCCCGTGAAGCACTCCTTCGGTACCAGTCCTTTACTACTACCGTACTGCATCCCGTGTCGCGCAGTACATCCACCGCATGGCCACACATAAACCCTTTGGAAACTGGCATCTTCGCTAAAGCACTCTCTACGTCTACTGTCTGTCCACACACTTGATTCCTGGAAGTCTCGTCCTCACTGCCTGGGTTTGAATCAGTCTCTGTACAGAGATTCACTTGTGGTAGACTCCTGTAACCTGTACTCGCATTACATTGTCGTGCCTGATGACCTGGTTTCCCACATTTGAAACACAATCCTTTCTCTACAAATAATGTCCTCTTATTACTTTGTTCCTCACGCTGTTGCACTGCAGCATCGGGTTTCTTTACCCCTGAAGAGGAGCAACATTGTGTACGGGCATTCTGTAGTAATCCACCATGAGCTCTGACAAAACCTTCTGCAAGCTTTATCATCTCCTGCAGGTTCTGTGGTGTTCGTTCTCGTAGATATTCCTGCAAGTTTTTTCCACAACAATCAAGAAATTGTTCTGCTACAATTAATTCACACACCCCTTCCAATGATTTATCTGTATTAGATAATTCTATCCTCCTGCTTAACAAATTTGCAGCCTAGTTATAAATTGTGATACTTTCTCAAAACTTTGTGGTTTTGCCGTACGAAATCTCTTCCGAAATCCTTCTTCCGTGCATTCAAATCGGTCCATAAGAGCAGTCTTAACACGCCTATAATGCACAGCTTCCTCCGCACTGAGTCTAGAATACACCTCCAGTGTAAGGCCCTTTAGATAGGAACCGAGTAACACTGCCCACCTATCCTCTGGCCATCTCACAGCCCTAGCAAAAATTTCAAATCGTCGTATATATGAATCCATGTCGTCAGTTTTCTCGTCAAAATGTGGCAGTGAAGGACCTTTAACTTGCATCTGTACCAGCGACGGCCCTAACACTTCCGCCACCCCCTCCTGAGTTGACCGAGTAACCATCTGACCCCTAGTCTGAGCAAGTCGCTCTTCCAAGTCCAATCGCTCTTTTAATTGTCTTAGCCTCTCTTGCTCCATTTCTAATTGGTCTTTGTCCTCCTGTCGTCGTTCTTCCCTTTCTGCTCTCCTATTATGTTCAATGTAACTTCTTTCAGCTTCAATAAATTTTCTCAGCTCTTCTCCTTCATATCCCAACTCCTTTCCTAAACTGACCAAAGTCCCAAGGTCGGACATTTTGAGGTTAATACTGTCAGCGCTCATACCCAACAAATTCTCTTTGTAAATTCTGGTATCCTGGCAGGAGGTCGCCATATGTCACCCCAAAGTGGGTGTCTCCAGATTCGTTAAACTAACTGTACAAATGACATACCAGAATGTACAAAGAAGGATACACAAACAACCTTTGTATTTGCAATTACTTTAATTCCGAATATCAAATTTAAACCCCATTTAAACCTTCACAATTCCCTAATGGAACACATTTAGCTATATACGAAAGCATACAGTATGTATCGATATATATACATAAACCCCTTCAGACAACAGGGACTTAGCAACACACACACACACACACACACACACACACACACACACACACACACACACACACACACACACACACACACACACACACACACACACACACACACACACACAAAGACTAGAGGGAAACCAATTAGGGTAACATACACCCAAATACCATACTTATTACTGTCCACTTAAAAGCAACACCGCAGTCCCCCACACAATAACCCCCCTGGGGCCTGAAAACAGACTAACGGTGTACTGAACTAGTACACCTCGCAGGGTATCAGCTACCTTTAAACTACCAGAGCCTCGGACTCCGATACAGCCAAACCTAGACACAATAACATAACATTAATACCAGAAAATATGTAAATAACCAAAAGGAATGTGCTACCCGAGCTCCACAACAACTGCTGCCCTTCCACCGCCTCCACTGAACACTGTCACTCGCACTGAGTTACTCGACTGCTTTATAATCTCAGCACTTAACTGGGCATCCCCTTAGCCACAGTGTAAATCCCTTCATCCACCCAAGGTTCACCATAACACCAGCACCAGTAACGAGGCAGCAGGAGGCGCGACACAGTCCGGGCAACAGCTGGTATGGAACTGCCAGGCCACTTTTCCTTTTCTCTCTCCTCAGCTAGGTAACTGGTTACCAAAATATATTTGTATACATACGAGATACACCAAATCATTAAAAAATGGTTCATACTTTTGCTTGCATTAAACAATTCCAAATACACATAACTCATTAAACTAACGAAACAAACCATTTTCATTATGAACAGAACAATTACTAAAGACTTATTAATCATTATCAACTATTCTTCAAATACATGAACCATCCAGCTAAATTTGAAACAGGTACTCGACTCATCTTCATAAAGCATACAGCTATAATTGAACCCTGGGAATATATATATGAAACAGTTTCGAATTTATTAGACTACTCAAGAAAAAAAAAAAATCAAAAACAAAACCAGAGGAAAAGTTGCTGACACTGAAACACTGAAAAAGTTAAGCAAAAGAGGATTGTCAGGAACTAAGCCTGAGGGCTGATGAAACGGGAGCTCCAGCTCTCCCTGTCATCAGCTTTCCATCCACCTTGGGAGTACTGCCCTGCTGACTGGTGCTGCAGTCTACTCCTAGCATATTAATAAAAACAGGTAAATGGGAAAGCATGTAACTTGAAAAGCAGACATGAAAAAGAATGAAGGGTGATGTGTGTGTGTGTGTGTGTGTGTGTGTGTGTGTGTGTGTGTGTGTGTGTGTGTGTGTGTTAGAGAGAGAGAGAGAGAGAGAGAGAGAGAGAGAGAGAGAGACTCATTTATCTTGGGTCCTTGATACGATCATGATAGCTAGGATGGCGCAATAAATAGAAGATGCTGCATTGATAACCAGACTTTATAACATTAGGGAAATGAGAGAGAGAGAGAGAGAGAGAGAGAGAGAGAGAGAGAGAGAGAGAGAGAGAGAGAGAGAGAGAGAGAGAAAGCAGGAAGATGGGAGGGAGAGAGAGAAAACTTAGAGAAGAAAAGGGGGGGTGGGGAGAATGGATAGGCGAAATATAGGCCAAAAAAAAGTACGTAGGAATAAAGAAAGAAAAGAATGGTGAAACAGAGAAGGGACATGGAAAAGAATGGAAAGAGAAAGGAGAAAGCACAGAAGAGGAGAGGGGAAGATATAAAAAGCATTGTTTGAAGATGGGAGGAATAGCCGAGGAAAAGGAAAGTACGGGATAAGAGAGGAGGAGAGGAGAGGGAAAAAAGTAATATAGAAAGACTGAGGATAACGTAAGAGAAGGAACAGGGAAAGAGAAATTCAAATGATTGATGAAGAGGAGATGAAGCAACGAGAGAAGGAGGAGGGCAGGAGTAAAGGAAGGTGAGAGAAAGGTTGCGGAGGAGGGAAGAAAGATATAACAGAAGGCAGAGAGAAGGAAGGAAAATGGAGAGATGAAAGAAGAAAAATTGAGAGAAATGAAGCCACGAAGAGAGAGAGAGAGAGTGAGAGGAAGAGAGAGACGGGGGGAAAATCAATAATTCCTGTAATATTATTTGCTTAATGGGAAGATATGGCCACGGAAACAATGCTCCCAAATTGATAAATGCGATTAAGCAGAATCTCTCTCTCTCTCTCTCTCTCTCTCTCTCTCTCTCAAAAATGGTGATGTTAAGATGCATAAAAATAAAACCTAGAAAAAAAAAAGAGGGGGAGAAAGAGGAGGTGGAAGAGGAGGAGGAGGAAGAGAAGGAGGACGGGGACAAGGAGAACGAGAAAGAGCAGGAGGAGGAGAAAAGAGAAAAAGGAAAAACAAAGAAGAAGGATGACGAGGAGGAATTATGATACGTAATGAAATACAAGTAAACACTTATACAGGACAGAGAGAGAGAGAGAGAGAGAGAGAGAGAGAGAGAGAGAGAGAGAGAGAGAGAGAGAGAGAGAGAGAGAGAGAGAGTGAGAGAGAGAGAGTAACGGTGGGCAACATAAGGCATCGATTTATTCATAACATCTGATAATATCCTCATTACATTAAACCCGGGTCGTCACCGCTTAACATCAAGGATACAAAGTCGATAATGACTCTTTCCTTCCTGTTTATTTTTGTATTTGTCACGTTAATTTGTTATTACTGTTATTATCATATTATGTGTTAATGTAAAAAGGGAATCTTTAAGATTAATTAACACATTAATACTCAGGTCGTGGAAATCACCCTTGACCCAGTAAAATTGTCTAGCATTAGCTGGAACAGAATACGGTATTGATCCTGACAATGAATGTCTGTGTAGAACTATTACAGCTTTCATACATGACCAATCATCATCTGTGTTGCTGGAGCATGGTAACGAAAAAAATGCATGGAAACTGATCGTATAGACTTGGTGAACTGAAGCACCATCATTGCATCTGTTCCACTGTTCATATCACGGTACCATCACCATGTTTCGAAGTTGATGAGCAACGTGCTTGAGCACCACAGGTGCCAACTGATCATGTAAACGACCCCTTAATGTTTTGAGTTTGTATGTATGAGATGTACTAACCTCGATGGCTTTGTTTAGTGCTCCCAGGCATCGGCCTTTCTCAAGTTTCCAGTACCGGTATTTCCGTACATCAATAGGCTTCGGGATAATGTGTCCCGACCACCATATAGGTAAGATATAAAATGCAAAACAGATGGCTGTAGAGAAAGTGCTGCTTGTTGATGCAATTTTTATGACCATAGGTTTATCTGCAAGTGAACCCAGAGAAATGCAGACTAAAGTTGCCCTGGTCCTTTACTCCACCATTCTTCTTTTGGGTAATAGGGAGGGAACAGAGACGTTTGTATAACTAGGCAGTGGGGTCTGCTCGGTTATATCCATGCCACCACGTAAACGCAACCCTCTCTGCATCAAAGAGGTGCTATACTCGTTTTACTCTAAGGACCTAAATTTCCTATATGTCTTTCATAATTAGTGGGTCGTATGATAGTTGATTAAACACTAGAATATTATGCTAGTCACGAGGAAGTGCTATGAAAAGAATGCAGTGCCATAGCATTATCTTCTACCACACAGCTACGTGAAATATGTTCCAAAAGGATAAAAATCTTGTTCCATCTGGCGTACAGAACTTCCAAGCACAATTTCCATAGCGACTAATGCCTTAACAATTTTTTGTGTTCTACTGATGCCGTTTAAATATCGCCACGGTTGATGTCACTAACACAGTTGGAATTATCATCTTCATTCCGATGACCTGGTATTGAGTCCATTCAAGGTACAGGTAATTACTTCATTTAACTCCTCCAGGGATAATTAGTAGTGAAGTGGTTAATGATGTAAATATCCAACCCTCCACCGAGAAAATAATCTTCCTAACCTGATTACAAACATCTGGAAATAGTAAGAATATAATATAAAAAGGAAACACCTCACTTGACTGAAGGGTTTAATGTGTAAAATGCCGGATAAATCGCCAATAAACAGGCGCCACGAAATCCCTAAAGGCGCTTGGAATACGACCATTTACCACAGACTCTCCCCAGGCGCGCCATTCGCCGTGCATTTCCCCAATACCAATATCCAAAGACGATTATTAATGCCAATTTGGCGCATCAGGTGGCCGCCTTATATGTTCTCTAAGCGCAGTTTGTCGAAAGGTAATTTTCCACCGTTGGTTCACAAGACTCGTGCATTCCAGTACGTGACTCTATCGGGCATAAATATATATAAAATAAATGTGTGAATTATAACTCTAGGACCAACAGATTAGGCACCCAACAGGGCATCGAGTTAGTTGGGTTAATGACGTACGCTGTGTCCAGGCATCTCGAAATGAACCAATCTTTAATTTGGCTCTCTTTTGTATTGTTTTCTTACTTGGAAGGAACGGTTTACGGGCTCCTGGCCTTTGTTTCCTTCTTCCTTGGAAAAAAAAGAAAAGAAAATGACAAGGATTGGCCACCCCTTACTTAACCTGATGGTCGTTGGAGTGATTCTTTTTTTATTCGCAGTATGAAGCCCATAAAAAAGAGTCAGCGAATGATTAGGCATGGGAGTAGGAAACAGAACTGCGGGTGTTTGTGCGTGAATGAGTGTGTGACCTATTTCACTGGGCATGCTGTTGATTAGTTCTCACTTTATATGTGTTCTTCTCTCTCGTTTGTTTTCTTGGTGCTGACTTATGGAACCTTTGGAGGGAAAAAATGTTGAAGTGATGATCGTTATGATGAAATAACTCGGAATAAATGATGGTTTGGCCATGTGGACAGGATGGAGAGCGAGAGGCTAACGAGGCGAGTGTATGCCAGTGAAGTGGAGGGGGGGAGAGGGAGGGGGAGGCCGAGGATAGAATGGAAGCTGTGGAGAGGTATATGACAGATGGGTGTGAGCTGGGAGCAAGGCAGTGAAGTGACATTGGACTGGGCGACGCGGAGACGATTTTGTTTGTGGCCACACCATACAGGATTGAGGCGTCTGGCAATAGATAGATAGAAGTAATAAACACATAACTGTCAGCTTATTATCAGAGTTCAAAGTAAGGAGAACTAGATGTCACACAGAACAGCATAAACTGAGGGGAATAACAATGTCAGATGGAAAGAGATTAACAAACTAGTAAGATTTTTTTGGCTGTTTTGTTAATTACGTTTATATCGTTCAGTCTGTGTTCGACTCAGAAAGTGAACAATGGGGATTTGGTAACAGGTCATCTACATCAATTTTGTTCAACATAATTACACCTCATTTTCTTCACGTAGGTTATTGGTGCTAAGTATGTTGAAATAAAAACAGCATAAATAGCATACAGGAGGATGTTAAGGTGTATTGTGCATAATATATTTGCTGAGAAAAAGGACCAACGAAGACTGCAACGCACCTACTGTACATTTCCGGCCCTAATCTTGTTTGGCATCAGTTTACCTTGTTAGTGAAACCTACCATGGTCCAGTTGTAGACTTGTTAGGCATTTTATTACATACGATTGATGGGCTAGAGGCGTGAGTTGGAAAAAAGGACTGGGGGAAAGGGAGAAGGAAGATCAGAAGAATAGTTTGGTTAGGGGAGTTACATAGAGTTACATAGATACACAGACCACACAGACCTTACGGTCCCTACGAGGTGGTCCGGCCTTAATCCTAATATAGTGCATAGGAGCAGGAGAAAAGGATAGCACAGCAGAAGGCTCTCTCCCCCACCCTCCAGACCCTCCGGTATTTGCCGTACAGGAAACAAGAGAGGAATTAATACCTTGCAGGAATGAAAAACCTGAAGGAATTTTATAGGATCGGCAGAAAGTAGAATAACATGGAAAAGGAAAATTTGGGCATGCAGCCACATACTTACTCTATGCATGCAATTTTTTTTTTTTTTTTTAATCAAAAGATGAACAGAATGTTTATCTATTATATATATTCTGAAATATTGTCTGTGTCTAATAGACACATGAATGCAGACGCGAATATGCAAATTGCTCCATCCTAACTAAACGATACCAATTGCGTCGAGATACATGTCCAGTCTCTTTTTAAACATATTTATGGTACCACTCTCAATCACATTCCCAGGGAGTTTATTCCATTCGCTTACAACAGAGTAAGTGAAGAAGTTTTTGGTTGTATCAAGATTAGCCCTTCTTGCTTGCAACTTCATACCATTTCCTCGAGTTACAGTCTCGGTAATTACTGTGAACAGCTTGCTTGAATCAGTATTACTAAAGCCTTTTAGAATCTTAAAACATTCAATCAGTTGTCCCCTGAGTCTCCGTTTTCTAAGAGAGAATAGGTTTAATTCTCTGAGAGTCTCGAGGTATGGTTTATTCCTCAGGGACGGGATTAATTTGGTAGCCCTCCGCTGGACCGCTTCCAGTATTTCTATATCTTTAATTAGGTGAGGCGACCAAAATTGCACTGCAAATTCTAAGTGTGGCCTGACTATGCTTTTGTATAGGGGGATTACAATATCTTTGCTTTTATATGTAAAATGTCTTTTGATGAAGCCTAGGGCCCTGTTGGCTTTATTGGCGGCAGAGATACATTGATTTGAACATTTCAGATCGCCTGAAATTAGTACGCCTAGATCTTTAATTAGTGAGGACTTGCTAATGATTTGGCCCTTCATTTCGTAATCATACCTTTTGTTTTTCTTCCCACATTGCAGTACCTGACATTTGCTTACATTGAAGGGCATTTGCCGTTTTTCTGACCGGCTGATAATTTTATTAAGGTCATTTTGAAGGCTAATTCTGTCTTCTTCAGTTAATATAGTGTTGCCGATTTTTGTGTCGTCTGCAAATTTAGAAATGAAATTGTTTAGGCCAACATCGATATCGTTAATATACATAATAAATAGGACTGGTCCCAACACCGATCCCTGAGGAACACCACTGGTCACTGGAGCCCAGTCTGACTCTACTCCATTTATAACGACTCGTTGCTTTCTCTCACTTAACCAGCAACGTATCCGCCTATGAATATTTCCGTCAATTCCAAGTGATCTTACTTTTGTCATTAGTTTATCATGCGGCACTTTGTCAAAGGCTTTCTGGAAGTCTAAGTAGATTATATCAAGTGACCTGGTACAATCATTCATTTTAAAAAGTGTATCGTAAAACTCAATTAAATTTGTCACGCATGATCTCCGCGTTCTAAAGCCATGCTGGCTGTTCCTAATTACGTTATTAGTTTCTAGGAACTCAACTATCCTATCTCTAATTAATGCTTCGAGGATCTTTCCCAAGACAGAGGTTAGGCTAATTGGTCTATAATTACCTGGTTGATCTCTACTGCCCTTTTTATATATAGGGGTCACGTTAGCCAGTCTCCAGTCTGCTGGAACCTTTCCTTGTTGTAGGGACTTGTTAAAGATAGTTGTTAGAGGACTGCATATTACATCCATCACATTTTTTAGTATTATAGGGTAGAAATTGTCTGGGCCGGGAGTCTTATTACTGTTCATTTTAATAAGTTTATCTCTCACTTCATTACTGCTAATATGCATATCACTTAGTGCGTTTTGGATTGACATTTGATGCTCTTCGATGGTGTCATTGGCGTCTACTGTGAAAACTGAGCTGAAAAACTTATTTAAAGTAGAGGCAATTTCCTGATCGTCCGTGATAAGAGCACCCTCGTCGCTGACAAGTGGACCAACGCCCGCCTTGAGTCTCTTGTTGCCGTTAATGTATCCATAAAAAAGCTTAGGATCCGTAGAATTTGTTTTTGCTATATCAATTTCAAATTGTCGTTTGGCTGTTCTAATGAGTTTTTTAACTTTTCTTCTACTACTGATATATTGCCCTGTGAGTAATTCACTGGTGTGACTTTTAAGCAAGGTGTGGAGACGGTTTCTTTCTTTAACTGCTCTGCTAATATCGGCATTAAACCATGCTGGTTTGTTTCTACCCTTGGTTTGTCTAGATTTCATTGGCACGCACTTGTACTGAGCGGTCATGAATACGTGCTTAAATTCTGCCCACATTTCGTTTACATCATTAATTCTTTCTATGTGTTCAGCTAGTGTACTCAGGGCATCCTTTAGGCCGTTAAAATCTGCGTTTTTATAGTCCGGCATTTTAGTTTTACTTGTGCACTCATTATGTGAGAGATTCATGGAAAATCTTATGAGATTATGATCGCTAGATGCTAGATGTTCACCCACAGTGATTCTTGAGACCATATCTTCATTTGTAGTGATGACAAGATCTAAGATATTGCCCTCTCTTGTCGGTTCCGTGACACATTGAAATAAAAAGTTGTTCTCAATGAAATCTGTCATTCTTTTGTCGTTATTACTGCTACCGGTAACTGTATTCCAATTTACTGACGGCAGGTTGAAGTCGCCGGTAATCAACGTTTCGTCCCCATCGAGAACTTCCTGCAAGGTACTATATAGTTCTGTGTCTTCCTCTGGAGTATGAGTAGGGGGACGGTAGACTGTAACAATATTTATATTCATATATTTTAAACGTAATTTGACACAGACCAGTTCGGTGTTCTGTCCACTTAAGGTTACTTCTGTTGGGTTTAAGTGATTTTTTACATATATCCCAACACCACCTCCTAGGCGTCCATTTTCTCTGCATTTATAGTGAAATTTATACGAGTCTAACTGGTATTCAGCTAATAAATCTCTATTACCTATATCAAGATGCGTTTCTGTTACGGCAATTATATGAAAATCTTCGACACTTAAAAGGATTTTGAGTTCGTTAAACTTGTTTCTAAGACTGCGAGCATTGAATGATAATACTTTAATTTGCTCTGCGGTTGGCTTTGACTGTAGGGCTAATCCGGATACACCATCTCCCCGGGAATTATGGTTTAGTTTCCCTGGGTCAGTGGAGGGGTGGATAGGGAGGGAGAGGAGGGGGAGGGTGACTGCGCGACTGTGAGATTAGGGGGGGGCGAGGTGAGGGTGAGGGGCGGGGCTAGGGTGATGGGCGAGGTGGGAGCGTCCGTGAGGTCCCCAGAGGGCGCAAGTGTTTCCGCCACACCTGCATGCTCGTGGAGTTTAAAAACTGCTATATTTATCAATTTGCCCATCTCTGCAATTCTTTTCGCATTTAAGTGTACACCATCTTGTCTAAAGAGGCTTGGCTTTTCAACAAATCTGTTCCAAACATTATTGAAATATATGTTTTCTCTGGTACACATTTCCTTAAGGGCTCCATTAATTTCTACTACTCTGTTCCTGCAGTAAGAATTGGAACGTAGCCTTGGCAATATACCATTCACCACGTACTTATCTGACTTATTTTTCATTACTTTTAGAAGGGCTTTATATTTCTGCAAGATATTATTGGTGGAAACTCTACCTCCGTCGTGTGCATCATTTGTTCCTACATTTACTACAAGACATGCATCTCGACTGACTGATGTACTTGCAATGTCTTTGGTGATCATGTCAATCTTGCTGCCAGGTACAACCTTCACTGATCTTTTCTTGTCTCTATTATTTGATGCAAAGGCAGCGCCCTGACCTCTTAATATGGAGTCACCAACCACCGGTGTGGTGCTTTCCCTAGTGCTGAATTTGGTGTCCAGGAAACGTCCACTTGCTTTGTTTTTGTCCTGGCTTCTATGTTTAACATTCTTATGAACGACCTGTTTTACTCTGCTATTTTCCCCTTCATCACAAAGAACGGAAAACCTGTTGGATGTAGGAATTCCGGGTGTTTTCGTAGGCGTTTGTTTACATTTTCGTTTATTACATACTACTTGAAATGCCTGGTCGGCTGGAGTCATATTCAGGGGGGTTTCCTTCACTTTTTTTAGCTCTGCCTTGAGGTTTGCATTTTGCTGTTTCAGATCCTCAAGCGCATGTTGATGACTTTTAATGGTGCTTTCTAGATACTGAGTCGTATTCAGGGGGCTTTCCTTCACTTTTTTAAGTTCTGCCTTGAGGTCTGCATTTTCCTGTTTCAGATCCTCAATTGCATACTGATGACTTTTGATAGAGCTTTCTAGATACTGAATATTTTCATTATCAAACACATAAAACATTTTGCATCGGGCCTTCCGAATTTCGGAAACCAATCATTGAAGAATTTGTTTCCACATGAGGGACAAGGAACTCGTACTGGGGGCATGTTGATGTTATTTACTAAGTCAGGGGAGGGGACACAATTTAGCAAATAAAATTAGGAGAATTGGGGTTAGAGTTAAGGGAGATACTTAAGAAAATATATGGACTTCCCTTTCAGTAGTGGATATCCGTTGAGTCGGGCCGCACAGGTGCGCAGATTAGACCTCGGGAAGGGAGGTGTTGTCGGGTCACAGGTCAAAGCACAACTGAGGATGGAGGAAATGAGAGAGAGAGAGAGAGAGAGAGAGAGACAGAGACAGAGACAGAGAGAGAGAGACAGAGAGAGAGAGAGAGAGAGAGAGAGAGAGAGAGAGAGAGAGAGAAGTGGCGGCAGTAGTAGTAGTAGTAGTAGTAGTTGTAGTAGTAGTAGTAGTAATAGTAGTAGTAGTAGTAGAAGAAGAGGTATTAATAGTAGTAGAAGGGGGAAGTAATAATAAGTGAGGGACCAGACAAAGAGAGGGACGAAAGAGAGCAATAGAGGAAAAAATGAAAGAATTTTGAGACAGAGAGAGAGAGAGAGAGAGAGAGAGAGAATGAAAATTCTTTCAAGTTGCACAGTTGGCATCGTTGTTCAGGTGTGTTTCCTTCCTTATGCCTACCTGCCCACCGGCTTTGTGGCTTAATGGGGCTTAAGCTTATGTACAGTACACGGGCCGGCTTGGCGCTCCGGAGTTTTTACATGTGTATTTTTGCCTTTACTTTTTTTTTTTTTTTTACATAAAGTAGATTTCTATCAATGGAATCTCAGACCTTTGTGGGTTACCAATCTCATTTGTTTTGAGGTATTATTCTGTCCATCTCTCTCTCTCTCTCTCTCTCTCTCTCTCTCTCTCTCTCTCTCTATCTATCAGTGTATCTGTCTATCTGTCTAGCCATCTGTCTATCTGGCTATCAATCTCTCCGTCACAATCTTCACCGGCTTCACTCTTTATCCCTCCTGTTCTCCGTCCCACTAACTCTTCTTCTCACTCCATTTATTCCTTTAGTCTCTCGCACTTTACCCCTCAAGTTCTCCATTTTCTCTCCTCCTCCACCTTCCTGTCTCATTCCCCTTCTCTTTTTACATCGCTCTTTCTTCTTCCCTTTCTCATCTTCGCCCTCCTTTTCTTCCCATCTCATTCTTCTCCATTACTTTAATACAATTCCATGCCATAGTATTCCATTCCTAATCTCTTTTTTTATTCTTTTTTAACAATCCTCCTCTTCCTGCTGGTGGGGTTAACCGGAGGGGGAGGTGGGCTGAGAAGAGCCGTCATTTTGTATATTCTTTCCGTACACACATAACTCAAGTTTTGATCAAAAGTAGAATTTTCCACGACACATGACCTCCTAATGGAATAATTGGCCACTCATTATATTTGTTTCCTATAATTATATATTTTTCCATTCCATTTTTTTGAAGAATTGTCTCCCTCACATACCGATTTTTTTAATGCTCACTGTTTTACTCACACACACACACACACACACACACACACACACACACACACACACACACACACACACACACACACACACACACACACACACACACACACACACACACATCATTACCAAGCCGTCTCTTGAGTCCTACATCTTTTCTAGCCAACACTTTTATAACTCGTTTGTCTGTAAGAAACTTTTATATGCATCTCTCTCTCTCTCTCTCTCTTCCTCCGTGCTGAACTTGGCTGAGGTGAGATGAAAAATTGGATAGAATAAGTAGAAATAATTTTGAATGTAGAGCTTTATAGATACATAGATTGACTGACACATTCATACGTACAGTACATACATATAATACTTGTATGTGTGTATGTATGTGGAGAGAGAGAGAGAGTCAGTTACCTTTACAGTACATACATATAATACTTGTATGTGTGTATGTATGTGGAGAGAGAGAGAGAGAGAGAGTCAGTTACCTTTACAGTACATACATATAATACTTGTATGTGTGTATGTATGTGGAGAGAGAGAGAGAGAGAGAGAGAGAGAGAGTGGGTTACCTTTACAGTACATACATATAATACTTGTATGTGTGTATGTATGTGGAGAGAGAGAGAGAGAGAGAGAGAGAGAGAGAGTCAGTTACCTAATCACAACTAACCCGTACACTCACATGACAGTTTAGTACAGATTGTTTTTTTGTGTGTGTCTCTATGTATCTGTTTATCTATAGCCCGACGCCCTAATCCCGCAAAGGGTGGCCGCAGACAAAACGCCTCCAAGTCGCTCTGTCACCCACCATTTGACTACCCTCCCCCCAACTCACCCCCCCCTCCCTCATATACCTCTCAACTCCATCCCTCCACCTCATCCTCGGTCTACCTCTCCCTCTCCCTCCCTCCACCTCACCTACATACACCCTCTTAGTCAGTCTTTCATTCTCCATTCTCTCCATATGTCCAAACCACCTCAATGTGTTTCTCCTAATCTTCTCAACCACATCCACATTTTTGTGTGTGCTTACGGTAATTCGGCCGACGTCCATGGAGTTGGCAGTTGACATACGATTATAATTATTATTGAATTTGTGATGATGATGATGAAGATAATAATAATAATAATAATAATAATAATAATAATAATAATAATAATAATAATGAAAGAAAAGCATTCGGGAGCCGAATGCTAATCGCCCGCCAGAACTTGCTGTTGGGCAAGTCCAAGATTTAGGCCATATCTTGATACCCTGAAGGTTTCATGTTGATAGCTCAAGTCGTTCATGAGATATAATGGTGCTAAAGGCGGGCGAATAGTTGACCATTGGCAGCCATCTTTGTGACCTTAACATTGACCCCGAGTGCCCATTTTCGAGCTCGGCCAAGATTTTGGCCACATCTTGATACCCTGAAGGTTTCATGTTGATAGCCCAAGCTGTTCATGAGATATAATGGGAACACACACACACACACACACACACACACACACACACACACACACACACACACACACACACACACACACACACACACACACACACACACACACACACCTCAACTCACAAATCAACTCTGTTTTACATCCACTGCTGCCTTTACAGACACGGAAAGGATGTTCTGAAACGTAGTAAGAATCAAAATAATTCACTGACATCAGATTCCATAACGGTATTCATATCAATATACAATGGGTTTTTCATTGACAATAAAAAGGCACGTGTTTTATCCCTGCATTTCCCTGCATATACAGCTAACATTTCCAGATATCCAGACATTACTCCTACATAATAAAGCATCATTTATTTGTATTTATGGCAGTTGGTTATATCGTTAGCTGAACCTAGATTTGTGAGCCCGTTGCTGTAACATTAATTATATTGCCTCTGTCACTATATCAAAGCATTTTAGAAGAAAGCTGCATAGAAATAAATGGTTTATATTTGCGTGTTCAGCTGATCTTAAATGTTTGTCGGTGGAGTTTGGGAATATCCTGTATACTTGTGGGTGTGTATTTTATTATGCCTGTTACGTTTTCCTTCGCTTTATTATTGTGTGTGTGTGTGTGTGTGTGTGTGTGTGTGTGTGTGTGTGTGTGTGTGTGTGTGTGTGTGTGTGTGTGTGTGTGTGTGTGTGTGTGTGTGTGTGTGTGTGTGTGTGTGTGTGTGTGTGTGTGTGTGTGTGTGTGTGTGTGTGTGTGTGTGTGTGTGTGTGTGTGTGTGTGTGTGTGTGTGTGTGTGTGTGTGTGTGTGTGTGTGTGTGTGTGTGTGTGTGTGTGTGTGTGTGTGTGTGTGGACGGGGGTTATGGTGTTTTGTGAGCTTGTGTGTGTGTGTGTGTGTGTGTGTGTGTGTGTGTGGACGGGGGTTATGGTGTTTTGTGAGCTTGTGTGTGTGTGTGTGTGTGTGTGTGTGTGTGTGTGTGTGTGTGGACGGGGGTTATGGTGTTTTGTGAGCTTGTGTGTGTGTGTGTGTGTGTGTGTGTGTGTGTGTGTGTGTGTGTGTGTGTGTGTGTGTGTGTGTGTGTGTGTGTGTGTGTGTGTGTGTGTGTGTGAACGGGGGTTATGGTGTTTTGTGAGGTGTGTGTGTGTGTGTGTGTGTGTGTGTGTGTGTGTGTGTGTGTGTGTGTGTGTATGTGTATGTGTGTGTTTGTGGAGGGGGGTTACAGGGTGTCGTGAGGTATTTTTAACTCTATCAGTCCATATTAGTTTCACTGCACGACTGGATCTTTTTTGATGGGAGAGTGATATCTGGCATTATACCCTTCTCCATGCTAGTGGAGTATGACTTGGAAAGAGTGTCTAAACAAAGAACGAAGCGTGTGAAATTTGAAGTGGGGTTGAGTTTGTGTATGATAACATCATACACAGACTATATTGTAGTCTGTGTATGTCATGGGTAAAACAGACAGGCTGCAAACATGTATAAGGATATGAAGGGGCATATTACCAGCACTCACCTTAAATACCCGCCGTGGTTTGGGTTCGTGCCCTACACTTAGAGCGCAAACATCACAAGCCGATTACGCTGCCACTGGAACCACCACAGTAATGACAGAACTGGGTGTAGAAGCCGATAAGGGCGAGAGGGTGAAGAAAGTGTAAGTGTAGGTGACGATGCGTGGGCTATACATTGCACAGCTACACTTTTGCTTTTGTCAGTATTCCTGTTTTCCTTCCCTTTACCCAGCTCTACAACGCTGTTTTCCTTTGTTTTATTATTTCCCTGTTTCAGACTGTTAACCCTTGGTCTCTTTCAGCTTTTTTTATTTCTTTTACCATTCCTTCCTTACTGTTGTGCATAAATAATTAAAACCATCATAAGTATATTTCTGTCAGGCATCATATAATTCACGCTTTCTTCATTTCCTCTCTGTCTGTCTGTCTGTCTGTCTGTCTGTCTGTCTGTTTCTCTCTCTCTCTCTCTCTCTCTCTCTCTCCGAGAGAGAGAGAGAGAGAGAGAGAGAGAGAGAGAGAGAGAGAGAGAGAGAGAGAGAGAGATTATGGAAATGATGTGAAAAACAACACGTCAGCAAGAAAGAGAATGAGCGAGAGGAATTTAAATCATTGAAGTTAAAGAGAAAATTAAAGAGTCTATTAGTAACGAGCAGGATACAAAGAAACAGATAGTGGCGGCAAATTAATATATGGGGCAATATCTTTTAATGGTGATGGATTAGTAGATAAATATTACACTGCTTGTTTGACTTTAATCATACAGATTTATAGATGTATATTGACCGATTAGCTTCATAAAGAAAGTTTGATTAATCTATCTATATAAAAGAGCCGCGTTGTTTGTTTGTTTGTTTGTCCTTCAGTCACGCCCAGACCAAGGACCAGAGACCCACAGAAATATATATATTCTGAATCAGGGTGACCTAAGGATGGTTTTAAGGGAGTCAAATTCAAAACTGGGTCATTTGAGGCCACCGGTAGAGTGTTCGCCTTTTTGGCTCTGGCAACGCCGGGTACCCCTGCAGCCCAATTTTTGGCTTGGAGACTCACATGACCTTTAGCTCGACATAGGCTATGTGAGGTTGACCTCCGAGGTCATTTGAGGTCACCGGTAGCAGTAAGCAAGTGCGCACAAATACTGTGCATTAGCCTGTAAAAGTTGAAATAGAAAGTTCCTGGACCTCTTATAATCCCTCTGCAAAAGCATAAGAGGTACATGGTCTTTCTGGAATATAAAGATTGAATTAGAACCAATAGGATTAGAGTGTTCACCGTTTTAGCCAGGCAACGCCGAGTACCCCTGCTATATTATATAAACATATTTATAGATTTAGAAACTGAGAGACACCATGACTGGATTTATTACCAAAATTCTGCTATAGACAAGAGTGTCAGTTACCTGAGATCTGACTGTTACCATACGTGCAGGTGATGGCATGCACGTCTTCACATTTCACCTGTAGGACACTAATACCCACCGTCCATATTCAACACGTGCTAAGGCTGCATCATTCATGTTGGTGTGATGGTATTAGTGGTGGTGCTGTTATGGGGTGTTGTGGATCTTGTGGAAGGTCGGTAGTTTATTAAATGAAACCATAAAAAAAAAAAAACTAACCTGGTTCCCTGCCTTAGATGAGTATCAAATTGTATACAGTATTTGCAAGTGTATTGTTCAACGCCAGGAGGAACACACACACACACACACACACACACACACACACACACACACACACACACACACACACACACACGGGCAAACATTAAGCTCCGCCATGCTATAGGCTGGCGATAATTACCCTGTTTGTTCATTTTCAGCGGTGACAAGGAACTTACACTTTGTGGTGTTTTGTACCTTGGACAAAGTTAAGCAGCTGCGGCGTCCGCCCAGGAGCCAGATCTCGTGATGTTTCCTTGCACTTCATCATGGAGAAGATACCTTAGTGTATCCTTGGCGAGGCCCTGGCCACCACATGGGGGCGCCGGACCCCTAGACGATGTACGAGTGTGTGCTGTACTGTACTTGTAGGGACGGCCCCACAGTAGCAGGGGTAGTCGGTGGCAGAGTCTGTAAAGAGGTGGCCTGTAGTCCCAATGGATCCAGATTCGACTCTCCGCTGGGGCACGGAACAGTTTAAGGATTTGAATTTCGCTAAAGCAGGCATTACTGATCTACCATAAGACCCGCCAACATGTCGTAAAAACACCCCCGCTAATACCAATACACCAGTCCTGTATGAGACAGCCCCAGCATGTGTTCAGTATGGACGGTGGGTGTTAGCGCCGAAGTGGTGATGTGTGGAGGTGCTCGGTTAGACAGTCCGGAGCTGAACAACAACTTACTGCCTTCTTTTAATCCCATCTTTACTGATTTCCTTCCTACTGCTCTCTTTATTTATTGCCCTCGTTATTTACCGTCCTCTTATTACCCTCTTTATTTATTGGCTTTTCATTACCCTTTTTACTAATTGTCCTCTTTACTTATTGCTATTTTATTGCCCTCTTTACTTATTGCCCCCGGCTTTTTGTTCACCTGTTGTCCTCTTTATTCCCTCTTTACTTATTGCCCTCTTATAGTCCTCTTTACTTATTGCCCCCTGCTTTTTGTTCTCCTGTTGTCCTCTTTATTCCCTCTTTACTTATTGCCCCCTGTTTTTTGTTCACCTATTGTCCTCTTCATTCCCTCTTTACTTATTGCCCTCTTATAGTCCTCTTTACTTATTGCCCTCTTATAGTCCTCTTTACTTATTGCCCTCTTATAGTCCTCTTTACTTATTGCCCTCTTATAGTCCTCTTTACTTATTGCCCTCTTATATCCCTCTTTACTTATTCTGGCCTCTTTACTTTTGCTCTCTTGACTTATTGCCGTCTTACTTATTGCTCTTTACTTAATGCTCTGTACTTATTGTCCGTTTTATTTATTGCCCTCTAAAACTGCCGTCTTTACTTATTGCGCTCTTATTGCCCACTTTCCTTATTGCCCTCATATCAACTTACTGCACTCGTTCATAGTTGCTTTCTTTACTTACTACCTTCTTTACTGACTTCCTCCTTTACTTTTTGCTTTATTTACCTATTTCTCTCTCCGCTTTTTGCCCTCTTTACTTCTGCCTCCTTCACTTTTTGGCTTCTTCACTTGTTGCTTTCATTCTTTATTCCTTTTTATCATCCTTTATTACTTTTTTCCTTATTACCCTCTTTACTTATGTCGCTTCTCTCTTTTCAGGTAAAGTATTGATCGAGTGGAGTGGAGCTGAGTCATGAAAGGCGACCCAGGCAGTTCAGCATCAGATGGCATTAAAGGGAAAGACAAGGAAGAAGAGGTGGGTCGAGGAGGAGGAGGAACTGGAAGGAGAGAAGAGAAAGAGGAAAGAAAGTGAATGCGGAAGTTTGAGAAAAAAAAAAAAAATAAAGCAGTGTTGAAAATGCATGGTGCTATTTAATAATGCATTGGCCATATGGAAAACACAATGAACTGTCTCCAGCGGCTTAGTGTTTAGGGTATGAAAATAAAACACAAGTCCTTTGACCCCCTTGAAGAAGACCAGGAGACCCAGTGAATGTGTCTGTAGGTGATGTGAGTGAAATTTCAATCATACCCGAATGGCAGGTGGTATTTCAGTCATATCCTAATGCCAGAGAGAGTTCTGTTTTAGGAGTACCAGGGTCACTAGCAGGTTCCTTTGGTCCACCTGCAAAGCATCCACGTCTGTGTGTGACAATCTTCCCGGTAAAGTTAAAGGTAGTCGTGGTTCAAGCCACTTAAGGGAGCCAGATATGTCAATTCCAAGTGAAAGATGTAACAGTAACAGCGTTCATTTCAAAATACTTCCTTGGGATTGGGATAATGATAATATCAGTGGTACAGGCCAATAAGAAGATCCAATCGCTCTGATCTTATGGTGGAAGCAAGCAGTGAAATTTTGAGCAACGAATTAGCTACGTGGATTTTTTTTTACTAAGACCCTCAGCGGTCAATTTTAACCCAAAGAAAAGCAAAGAAACCAGTCGCCTGGCCTTCTGTTTAGATATATATGAGTATTGAATTTCAGACCGACAAACCAGTTACATGATATTCCATATACTATGAATCCCAGCACAGAATTTAAGGCTAAAGAAACGCTCCCTTGGGTTGGGAATATAGGGAAAGCCAGCTCTAAAAACTGAGCAAAGAACTAAACTTTAAAGAATATGGGGAATCCTGTACTCTTTTTACTCTAATATGTCCTAATTTTGCCATCTCTCCATCTTCCATGTTAAGTTTAACAAATAGATTAATATTTGAATATAATGTTAGTCAAGAAGTGCCATGGAAAGGATATGCAGTCAGAGTATTATCATTTCCTGCCACTGAGCTTCGGGAAATAAGCTGCTAATGGATCAAAATCTGGGCCAAGTTAAGCTGAAAGAACTATAGCTGAAAATCTGCGGGCAGACTGAGAATACTGTATACTGAACACTAACCGTGATATCGGAGAGAAAGACTGGGGTGATGAGGGGCACAGAAAGCTCACTGGGGGGACGTGACCCTGGCTGACCACAACATGACCCACCTCGACACAGCATCGACCACCAAAGAGTCTGAGGTCAGGCAAGGTCAGGTCATCTTAGGGGAAATAATCCGCTCTGCTGGGGGACTCAGTGGAGGCAGGAGGAGGCAGGGAGTTGAGGAGAAAGTGGGGGAGAACGCTGAAGAACAAAGCTCGACATCCATCTTCAACCAGGTCCTCTCTGTCACCCTAAACTCTGGAAAAGGCTTAGGTCTCCCAGAAGCCGTCAGTAACCCAGCTGACGCAGATGGAGAAAAAGGTTCAAGTGGGACAGTTCTTATCCTCGGAGACCAGGAGACCGTCTATCTCTCCTCCTTGGCGCACAACTTCAGCCTCCAAATCTCCTCCTCGAGCAATGAGACTTTAAGAGAAGCGCCCCAGCTCTTCGCCGACTACCCTCCCCACCTGCTGGACTTTGCCGTGTTCTGCTGCGTCCTCTTCATCGTTGTCGGCGTCCCAGCCAACCTCATCACCATCATCGCCCTCGTCAACTGCAAAAAGGTACGACCCTAATTTATTTCCTTCCTTAGATCAAGAATTTAATTTTCATCCACTTACATTATTTCTTCATCTCTGTCTAAGTTTCCCTCATTTTTTTTTCCTCAGCTTATCCTTTGATTTTTTTTTTTTTACTTCATGAAGAAGGCTGGTGTATGATTGAAAACTTTTTTTTTTTTATACAGTTTTGTATAACGTTATTGTCTTATCGTTTTAAGTTTTGCTTCGTGATATTCTCTGATCGTAACTTGCTCCCTCCCCCTCCCTCCCTCTGTGTGTGTGTGTGTGTGTGTGTGTGTGTGTGTGTGTGTGTGTGTGTGTGGTGTCATTTCATCACATCACTACCAGTGTCTGCATCAGATGTGGGAAGGTAAGTGTATTTTTGTGGATTTCATAGTTCCTACATTTTTTCCCTTAAAGCAGTGATGTCAGACTCAGTCCTTCCCAACGGCCACACTTCAGTTCTGTTGATGGTCTGAGGACCAAGTCTACCTAAACTATAATTAGGTTACATAATACGGCAAAGCTGCAGCCTGTTCAAACGTTTGGAGAAGTTCATTACGCCTTCTTTCCCTTCCAGTGGCATTGGCTTCTGCTTCAAGTTATTGATAATATTTAAATAGAAGTTTCGTTACATATTTGTTCACAAGTAAATTATTGAAATGGTATTTTTATCAATCAAGTTATCAATAAATATTTCCTGACAGTGCCGTAATATTTGTTCACTTGATCAAATGACAAGTTGAATGGGATATTCCGTTCGTTATTTTTCATTTTTTCTTAAGGCCACCAGTTTGACACCTCTGCCTTAAAGAGTTTTTCTGTTCCGTATTATACATATACAATAACAATTTGTTATATGATTATGGGGTTCTTCTATTGTAATTATGGTGGTACTCATATATTTAGTTAGCTTATTCAATTACACCTTCCCTCCCTTCCTCTTTACCTCTTTTCGTCCTATTCCCTTTCTCCTTCCTCTTCTGTCCTTCCCGTCTTTCCTTCCTTTCTTCTTTCATCAATCTTTTCCTTCCCTCCTTACTTCTTCCCACCCATTGATTCCTTTTTTTCATTACTTCCTCTCTTTGTGCTCCATCCTTCCATCCATCCATCCATCCATCCACCCATCCATCCATTCAGCCATCCATCTATCCATCCATCCACCCATCCATTCAGCCATCCATCCATCCATCCACCCATCCATCCATTCAGCCATCCATCTATCCATCCATCCACCCATCCATTCAGCCATCCATCCATCCATCCATCCATCCATCCATTCAGCCATCCATCTATCCATCCATCCACCCATCTATCCATCGATCCATCGATCCATCGATCGATCTACCCATCCTTCCTTCCGCTTTTCCTTCCTTCCTTCCTTCCTACAATCTTTCCTTCTTCTTCATTCCTTCCTTCCTTCCTACATACCTTCCCTCCGGCCTTGCTTTCTTCTTTCTCTGTCTTCTGATTTTCTTTACTACTAATAACTCTTGTCTCTCTCCTTAACCTTTCCCCGTTAATTTTCTTGACCTCCTTCTCTTGCCTCGCTTCTGAGTGCTCTCTCTCTCTCTCTCTCTCTCTCTCTCTCTCTCTCTCTCTCTCTCTCTCATATTTCTTCTTCTATTTAAATTAATTATCACATCCTGGTATTCTTTTATTCCTTGTCATCTCCATTTCTTCTTCCTTTCCTTTTCGTTAATTCTCCTCCTCCTCCTCCTCCTCCTCCGCCTATGTGGAAGAAGAAAAGTGTTTTGTGAATATATACCTAAATTTTGCCACACCGGAGAGAGAGAGAGAGAGAGAGAGAGAGAGAGAGAGAGAGAGAGAGAGAGAGAGAGAGTTGCAATTGAACATTGAATCACTTAGATCTGTACTTCACGGGAAATTACTCTTGCATAATATTGCCATTCTCTTAATCAGTATATGTGGGAAATCCTCAGTATTATTCTCCCCTTCTCATTTTTTACTTAATATTAACACTCAGGCTCTACAGCTCACCCTTTGTTGTATAAAATCGTCTGACGTTACACGGAATAAAGCCTAAGATAATACCAGACCATGAGAATATTAAAGGAACCAGTATTGCCACTCTCAGGCATCCGCGACTCACTCCAAGCTAAGGAAAATAACGTGGCAAAGGTTGAAGTACAGTACTAGAGTTGTCCTTACCATGAGGAGATCTAAGGTACCAGTATTTACACTCTCAGCTCCCTTGCACACTGTAAACTGAATACATTAGTCTAGCGTAAATGGTACAAAAATCTAGACTTGTTCCAATCATCATAGGGGCGATTTTCTCCTGCTCACCTGTTCATTACCTGCGTGCAGGTAAGTCCACACTATCCTAATCAGCTTAGTGGGTCATAGGAGCCTTAAGGAGGTACCACTGTCTCATTCACCCCTGCCAAAGACGTGACAGCTTTAATATTCCATCATAGCCAACGCCAGACGATTTTATTCAGCTGAGGGTAAGTCCTGGGAGCATGAGTGTTAAAGGAGAAAATTATTTGCTTTACGGCTGAGTATTGAACTAAATTTTTTTTTACGAGGCCGACTGTAATTTAATGAAAAAATTGTCCGATTAAAAATACCTGTTTATTGACACCCAGAGAGAGAGAGAGAGAGAGAGAGAGAGAGAGAGAGAGAGTTAAAGACAAGCAGACAGACAGATAGACATATAAATAGACGGACAAACAGAAAGGCGGACAGACAGACGAATAGACACTGACACAGGCGGACAGACACAGACACAGAGGAAGGCAACGATGGTAAGGTGAGGTGAGGTTAGGTGAAGGTCAGTACCCCTCCCTTACTATGGTTCCATAGGTCACCTAGAAAACCAGTCATTCATCTTTCCTCTCCTCATCACCACCATCGTCATCATCATCATCATAATCAATTAACACCTTCAGTCATATCATCTTTTCCTTGCTTAGTTGACTGTCATCATCAGTACCATCATCATTATCTTCACTGTCATTAGAGGTAGTAGTAGCAGTAGTAGTAGTACTAGTT
This sequence comes from Coenobita brevimanus, assembly GCF_032717465.1. Taxonomy (NCBI): domain Eukaryota; kingdom Metazoa; phylum Arthropoda; class Malacostraca; order Decapoda; family Coenobitidae; genus Coenobita; species Coenobita brevimanus. Next base: position 22,430,096 of record NC_137031.1, read on the forward strand.
GTAGTAGAAGCATTTATTTATTTATTTATTTAACTCTTTCCGCAGGTTATTTTTTTGTGACTTATTTCAATATCCTCGGAACAATGACGTTAGGCGCCAGGTGGTGTAATGGTTAGAACGCCCCGGTCGGAGTGACGGTCTTTCATAGGTTCCATCCCAAAGACGTGACTGTTGGTTTTCGATCCTGTAAGGCAGTGGTTCCCCTAACACCTGGTAGCGACGCAAATGAGGGCCGCAAGGATGCCCCTGAGGGCCGCGGGATGGTTTGAAAAAAATAAAATAAAAATAAGAAACTTAAAATGTTAAAATACAAAATAGTGCAATTATATTTACATACATTTTGGCATATAAAGCGTCACTAAGACTCTGGAACAGGAAAATAGTTGTGAATAATAAGCATCGATAAATGTATGAAAACTGACGTATTCGAGGTGGCTGGGGCCTGACGCAATGGCAGTATCGTTTCTTACTCACTTGTGGCGTTGCTGTGTTGGATGACTGTCGTGCTGTGAGACGCAGTTATCATAACGCAAGTTTTGTTTGTCTCTTACTTTTTTTTATTTACTGTGATTGCCAAGCTAATTCATGAGTAAAACGGCCGTTTAATAGTTTAATAGAGGAAACAGCTTAAGCCTGGAAATTTTCACTCAAGGAAGGAAAACTTTATTGTTATGACTGATGTGAAAATGTTGGTAATTTCTACTTGAGTGCGTTTTGCAATTAAAGTTATTATCACTGAGTATGCGGGTGAGCGTTTGTGAGACAAGTATCTTATAGAATAGTGTATGGTGCAGAGATGGAGTATGAATATTCGGTATTCGTCTTACAATGCATTCGTTTCGTTTTTCGTTTCGTTTTTAAAGACTCCAACATGCTTGCATGTGTCGGCCTTTGTCACCTAACGGCGGCTCTCCACGCTGCACGATCCATTGCAGCCTCCCTGTTCAGTCCCTTAACCCTGAGGTCACACTTAATGACCTCGTCCCATGTCTTTCTTGGTCTACCCCTCATAACCCCACCCCCAATCTTAACACTTCTCACCTTTCTCACCCAAGTATCATAGTATTTACATTTATTTGTCTTCTAATTATTCTTATACCATGGTATTTGCATTTCCATTCAAATTCATGGGCAGAATACTCGTATTTATCTAATAATCATATATATATATATATATATATATATATATATATATATATATATATATATATATATATAACTTGACGAATGGTTGCAGATTCGATATCACACGGGTTCACTCATGAAGCAGCGTCATACTGTAGTTGCCAGTCAAAATTTGCTTTTCTGTGCTTGCCTAATTTTGTAAAAAAATACATTTACATGAAATTGGCCTTTTTATTTTCTTCAGTCACTCTAACAAATATTGAACTTTGTTAAATATTAAACTGAAGTATAATTCAGTGAAATATATTACCCGTACTAAATTTTACTGAATTATACTTTAAGCTGTGCATTGCATTTTACCCAATAAATTTTATTGGATAAAACTGAATGAAAAAACACTGAAACTATGTTTCCGTCCTGATAAAAACTCCATGTTCAGGGTCGCGGCAAAAAAAGTTTGGGAAACACCGCTGCAATGCCATCAAGGGAGGTAGGCTGGTCATCTACCCTTAAATGTACTGTACTACGTCAGCCTAGCCTCGGACCCCTACCCATCAAACGGGATAACGTGGAACTGATTCTGAAACTGAATTCCGGGCATAAACGTGGCAGCCCGTTCCCTAAGGCCGAGTAAAAAGGAAACGGAATTGGAGAAAATGAGAGAAAAGTCTTCTAACTTCCACTCCAAGTTTTTCTTAACTTACTCAATTTTCCTGCTTCCTCCTCCTCCTCCTCCGCCTCCTTACTTTACCACTTTCCTTCCTCTTTTTATATTGCCTTTCTCATTACTGTCGTTCACTCTCGCCTACCTCTCTCTCTCTCTCTCTCTCACACACACACACACACACACACACACACACACAATAACATCGTCAACCCTGAAGGTCTACATTAATGAGAGAAAACTGAGTTGTGGGTTTGGCGGGATGACGAAAGAGAAATATAGGACGAGGAGGAAAAGAAGACGCAGAAGAGAGAGAGAGAGAGAGAGAGAGAGAGAGAGAGAGAGAGAGAGTCAATATCTAATAATAAAAGTAAAAAAGAATTTTAAAAGCGAACGAGAGAATTGCTTCAATTTATTGGAGTATAGCCGTCCAGGTCGTGTGTGTGTGTGTGTAATTCACCGGGTCGGTCAGGATCACTTTGACGGTCGTGATCGTCAGCTTTTACCCTCCCGGAAGGGAGCTGAGAGCTCATATAGTCCGATCTAAGGGCAAGGCTGTGACCTTCACACACGCACACACCCGTCCCCTTGCTCAAGGGGGACAGTAACCACCCACTGTGTGTGTGTGTGTGTGTGTGTGTGTGTGTGTGTGTGTGTGTGTGTGTGTGTGGTAATGCAACACGGGAATAAGACAGAAGCGCTGCTACGATAGGATTGTACCCCCTCCACAATATGTCTACCCCCGATGTATATATGTCCCCCCCCAATGCATACATGCCCCCACTAAATTTGCTAGGTCAGCATGCTTTCCCACGCCTGAAGACGGCGTTATTGCATCAGTTCTTAGCAGACAGCCGACACGGGCAGACTATTTTACTGTGAGCTTGTAATAAACTCCTTATCTAGTTGTTTGTACACGGAGTTTCTATCACCAAAGTATTGCAAGTTACATTTGGTAGCAGTGGTGTTTCGACCCATCACATTCTGACCGCCTCCTTGGATTTTTAGTGATACAACAAGATACACGACGACTCGCATCTACCAGCCTCGCCCCTCCTCCGTGCCTCTATACCTTGGCTGTGCTTTTCGAGTGTACCATTTTTCTCACCAGTGCTCACCTCTCCAACAACTGCACCCATATGCCTTGTTCCTGACCGCACGTGTTGCCGTCGCCGACCTACGCACCTGTTGCACCTGTTCCCAGCACCTGTTCCGGACTCATCATAGCTCCTGCCCCCACGGTGCCACTTATCACTGTCTGCCCGCTGCCTGCCCACCACCATTCTCTGCATTTGCAACTCACCAGCTCTACACCTGCCTTGCGCCGACATCTGCCTCACCACCCACCACCGGCCTCCGCCGTCGCCCGCATCTGGTCTGCATTACGGAGCCTCCTAAGACCGCCACTCCCTGCTGGTGATTCATCGCGGTGTCTCTTCTCCTCTCCGCCCAGCTGTCTCTCCACCGCCGCCCCACCCTGCCCCTCCCCGTCGCCCCGCCCCGCCCCAGCCCAGCTACGCCCAGCCACCCTGCACGTCATACATCTCGACACTCCCGTTTCTACTGTGTAACTATAGTATATCTTTCCTTTCTCTAGAGATTATCCTCGATTTTCTCTACAGATTGGTTATTGTAAATATTCCATCTCATTTCCATTACCCCGTTTTCATCTTCACCTACGTTATTTATTATCCATCTCATCCTTTGCATTTTATTTAAACCATCCATCCCCGCACCTTCATTCATTTTCACACCTAGTGTATTCCATTCTCTCATTGTTATTTATACATTTCCACCTACGTATCCATCTTCATCCTTTCATCTTCCCTTGCCGTAATAAATGTCATTTTTTCCACGTCAACCGCTTACCACCAGCCCTCTCGACCCGGAAACGTCACCTGCTCATACCCCGTCTGCCGACACTAACACAATCACTCATTTACGAAGTGGCAAAGAGTACCACCGCCCTGTACTTGAGACTCCCGTTTCACTTCCCGCAGAATCACTTACTACCCGTCCTACCCTCGTAAATCCAGATACTTCCTCCTCTACTCCTGCCTCTACTCTCCCTTCTTCTTCCTCTACTCCTTCCACTGTCGTTACTTCTGCCTCCCTTCATACCCCGTCTTGCTCGCCCTTAACTGCCACTACCTTCTCTCTCTCCCACACCTCTCCTGCCGCCACTTCTGCACTTCCAGCCATGGCCAACCCTCCACAGTCTATCTGTCTCGACGATGCCAGTTGTCCCAAATTTACCGGCCAGGACCCAACTTGGTCTGTCTATGATTTCCTCAGAGAAGTCGACACAGAAATAAACAATAGACAAATTACCGAGGAATCGCTCAAAGTAGCTTACCTCCTCGGTCGCTTGCATCACGGTAAATCAGACATCGGATCCGCGATCCGTGCAGGACATTTCGATAGCATTCGTACCTTTGCTGATTTTCATACGGAACTCATCAGCCTTTGTTGCCAGCATTCAAATTCCGCGTCTCTCATGGGATTCATTAATCTCCTAAACCAACTAGATGAGGACTTGCGCGTCCCAGCACAATATGCCAAGCTCCGCAAAGCTGCCGCCGCCATGAAAGCAACTAGTAGCGAGATGCTCCAATTACTGGTAGGCACGAAATGGTTAGAAGACAAGAATGGCGTTCCAATGCTTTCACTCACCAACTTTGCTGACTTAATTGGTTACCTCAGATTCCTTCACTGGCTTACTCCTAAACAGCGAGAGCTAGCCTTGGAAATCGGTTTCAATCCAGGGGATAAAATTATTCAGGTCACTAAAGCCATTCATGAAAGAACAGGTTCGAACTACACGCGTCAGGGCACCACCCAACCCTTGGCCTCATCAGTCTGTCACACCTCCACTACCCCAGACCAATCTCGCTCCCGTCCCACCACACGCGGCAGACCTGCCACACATCGCTCTCCTACCGCAGGTCATGATCAATCTAGCGCCCGACGGAACAGACAATCTTCGATTCTTTGCTGGTACTGTGGTCATCCTGGACATCGAGCATCCAGTTGCGACTGTACATACAGACGTCCTCACTCCCAAACCAGACAGCGTACGCCTTCCCGCTCACGTCGTCCACACTGCAAATACCACGAATCAAGCACGATTCACACCACTGAGGAATGTCGTTACCTCAACCCCCCACAGTCGGGGGAAGCGCCGCGCCCGTATCGGACCAATATCACGTAGAACCAGAAACCCAACTCCCCATCCGCCATGTAGGTCCCATAACATCCTCGGGTTTAGTCATTCTCGGAAGCAGTCATGACATACCAACGTCATTCTTTTTGGACACAGGATCTATAGTAAATCTCATCTCCGAAAATTCCTTACAAATTATTCATCGCCATCACAACCACGTCAGTTTCCTAGAACCACCAGACATTCGCCTATGTGGTGTTAACAGCTCAGAGTTTAAGGTTAAGGGAAGAGTCACCCTTGAAGTCAAACTCCACAGAGATTTGCCCCCTATCCTCATTGAATTTCATGTCACTAATGACTTGCAGTATCCCGCAGATGCCCTTATTGGTTTCTCCGCCATGGCACAACATTCCATTGCATTATTACCTGCTTGTGGTAGTATAGACATTTCTGGATTCCCGGTTTACACTATGGAATGTCCCCATCCTGTTCTTACGATCAAATCAGTCCTTCAATTACCTCTGTCCCTATCACTACCAAAAAGTCCAACCCAGCCCAAACCACCACTATCATCATCTGAGAATACAGAGATCATTCCTTTACTGACTGCGAGCAAGGACATAAGTTCCTCAATGTCCCCTGATACATCATCTCAGCCCTCGAACATGGCTCTTACATCCTCTCCCGACAACACTATCGCTGACTCAGACATGTCTCAGTTACCTACCTCACACAGTCTGAATGATCTTCTCCAACATGCAGAGACGAAACGTGCAGTAACGAATACGTGCACAATTTTGTTACCGCATGAGTTCACCAAAGTCTCTGTTTGTGTTGCCGGTGCGAAAGAAGGAGTGGATGTACTAACCCTACCTGAGACGTGTTGTGTGAATGGCTTGACTTATGAGTCAGCGTGGTGTACAGTCTTAGAGCACAGTTTATGCTACCTGTACTTGCTCAATGTCACAAATGCTCCACTAAAACTTAAAAGTGGTGTAAAGATTGGAGACTTCCTAGTATACCCAGCGGCCGTAAAGGTGTGCCAGGATTCCTACTATTCAGACTGATGATACGCCAATCAGTGTATGTACTATTAACTCTATGGGATCTGCGCCGACGCATTCACCCGATATGCTCTCACATCTCACTTGCACAGATTTCCCAGAACATACGCCTCAACTCCTCGACCTTCTGACCTCGTACAGAAACGTGGTTGCCTTACCCGGTGAACCGATGGGTAGAACAGACCTTGTCAAACATACGATTGAACTACTCCCAGGAACTCAGCCGATTTACATACCAGCTTATCGATTGCCACACAGCCAGAGAAAGCAAACAGATCAAATGGTACAGAACATGTTAGACCAGGACATTATTGAACCCTCCGTCAGTCCATGGAATAGCCCACTTTTCTTAGTACCAAAGAAGGACGGCAACTTTAGACCAGTAGTCGACTATCGTAAGGTCAATTCTGTCACCATTCCAAACCGTTTCACGTTACCTGTCCTCACTGATTTGCTAGAATCCCTTGGTGACAATAACGTAGTCTTTTCATCTTTAGACCTCCTCAGCGGGTACTGGCAGGTCGAAATGGAAGAGTCCTCTCGCCCAGTCACAGCCTTTAGCACCCCTTCCGGACATTTTCAGTTTAAGAGACTCCCTTTTGGTCTGAGAAATGCTCCTTCCGTGTTCATGCGACTTATCCATTCAGTCTTCAGCGGTATGATGGGACACTCTCTTTTTGCTTACCTAGATGATATCATTGTTGTGAGTAAATCCATCCCTGATCATTTTACCAAACTCCAGCAAGTCTTTGAACGCCTCCAGCTCACAGGCCTGAAAATCAATCTCAGTAAATGTGACTTCCTGCGAAAGACAATCAAATTCCTAGGCCATGTCGTAGATGCACAAGGCATTCATACTAATGAGGATAAACTAAGGCGATCATTAACTTCCCAGAACCTACCACTACCGACGCTGTACGAAGTTTCCTGGGCCTCAGTGGCTATTATCGTCGCTACATCCAGAATTATGCGCAGACCGCCGCTCCTCTGACCCACTTACTCAAGCAGAATGTGCCCTTTGTTTGGACTAACGACCAGTCACAGGCTTTCCAAAAGCTATAGACAACGCTTGTAAATGCCCCTATTCTAGCGTTCCCTGATTATACCACACCCTTCCTTCTCTGCACAGACGCCTCAGGCACTGGACTTGGTGCCGTTTTGATGCAACTCGATGAAGCATCAAGGAAGCGCGTAATAGCGTATGCTAGTCGCACCCTTACAACCGCTGAACGTAACTACAGTGTCACAGATCTCGAAGCGCTAGCGGTAATTTGGTCCTTGAAACATTTCAGAGATATAGTCTATGGTTATCCAGTGCATATCCAAACAGACCACCTTCCACTATGTGATTTGTTCAAGAATCGCAACCTAACAGGTAGGTTAGCTAGATGGTCTGTCATCATCCAGGACTTTAATCCCACTTTTCAATATGTACCAGGCAAGTTGAATGTAGTCGCAGACGCACTCTCACGTCACATAGCAGCAGCTATAACATCACTGCAGCCTGAAGTAACTGAAAATACTACACTAACGTCAGAAGTTGTTCGAAACTTTCAACGCCAAGACCCCATGTGGTCCAAAGTCATTTATTTCCTAGAATCTGGCGATGCCTTGACCTTATCTACTCTGCCAGTATCACTAGATGAGTTCATGCTAGATGATGATCTCTTGTACAGGAAAACACTGCTAACAGGCAAAGATATGCCCAATCGCGAAGTACGCCAACTTGTTGTCCCCACTGCCCTGATACCAAAGGTTCTTCATATTGTTCATAATACTCCTCAAGCTTCCCATCCAGGTAAAGACTGATGCTTGCGGCAAGCACGTCTCAAATACTATTGGCCAACCATGCGCCGCGATATCAATGCCCACTGTGACTCTTGCCTCTCCTGCCACCGCCACAAAGGATCAACCGGCTTACCAGCACCTCTCTTACAATACCCAATCTCGTCACGACCATGGGAAACTGTCTCAATCGATCTCTTAAAACTTCCTCTCACAGAATCTGGCGCTGAGTACTTGTTCGTAGCGGTCGACCACTTCTCCCGCTACTGTGTCCTTGTTCCCCTCTCCGACAAGACCGCGAAGAACGTTGCCCGTGCCTTTGTAGATCACGTAATTTGCCCATTCAGTACCCCTCATACCATTCTTACTGACAACGGTACAGAGTTCAACAATAGCCTTCTCGATGAGATCTGTCGCCACTTTCACATCAGTAAGTGCAATGTCGTGCCTAACCATCCAGCTTCCAATGGCCTTGTAGAACGCCACAACCGTAAAATCTTAGAGTGCCTCAGACATCTAGGCTCCCATAGTTCATCCTGGGATGACTGGATTCCCCAAGTGGCATCCTCCATCAATAGTTCCATCAATGCATCCATTGCTGAATCTCCCTTCTTCGTCCTCTTTGGTTTTGACAAGGACCTCCCATACTCTCTCTTATCCTCAAAGCCAGAACCCATCTACAACATGGATGATTATGTTAAACTAAAATTGGCCAACTTCCAGACAATCCACCAGTATGTCCAATCCACTTTGGCTTCCTCTCAGGAGGACATGCTGCAGTGCCAACATAAGTCCGCCTCTCCTATCACTATCAGTGTAGGCGATCTTGTCTTTGCTCATTCCCATACGCGTTCCTCTAAGTTGGATGACAAATTTTACAGGGCCCTACCGCGTCCTCACTCAACAAGGCAACAAATTTCACCTCCAGGACCTGTCCACTAGGGACACCAGATGGGTCCACGTCGATGACTTAAAGCGAGCACCCCATGGCCTCGTGTTGGAAGAGTCACTTACACAACCTCCTGCCCCCTCTTCCCCTCCTCCCATCCTTCAGTCTACCTTGTCTCCACCTATCCCTCAGTCTCCTTCATCTCCATCTCCACCTGCTCATTCATCAACCAATCAATATCGGTCCAAACTGCGCTCTGCCCATCAACCTCTTCACGACCTCCCCCATTAACTCTACCCTGATTTTCTAGGTACGATGTTAGCGATTTCCCTGCTGGCAGTGCTGACCCTCCTGGGGTCTGGGTCAGGTCAGGACGATGGTGGAGTACGTCCCGGGGCCTTGGTCGGCTCGGGAGGCGAGGTAATGCTTATCGACGACATCGCCTCTTTGTGCTATGATCTTGTGCCCCTGGCCGACGTAGCCATTGCCCTACCTGCCTACGCGCACCAGCTCCACGGAATCAGAATCCATCTCACGGCCCTCATGGGGACACACAACCCGAATGAGTATCTCTATAACCTTTTCCTCCCACTCTCCTGGCAATTGCATTACATAAGTAACAGATTCACTGAGCTCAATGACACATTTTCCATTCAGACACCCGTGGGTCGTTCTCGTGTGAAACGAGGTCTCTTCGACTTCGGCGGTGAGATTCTGAGTGGCTTGTTTGGCGTTGCTACAGCCCGTGACATTTCTGGCTTCAAATCTGATCTCACTCATTTAGCTTCAGCCCTAGAATCACAATGCCGAGTCATTAAAATCCAACACACTATGTTACAGAAGCTCACGACCCAGCTCAATGAAGTCACATCCACTCTAAACAATTTCACCGATATCTTACAACGCCACCTTTCAGATCTCAACGTTATCTCTCAGTTCTTCTACCTCAAACTCAACATGGATAATCTCCAACTGGCCGTTGACTCTCTCCTGTCTCAAGTCTCTACCTTGGTTCGTATCCTGGTCGATGCTATCAATGGCCGTGTCACTGCCGACTTAGTACCTGTCTCAGCTCTCCGTTCTGTCCTGGAATGGGCTCACTCCACCTTCGGTCTCTCCCCAGTCCTCCCTTACTCTTTCCTTGAATATTATTATCCTGTTCTCGAAGCCACTCTTCTCACTACATATGTCGTCGTCCATATTCCTCTCCGTTCTGCCATACCCTTTAACCTTTTCCACATCATTCCCTTCCTTTTCTGCCTCAACAACTCCTTGTTACAGGTATCTGTTCCATCAGAATATTTCCTCCTCTCCCATGATCATCTTTCCATTGCTTTCCTTTCTTCCACAGACCTCCAGCAATGTTTCTCCCTTACTCCGACCTCTCGTCTCTGTGCTGCCCACCTTTTCGCTATCTTCCTTAGCAGTGCTACACCTTGTGAGTCTGCTTTTGTTCACAACCATTCCATCTACTCGGCCTGTTCTTTTGTCCCAGCTCCTGACCTCCCGGTCCACCATGCTCACCTCAACCATGTCCAGTACTTCTTCTTTGCTGTTCCCATCTCTGTCACAATCATGTGTCCTGGTTCTTCCGTTCGCTCCGTCCCCGCCAGTGGTCTCTACAAAGCACCTGACTATTGTACCGTCAAATCAGAGTCCGTCATCACTTACGCCACTCGCTATCACCAAGCTGTTCGTAAACACTCCTATGACATCTTTCAACCAATCAACATGCCTTCAACCCTACCATCTGCCAACATTACCATCACCTCCCCTCACTTGCGCATGCTCACCTTCCTCAATGACAGTGATTTCATTATGGATCAATTATCTCTGGCCTTCAACCGTTCATGGGTTCATCCAACAGTTGTGTTTCCCCCTGTGGTTATCGCTTTCATAGATTTTCTACTCATCATCTGTGCAGTGCATTGTTGTGTCAGAAAAATGGAACGTCGACTCAAGGAAATCAGAGTCGCTACAGGCATAGTACGCCTTACACCCGACGTAGAAACTCCCCGTACTTAGTGCCCTCGCCTTCCGTGACTACCATTGCCATCTAACAATTAACCAAACTGTGAACAGCACTCTGCCTACTAGACAATGATGGTATTTCTTTCATGCATTACTGAGTGACAGTGTATCCTACAAAAAAAAAAAAAAAAAAAAACATGAAGGAAGAACAACACTAGAACTCTCATATCTACTCCTTGTTTATCATGTATCAAACTATTATTGTGTAATTCCCATTATGTTTATATATACCTTCGACCCTTACTGGATTTGTACCTGTTATTCCTTG